>NC_088376.1:62614621-62917651 GCF_037993035.2 Macaca fascicularis | reverse complement strand
GCCCAGGCTGGAGTGCAGTGGCGCAGTCTCGGCTAACTGCAAGCTCCTCCTCTCCCAGGTTCAAGAGATTCTCCTGCCTCAGCCTCTCGAGTAGCTGGGATTACAGATGTTCATCACCACGCCTGGCTAATTTTTGTATTTTTAATAGAGATGGGGTTTCACTATGTTGGCTAGGCTGCTGTCAAACTCCTGACCTCAGGTGATCCATCTGCTTCAGCCTCCCAAAGTACTGGGATTTGAGGCATGATTCACTGCGACTAGCCTCACATTGAAATTTAATTGCCATTGTAACAGAATAAAGATGTGAGACCTTTACGAGGTGATTAGGCAATGAGGACTCTGCCCTTATGAATGGATTAATGCTGTCATCATGGGAGTGGTTATAAAAGGACACGTCAGCACCCCTTTGCTCACTCTCTCACCTTCCGCCATATGATGACATGGCACAAAGGCCATTGATGCTGGCCCGTTGTTCTTGGACTTTCCAACCTCCAGAGCAGTACAAAAATAAATCCGTGTTCTTTACAAATGGCCCAGTCTCAGATATTCTGTTACAGCAGTACAAAGTGGACTAAGTCATGAAGCCTAAAGATTTACATGGTTTACAGTGGTGGTCCCCAACCTTTTTGGCAGCAGGGGCTGGTTTTGTGGAAGACAGTTTTTCCATAGACCCAGGGGGCAGGGGGCAAGGATAGTTTCGGGACAAAACTGTTCCACCTCGGATTATTAGGCATTACTTAGATTCTTATAAGGAGCACACAGCCTAGATCCCTTGCATGTACAGTTCACAATAGGGTTCATGCTCCTGTGAGAATCTAATGCTGCCACTGATCTGAGAGGAGGCAGAGTTCAGGCGGTAATGCTTGCTCACCTGCCACTCACCTCCTGCTGTGGGGCCCACTTCCCAACAGGCCATGGACCAGTATCAGTCCATGGCCTGGGGATTGGGGACCCCTGGTTTAGAGAATTGAAAAGATGGAATTTAACATTTAGCTCATCAAGAGCACATCTCTTAAGCCAAAGTAAGGCAATCATCCATGTGGTTCAGGTAAAAGTTCTATACAATTTTAGACAAATGGAGAGATTTTCTGGTTGTAAATTAGGGACAACTTTTCTCTCAGCGACCAAAGGGTCACAAAAATTAGAATAATTAGGCTAGAAGGCCTCTTAGTGACATTTTTTTCTGGTTGAAGAATATTATGATGTATTTGTCTAATGCACAGCACACTTTTAGACTCATGTTGAACAAAAATAATAAACCCTCAAAAACCATGACTCACTTGGCTCCCTTAGTAGTAAAGCATATCTTGTCTTACTAGGATCCCTTTAAAATGAGATGAAAGGAACTAGGAAAGGAATAAGAAGAATATTGTGGCATTCTTTCCAGAGTAATTTTGTTGAAGTCTCATCAGAGTTTTCAATTTTCCCACAATGTGTATTTTAACACTTAAAAGTACATTAGAAAAATAGGAGAATCACTTTAATTCAATAATTTTATTTTTAGAACACTTAAAAAATATTTTTCAAATCCACTTGATAAATAATTTAATAAATATAACATAAATAAATATAAGTTAGTTCAGATGCTTTCATGATCACAAAGTTATATAAATAAATAATTTAAAATAAATTATGCTTACATGTTTGTTTCTACAAACACTTTGGTACAGAAATAGCTTATAAGTTCTTGCCCTTCTATTAAAGTGAATGTAAAACGCCTTCAGGATGGACATTTTCCCTTCTTGGCAATTCATTCATGAAAACTGAAAAGCAATTTATCCACAGTAAATGTCAAAAATACTTGATCAGAGGTATCATGTGGATGTAATAGTCTCATCCTTCTTTCCCCCTCCCTAGTTCTTAATCCACATCCTATCAAAATTTCTTCATTTCAAATTTTTATAAAAATGACAACGGTTTGGAGAGACCTTGCTTTTTAGGAAGCATTCAGATAGCTCATCACTCTATCAATAGTCACTGCCCGAATTCTGAAAGCATGAAGAAGTATGCAGAGCTTGATTTTAGTTTTATAAAAATCCGGTTCTTCAAGGGAGGATTTTTGTGGCACAGTCTCGCTGTTGAAATTCAGGGCCTAGGAGAATGAACAGTAAGCATGACTTACATCGTATTCCAAAATTCAAATATTCATTCATAAAAATGAGTGAAGCCAGTACATGTGTCAGAGCCTGCAACTCAGTCCCTTATGCCACTCCTAACCCAACCCACATCTACTCTCAGCCAGATTACCAGGCAGAACCTGAGAAAAGAAATACTCATTTTCCAAGCACAGCCATCTTCAATGAGCTCAGAAAAGACCCTTGAAACTATTTAGAAAAAAAACATCAGTGGGAGTTGTGTCTTAGAAAGAAACAGTTCCTTTAAAATGACATCTGCTGCAATATCTAATTAATTTTGTATATGTTACATTAAAAAGCCCACTTCTGTTTAGCACAGGGAGGTGATAGATTGCTATCGATCAGAACTCGCTATCAGTAACAGGCCTGTTTACTGAAGACATGCCATTTGTGTCAGATAAACCTGGCAATGAATTTCCCAAGTTTAGCACTTGGATTTGATAACACAATATAATTTGCACCCTTGATGAATAAATACTTTCATATCTTCCTCACAAAAAGTCTAAAAGAAAGCTAGAATAAAGTCACCCCATTTTATACCAGAGGAAACTGAGGCACAGAGGGGTTAAGTGGCTTGGGAATAGTTGTCTGGTTACTGGTAGAATTGATTCTAGCACCCAAATCACCCAACTCTTGGTCCTAAAAACAAAACAGCAACTACAGCTCTCTAGATGGTAACGTTTTTTGATACTTGGATAAAGCTCATTGCCTTTCAAACAAGTAATCTGGCACATGCACGCGCGTACACACACACACACACACACACACTCACACACGAAAAGAATAAAAGTAAATCAATTACTTTTCAGACAATGATTTCTGCAACCATATTTTTATCCTGTGTCCTAGTCACCAAAGCAATCACCCTCGCTTATATAAATATTTGCTTTATATTAGCATCTGTGTTATGGTGATTCGGAACATTACAAAGCAAGTTCTTGCCTATGAATAACATTATAGACGCCCCAGATGATAGGTCATTCTTTTATTTGGTTCACATTTTGGTTCACAATGGGTCATAATCAGGCACCAATCTTGCTTGTTTTTCCAGCAATATTTGCAGATACGCAAGCTGGCCCCTTGTATGCACATCCGGGAGCACATCCTGGAGCCTTTAGAGTTGAGTGAGAAGGTAAGTGTAGTGAAATCCTCTTGAAGGATTTTAAGAGGCAGAGCCTCAGACAAGTGGTTTAACTCTCCTAAGGTTTGGTTCCCTCCTTTGTGCAGATCCCATATGGTTGTTTTGAGGCTGACATAAGAAAATGCACAAAAACATTTGCAGAGTGTGGGGGATACCACAGAGTGAATACTTTGGAGTCTGCTTTTCATAATGTCATCCGCTCACATTTGTGCTCCCTATAGGGGGCACCCTCAAGGCTGTCTCCTTGAAAATGTAGGTCTGTCAGGCCTTTAAAAGGCCTCCACCAATCCAGGAAGAGCTGATTTTATACCTCTTTATTGAGGACCCTGGCTAGGTATCTTTAGCATGAAAAAGGTGCTCTCACTGATAGAATGAAGTCTTACCTGCATCAGCTCATCAATAACTCCCAGTATGTTTTGATCTAGAAAGATCTGCCTCTTAGGATCCCTCAGAAGCTTTGCATTCATGGTCTTGAACTCCACTTGGTACATCTTCAAGTCTTCATAAATACTCCTAAGGCACAGGGCCTGGGTGACATGACAAGATGGGGAAGTATCCTTTGAGATGGGCTAAAAACATTTCTCCCATTGCATTTGAGGAAAGAGCTGTGTGTCTTACCATCATAAAAGAGGTCTTTCTGGAGGCCAGGCAACTCCCATTCTAGAAGAAAAAATAAACAGACATCAGCGATATGAATTCATCATACAGGCTGAAACTTTTCATTTTTTTGACTTACAGTTATGAAAGAAGTCTCTCTGGAATTTAGGCAACTCTCATTCTAGAGGGAAAAACATCATATATCAAAGTATTAAATCTTAGTATAAATCTGTCTGACTTTTCAGGTCAAACTTTTTTTATTATGGTGAAAACACATATCATAATATTTACCATGTTAACTATTTTTAAGTGTTAAGTATATTCATATTATTGCAAAAAAACCATTTATTTTTATAATTTTTCTCCCAAATCTAACTTCGGAAGTAGGACCAGTTAAAGTCCCATAATGATGGATACCAGAAACGTGAGTTTTTAGAAGCAGGTGAGATTTGATGCACAGCTTTTAACCACACTGCAAGTTTTGGGAGGAAAATCCTCTATACCTTGATTAATTCCAATGGTAAACAGGCCTCTACTGTGCTGGTTTTATCTTTTGTGATATCTTCATGATCAATCTCTTCAGAAGTGCAAGGGTAAAATTCTAGAATTTGTCTGGCCTATGAAAAATGAAAGAGAAACTCAGTTTATAACATTGATAAGGCACCTGGCACCCCACAAGGCTGGTACGCCAGGGTGCCAGGCAGGCTCTGGCTGGCTGCCCTTGACCTCTGTTGCTTTGACCTGCAGGAAATTCTGGTTCTTCATAACACAAAAGGAAACAGATTCCTTACATTCTGTCTCTCACCCTCCTCTCCCTATGCTTGGGGCATGTTTCTCTGGATGACATATTTTTTCATTATGTAAACACAATAAATCATGTCATCAACCTGTGCTAACCAGCCTCCACACTTCACTGTGACACTTGCTTCTGGTGAAAACTGTTTCTTCTTTTGCTAAAGTGACTGTATTCTATGAATACCTATTTCAAGTATAACTTCTAAAGGGGCAACTATTAAGGTCACAGCTTGATGGGTATAACAAACATGCAAACCCTTAAGACAAGCGAGATTTAATTTGCAGTGCACACATGCGCACACATACGCGGAGATGTCATCTTAGTGTGTTGGAAAGCACCGCTGGGTAAAATTATGAAATGTATCTTAGGAAGTAAAGGACTGTATGATTGAAGATGACGATCATTTTTCCATTCAACAGCCTGATGGGTGCCAGGCGCTCCATTAGGTACTAAGAACATGACAGAGAAGAGGACCATGTATACCCTCCTGGATTGCAAGTTTAGCTGCTGAGACAGACAAGTGCCCAGATGGACCAGGAGGCATCAGTAGGTGAGACATGGTGAAAAGGGCATGAAGCTTCTGAGGAGGGGCAGGAAGGGAAGCGAAGCTTCCTAGAGATGGGACACCTGCATTAAGAGGAGTAAAATGTCATCAATGGAGGAGGGAAATTTCAGACAGAGGTAACAGCATGAGCCAAGAAGCAAGGCCTGAAAATTCAGAATATGTTTGGACACAAGTAGTAAAATCCCTTTCTGTGGTAGCTAGACCAATGCTCCGCCTCCAAAGACATCCACCTCCCAATCCCTGGAACCTGGTAATGTGCTATGTGACCTGCCAAAGAGGAATGAAGGTGTAGATGACATTCAATTTGCTAATCAGCTGATCTAAGAGTAGAGAGATGATCCTGGAGTATCTGGGTGAATCCAGTGTAAGCAGTGTCCTCAAAAGTAGAAGCGGGTAGAAGGTCAGTCCAGAGGGAGCAGCATGAGAAAGACTCAACCAGACATTGCTGGTATGGACAACGGAAGGGGCCACAAGTCAAGGAATGTGGACAGCCTTTAGACCTGACAAAGCAAAGCAACACATTCTCACCAAGAGCCTCCAGAAAGGGCTACAGCTTTGCTGACACATTGATTTTAGCCCAGTAGGACCCATTTTGGACTTCTGATGCCCAGAGCTGTAAGATAATAAACTTGTGTCATTTAAACCCACTACATTTGTGACAGCAGCAGGAGGACATGAATACACCATTCCTGGAGGTGTTTAAATAGACCTAGGCAATGCCACTATTCTGAGCAGGTTCTAAAGAGTTAGATTTGGAAGTGTGAGTCCAGTGTTGTTCTTGAGGTCTTTTCAAGAGAAGCTAGAAATTTGAAATCTCAATTGAAAGGTTCAGTTTTTGAATAGCATCAAACTAAAAAATAAACATATAGCCCAAACTCTACAAAACTGTGGACTGGATATGGCCAGTGAATCACTTGCATCTACCTCCTTTGTTTCCTACTGCAGCAAATTTGACAAATGATGTACAAAACATTACACTGATTTCTATAATCTTTTGACTGTACTGGGAGTAGAGGCGTCAGCTTTTGCACAAAAAACACCCATATGAATTGGAGCACCTACAAGTTATCCATTTTGAACCTTTCTTCAGGAAACAAAGCAGTTCTCACTTGAGCCCCCTGTCTAATGAAGATTCATTGAATTGTGAGGAGCAATGCACAGCACATTATGAAAGACTGAAAGGGGAAAAGAGCCCTTTTGGAAGGCTTGGTGGCATTGAGCTTATTTTAAGATATTCATAAGGCAACAAGCTAGAAAATACGCAAGAAAAATTTCCTAGAGATCAAAAAGGCAGAGGACATCTTTTAAAACACTAGCCTTTAGCCTTTGCAGCAATAGCCACTGGAGCAGTTTTTAACGGCAATGGTTTTTACATTAAAATATGAAACCTAAAAGAACAAAGCTGTAAATAAAATTAGGTAACTCTTCCCTAGAAAATGAAGGCCGCATGTGCACTGTCATAGTCCTCCCTGAGAAGTGTTGCTCTGAGAAGGAACTGTGTCACCAAGTAGAAGCTGGTGGGCAGCAGGAGGGACAAGGCTATTTCATCTTTGTACCCCTGCCCCCCAACACAGAGTATGCACCCAAGTAACTATTTCCGGGTTTGATCAGTGATGCAGAGAAACCATGTGGACCTGACACAATTCTATCTCTGTTGGCAGGCTACAGGAACACTGCAAATATCCACTTTACTCTGTGTAGACAGAGCCAAAACCAACATCATTATAATTTATTATTACTCTTGCTTTCTCTGGAGACACAATTTCACTAGGACTCTTTAACACTTGGGCCATTTGTAAAGTTCCCTCTCCTGCTGTTGACAGCTACTAATGAACCTCCACAATTTCTCTGCAGTTCCATCAGGTACCAGAGGGTAGGATGAGAGGCCCCTTCCTCAGGGAGGGTACAGGTGCACAGCGGAGAAGACAGGAAGAGCTCACCTTCTGAAGCGTATTGCTGGCGGCCTTCAGCAGGTTTTGGGAGTGGTGAAGGCACGGGAACATTTCTGGGCCTGGGGTGGCCACGGAGAGGTTTCTGGCCAAACTGAGGTAGTCCAGGAGGACTAGGGTGGCCACAAGGAGGAGGCCTGGAAGGGAAGTGAGGAGCAGGTGGAGGAACTTCAGCCTGGATGGCCTGCCTGCACCACCTTCCCTCCATTCTAGCCACCTTCACCCATCCATTTCTGCTTGGCACCCACCTCCCTCCACCCATTTCCAACACTTTTCCCTCAACACCTGAGAGATGACTCAAGTTATTACAAAGCGCCACTCTATTCTAGGACTAGAAGCCAGCTCCTTGTGAGGGTTTAGGGATGAGCTTGGACAAGGGTGTCGAACCCAAAAATCACCCAGAGAAAGCCTTCATGTTTTTGATGAGGGAAACCCAGACCAGGTGGTGAAGTGGCTGAGTCAGACTTGGGACCCAGTGTTTTAAAAACAGTGGAGTGAGAAAGCCTGACTTGTTTGTTTTTTTAAGACGGAGTCTCACTCTGTGGCCCAGGCTGGAGTGCAGTGACACAATCTAGGCTCACTGCAACCTCTACTTCCGGGTTCAAGTCATTTTCCCGGCCTTAGACTCCCCAGTAGATGGGATTACAGGCACCCACCACCACACTCGGCTAATTTGTGTATTTTTTAGTAGAGACGGGTCAGGCTGGTCTTGAACTCCTGACCTCGGGTGATCTGCCCGCCTTGGCCTCCCAAAGTGCTGGGATTACAGGCGTGAACCATTGCACCCTGCCAATCCTGACTTTACAACTAGCTAGGATCTGGATCTGCCTTCTGTTTGTAGCTGAGGGATCCTAGGCAGGAAAGCAGGAAATCTCCCATGCTGGGCCTCAGTTTCTCCTCTACGAAGTGGGCATAATGATAGTTCATCAGGCTGTTTCGAGATGAAAAGAGACATGCCCTATTTAGAGCATGGTGAGACCCCTATTCTTATTCCTCTTTGCAGGAGAGGGCTGCTGCTATTCCAGTCTCTCCTTAGGCAGACTTGAGTTTCCACCCCCTCTTCCCAAGCAGCCGCCCCTCCGCACTCGAGCAAACCAGAGCCCTGGCGAGCTGGGTACTCACTGCGCGCTGGACACATGCTGAGCCGGCACTGCAGGGGCTCTGGGCGAGCCGCTGGATGCAGACCTGTGGCCGTGGCAGGTGAGGGCGGTGGCTGCGAGGCTGACCCAGGGGGCCACATTTTTATAATTGTCTCGAGGCGCGGCAGGACTTTCCCGGGACACTGGTCTCTTGCTTTCTGTCTCTTTCTCTGTCTCTCTCTACATCAGCTTTTCGGTGACACGTGCGGTCCCGCCGGCCCGCGGGGCTTGCGGCGCTTTCGGATTAACTCCCGGGGTGCCCGGCCGCAGCCGTTCCGGGACGGCCCCGCCGCCTCCAGCTCGGCCCAAAATGAAAGCGAAATGTTCGCAGTTACTTCGCGGGGTCCACAGGCGGGCGAGACACCCCGCCCACCACCCTGGGTCCCCGGCCTTAGCCGGACGCCCCTTGTCTCAGCCTCCCCGCCCCGCAGCTGTGCAGCGCCCCCTGCCGACGTAGGGAGAGGAGTGCCTCCCACTTTCCATGTCCTGCATAGGGATGGGCCCTAACCACAACCTCCAGCCTACTACTGGAAGGGGTAGGCAAATCATTCACTCATCATCGTTCCTTCAGATGGCTCACTAGATGCCAGGTCGACGTTGCACTAGGTGCAGGACACCCAGGGAGAACAGGACCCTCGGGGCATTGCCACACTAAATCAGACTCAATGCCTTTTGTTCACAGGTCTTTTCTGAAACCTGAAAAGGGATGAGAACTGACTGACTATGCAATTACTACTCTTGTAGAGAATCCAGTTTACCGATGGGATGAATGCACAGAGTCCTGGGAGGAAAGACCTAGAGAAAGAGTCCACGCTCAGCCGGAGCAACGGGGTCCAGGAGTCAGCAAAGACTCCCGGGAGCTGGGGCCCCAACCTGAGTGTTAAAAACAAGTAGGCATTAGACCGCGTCCAGCGGGAGGGCACGCAGGGTTTAGCCAGGGGAAACAGGGATCAGAAGCGCAGTCATGAAGGGTTGAGGGAGGTGGGGGTCTAGGTGTCCTTGCAGGTTGTGAGGCTGGAGAGCTGGATGGGGCCGTGCCATGAGGGCAGGGGATGCCATACTAAGGAGTGTACCTTCTGTGCTGGGAGTAGTGGGGAGTCTTCCTGGGTTTTAGGCAGGGAGATGTGGCAGAATTTGCATGATGGGAGGATCCCTTCAGCCACATCGTGACGGATGGATCCAGGGGTCAGGAGTGGAGCAGAGGAAAGAGTTGACAAGGTGTGGCCAAGTCCTTATTCAGTATGGAGAACACAGGGTGATCAGGAGGGACTCTCAGAGGGCCTGTGGGCCAAGGCTTGGTAGCTCCTCAGGTGAGAGGGACAGGAAGGCCCTGAGAATGGGGAATGGAGATTGTTCTCGCTTTACAGGGATTACTGTATAAGAGGACTGAGTTTGGAGGAGATGGTGAGAAGTTCCATTTTGGATGTGCTGGGTTTGAGGTTCCTGTGGGACTTTTTAGTTCAGTTGTTCTTCCCACAGGCATTAGTCACCCTAGGCGTGGGTAACGGGAGGATGTGTTTGGTCTCTGACTTGGAGCTTCCAAAGGGCCTGACTATGCCCAGGCCCCAGGGCCTAATAATTGGAGCTGCCTTCTGGTTGGCTCATCCGCTCTCAAAGCTGATGAAGCACCGCTGTGGGGAGTTTTAGGTGTGTGTAAGAGAGATGGTTGATCTCTAAGGCCCCTTCTAATGCTGCTGTGTGTGAATTCCCCCGGGGATACAGAGTAATCCATTGTCAGAAACAATTGCATTTAGCAGTTTGTGTGAAGCAAATGACAGGCGCAGAGCTGTGTTGTGGCTACAGGGGTTTAGTGTGGAGTTAAATGTACTTAAAGTCAGGATGAACACAAGTGTATCACAACTGAGCTGTTTCTCCCCTGGAAGGGACATCTCCTATATAAAAGTAATTTCCATTGCTTAGATGAGCACAGGGCTCATCTGTTAAAAATGGATTCTTGGCTACCGGACACAGTTTCTAACTTATATTTTTGTGAAACAGTTTCTTGATGCGCTCCATGTACTCTAGCTAAGATAAAATGAAAACCTTCTTCTAGGAATACATGATTTTTCTGTAAGCGACAGTCTTTGCTCACAATCACCACTTTACAGTGTGTAGCATTGTCATGGAGGTCTTGGCCAACACTATAAGGAAAGAAAAGGAAATGAGAGATTTAAACTTGGAAAAGAAAAGGTAAAACTGTCACTTTTTACAGTTGATATACAAAAAGAAAAAATTAATAGACTATTAGAACTAAGAAGATAATTTAACAACATCGCACAATACACATACTAACTTTAAAAAAATCAACCAATTTCTGCAACAATCCGTCAGAAAATATAATAAAAACAAGATGACATGCATAGAAGCAGCCAAACTATAAAGTAACTGACTGTAGATACAGAAGCAATACAATGGCTAAGAGTATGGACTAAACTATGTTAATCCAGGTTCTGCTACTTACTTGCTGTGTGTTCTTAGGCGAGTTATTTATGTCTCTGGGCTCAGTTTACTCATCTGTTAAATGATGATAATAAAAGTACCTACAGTATAGAGTTATTATGATTATTACATGAGCTGGGATAACTACAGAATAGTGTTTGGAGAAAAATTATAAAGTTCAGTCAAGAATATAGGGTGATTTAATTAAATAATTCTATACACTTGGGTGGAAGGTTTCTCTATATAGAAAGCTTAAGTCTCTTATCATTAATTCACATGCTCAATGTAATTCCAATATAAGCTACAAACAAATTTTCTCAGAAACTTAATAATAAATCTACTCTAAAATACAGATGTAATAACAAAATCTATGACTAAGTTAAATAAAATTTTTGGGAGACATGGTTTTGCTGTATCACCCAGGCTGGAGTATAGTGGTGGCACAGTCACATCTCACTGCAGCCTTGACCTCCTGGGCTAAAGTGATCCTCCCACTTCAGCCTCCTGAGTAGCTTGGACCACAGGCAACACCATCATATCCAGCTAATTTTTATTTTTATATTTTGTAGAGACAGAATCTAGTTTTATTGCCTAGGCTGGTCTCAAACTCCTGGGCTCAAGTGATCCACCCACCTTGGCCTCCCAAAGTGCTGAGATTACAGGTGTGAGCCACTGTGCCTGGCCTTAAATTAAAATACTAAAGGAATAATGAAAAGGGGGACTAACCCTATCACATGTAGACATAATTTAAAGCCATAGAAATTAAAGTAGTGATATTGGCAACAGATCAGGCATATGGACCATTGAAACAGAGTAGAGAAATTATAGATAGATTTGTATATTTGGGTATTAAGTATAAGGTAATATGTATGATTCCCTGATTAATGAGGAAAACATGCAATATTTAGTAGAAAATACTCAAAGGGCTGGGCATAATGGCTCACACCTGTAATCCCAGCACTTTGGAAGGTCAAGGCAGGAGAATTGCTTGAGGTCAGTAGTTCAAGGCCAGCCTAGGCAAAAACTCCCTATAAAAATTTTTTTGAAAAAGAGAACATGTACAATGTATGATGAAAAATAAAACTGGACTCCAATCTAAAACAACAGAGGTGAATCCATTTGGAAGTGAATTAAAGACCAAATGTGAAAAGTAAAATTGTTACAGTAGTAGAAGAAAATATAGAGGACTATCTTTGTCCTTTATCTCTTAGGACACTTAGAAGTGGGAAGGACTTTTTTAAACTTAGAAGTGGGGAGGACTTTTTTAAAACTTCTAAAGTTCCAAACCATATGGCAAAATACTGATCAATTGGATTACATAAAAATTAAGATTTCTGTTGTACCCATTTCTGCTATGCATGAACCAAATGAACAGACAGCTGACAGGTTGGAAGAAGATATTTTTCAGTGTCTAAAGCCAATCTTTTCAATGTCTAAAAACAAGGAACTCTTGTAAATCAGCAAGAAAAAGACAGAAACATTAGTGAAAAATGGGTAAAGCTCATGAATAAGCAATTTAAAGAGAAGAAACCCCAAAGACTAATGAGCATACCTGGAGGCTCAGTTATATCTGAAAATGCAAATGAAAACAAGAATGAGATATCTCTTTACATCTCTTAGACTGACAAGTGGAGAACACTGGATACTGGTAAGTGTTGGGAAAATGGGGGACTACAGGATCTATTATACCACACCATGCCAGTAGATGGACATGGCTGTTTTGAAGGGTATTCTGGCATTCCTTGGCCAGATTAAGTATATTCACACCCATGACCCAGCTGTTAACCCTGGGTGTATATCCCGTGGAGATTCTCATACAGGTCCACAAAGGAACATGTATGAGGATGTTCATGAAGTCATTGTAGTGATGGGGAACTGGAGGTAATGTAGCTGCTCATTACTGGGGGAGTGAGTGAGTGGAATGTAGGACTCCACTTCATGGAGTATTCTACAGCAGTTAGAAGTAATAGACTAGATGTACATGCTGTAACATGAATATGTATTAAAAATATAATACTGAGTAAAAACAGGAAAACAGAGTAAGATCTCTCTATATAATGTATAAGTAGACAATTAAAACCCTTTGGGGCTGGGCACAGTGGCTCACGCCTATAATCCAAGCACTTTGGGAAACCAAGGAAAGTGGATTGCTTGAACCCAGGAGTTTGAGACCAGCCTGGGCAACATAGGGAGACCCCATCTCTACAAAAAATACAAAAATTAGTCAGGCATGGTGGCAATGCCTGTAGTCCCAGCTACCAAGGAGGCTGAGGTGGGAGGATCACTTGAGCCCGGGAGGTCGAGGCTGAGTGAGCCATGATTGTGCCACTGCACTCTAACCTGGGGAACAGAGTGAGACCCTGTCTCAATTAAAAGAAAAGAAAAAGGAAAGAAAGAAAAAGAAAAAAATGGGGGGCTCAGATTTGTTTTTGGAATTCAAAATACTTGGAATTTAGAAAAGGAAGAGGTGGCATCGCATAATCAAGCACAATAGTTCTGCAGCAAAATGTAGGAATAGTTACATCGAGTGGCTAAAGAACCCCAAGTAACCCCTTGTTGCTTCAGTCAGATTTCGCTGTTAAATGAGTTAAGAGAAAACTTCTGGTGTCCAGAGCTGTGTAAGTTTAAGAATTGTGAGTAAGTAATTGTGGAACTCTATTGACTTAAATGAGAATGATATATTCAAAATAGTATACATTATACAAAGACACAAACAAAAGGATATATGTTAAAGACATTAGGATAGATCCCACTGGGGAGTGAGGGGAATGAGAATGAGGACTAGTGATAATGAAAATATATAAATACATTTAGATGTTTGTATTTGATGAGGACAAATAATGTCATGGATTAAAGAATATGGTCCACTCCATCCTCTTCATCAGAAGTCCTTTGTTCAAAAGAGAGATAGACACCCTTTGTAAGCAGATGACTCAAGGTAGTTGTTTGCAAACTTCAAATTCAGGTAGTTTTCTTTCTTTTTTTTTGAGATGGAGTCTCGCCATGTCACCCAGGCTGGAGTGCAGTGGTGTGATCTTGGTTCACTGCAAGCTCTGCCTCCCGGGTTCATGCCATTCTCCTGCCTCAGCCTCCTGAGTGTCTGGGACTACAAGCACCTGCCACCACATCCAACTAATTTTATTGTATTTTTAGTAGAGACAGGGTTTCACCATGTTACCCAGGCTGGTCTCGATCTCCTGACCTCGTGATCCGCCCGCCTCGGCCTCCCAAAGTGCTGGGAATTCAGGTAGCTTTTATTGTTAGTTATTCCCTTCCCATTCGGTTTGAGCTATGAGTCAGTCACGCATCCTTATCACTGAGAGACAAGGGTCTTTGCAAAAACTTGACAGCGGCCGGGCGCGGTGGCTCACGCCTGTAATCCCAGCACTTTGGGAGGCCGAGGCGGGCAGATCACAAGGTCAGGAGATCGAGACCACGGTGAAACCCCGTCTCTACTAAAAATACAAAAAATTAGCTGGGCGCGGTTGTGGGCGCCTGTAGTCCCAGCTACTCGGGAGGCTGAGGCAGGAGAATGGCGTGAACCCGGGAGGCGGAGCTTGCAGTGAGCCGAGATCGCGCCACTGCACTCCAGCCTGGGCGACAGAGCGAGACTCCGTCTCAAAAAAAAAAAACAAAACAAAACAAAAAAAAAAACAACAAAAAAAAACTTGACAGCATATATTAAAGGTCTATTTCTGTGGTTCTCTGTTGGAGATCTTGCTCTCCAGGGGACACTTGGCAACGTATGGAGACATTTTGAGTTGTCATAATTGGAGGAAGGGGGTTGCTACTGGCATCTAGTGGGTAGAAGAATGTTGCTAAATGCTGCTGAACATCCTACAGTACACAGAATAGCCCCTCACCCGCCATCCACCCCCCCAAACAAAGAATTTTGTGATTCAAAATATCAGTAGTGCTGGAAGAGAAACCGTGGCTGATGTGAGTAGATAGCTCAGTATGCCTGCCTTCATTGTTATTTTCCCTGACAAGTAGACAAGGTCAGAGTCATAGGCCCTGAGCAGAAGATTTGGGACTATATCTTTGGTGCCATAATTTAGGGTGGCAGCTCATCCTCAGATGAAGTGAGATCCCAAAGAGACTTGTGATCAGTTGACACTGTAAATTTGCATGTGTAGGTCAGCACTGTAAATGTGAGTTTCCTTCATAAAGTAGCAAGGTCTCTGCTGTCACTTTTCCTGCAGTTGTTGTCTGTAAATGTCTTTCAACTTGAGCATAAATCAGCTGGTGCCCACATGGCATCAATCTGGGCTCCAATTCTGAGCTTCAATCCTGAAAGGTGGCCTGTCAGGGTAAGAAGCAGAGCTCTGTGTTCCTTGTTGAACACCAGCCCGCAGTATTACATGCTGAGGAGCCTGGTTCTGTGGAGCTCTTTCTTCTTTGCTGAAATATCTGAGCAGGAGGGGGAGAAATAGTGAGTAAGCTGAGCTAGAAAGGCTACAGCACTAAAGGAACTTTGGGCCTACAATCAAAAGACCTAAGTTCTAGCCTCTTTCTGCTACTTGGTACCTATGTAAGCCGGGGCAATCCACTGCCTTTTCTAATTTTCATATCAGCAAAATGGAGATGGTAAACTTTTGTTGTGCTAGTTTTGTCATGTAGATCAATTATACAGTGAAGAGGTAAGAATTTTGTAAAGTAGTAGAATGTCATCAATATTAGATATCATTCTACAGTGAGTGAGAGTGAAGTATGGTTATTAATTTTGGATTAAGACACACATACAGTTTCTTCCAAAACTACTTCTTTGCTCTCTTTGAAATATTAAGTGGCAGCTTCTCAATAGCGGTGGAGGGGAGTCCTAAATATTCACAAGACAGTGTCTATAGGTGAGCTATCTATATTGTTTTTGAAAGACTTCAAAAATCTTGACAACAGGCTTCAAGAAAAAAAAAAATCCAGAAAGGTGTCATTTATTACTTATTGATGCTCCGGAAGAAAGATTTTATGAATACTTTTGCAAACTTTTCTGCATCTTGGGACAGTTTAACAACTTCTCTGAATATGATACAACACCCAGGCATTGTAGTCTCGTGAATAATTAAGATCATCTGATGCCCAGACATTATAAAGAAAAAAAAAGGAGAAATTTGACTATAAAAATCAAACACTTCTGCTAGGAATATTATAGACAACTTTTAAAGAGAAATCATAACCCAGAAAAAACATTTACATGAACGTGTAACAAACCAAGACCTAATGTCAGTATGTAAATGCAAAAGTCAATAAGAAAAAGGCCAATAATTCAATTCAAAACTGTGCATAGGATATGAACAGACTGTTCAGAGAAGAAGATACACAAGTTACTTATAAACATATGAAAAATACTCAGCTGCACTGATAATTGAAGAAACGCAAATAAAAATAATAGATATAATTTTTAACCTGTAGTTTGCAAAGCTAAAAGTTTGATAGTTTGTAAAGTGTGTAAGGGTATGTGGAAATGTGTAATCTAGTGAAATCTATTTGGAGGGATAGTTGGCAATAGCTATCAAAATTAAAAATGCACATACACTTGTTCAGCAAATCTACTTCTAGTAATTTATCCTATAAAACTATTTGCATGTATGCACAAAGACTTATTTCCATTAAAAGTATCATTTTTAGTATCAAAAAACTTGAAATGCTTCAAATGTCTCATTAGCAGGAACCTGTTTAAATAAAACATGACTCATCTTTTCAAGGGACTATTATGCAACTATTAAAAAGATTGAGGCAGATTTATATATATGACAGGAAAAATCTTCATTACTTGAAAAGTCATGCAAAATCAAGGTTCAGACTAGTTATAATATGCTTCTATTTGTACAGAGAAAAAGTATATCAATGTACAGACATATGTAGATACAGGTGTAGTATAGATATAAATCTATGCTTATAAGAGTAGTGACCATTGCCTCTAAAGAAGTAGATTGAGTCTTTGAAGTAGGAGGAAAACCTGACTTTTATTGAATATGCTCTGTACTTTTTGAATTATTTACCATACAAATATATTATAGCTTCATTTATTTTTGTTTTGTTTTTATTTGTATTTTAACTGCTAAGACAGCTGCTGCAGCCATTCTGACGGCTTTTAGCAGAGAATTTCCTCTATGTAGCAGCATTCTTGCAGGGTTTACCATGTGAACATCAAACATTGAGTCTGTAAGTAGATTAACTCTCTACTCTCAAGTCAGGGGCTTTGTGTCTGACTCTAGCTATCCATCCATCTTTTCATCTATCTTTTCATCCATCCATCTATTCATCCATCTATCCATCCATCCATCCACCCACCCACCCATTTGTCTTCTCACTCTGTTTTGTAAGTATTCTGCATGTGTACTATGCACATTTAAATTTAGAATACCATTTTAACTCTATTATATGTACTAATATAATCTAACTGGCTAGAATTTTTCTGCCCTGTGGCCTTGTAAAGTGGAAAGACTATGGGCTTTGCAGTTCAGGCTAAAATCAGTTTCCATCCCTTTCTAGCTGTGTGATCTTGGTCATTTCCTTAATGTTTCTAAACTTCTATAAAATAGGGAGAAATACACCTGCCTGGTGGGGTTGTTGGAAGGAGCTATTGAGATACTGTGTACACAGTGAGACAGAAGGTAGAGCACTGTAACACAAGCATCATTGCCCTGAGCAGGCTGCCAGTTTCCTTTCATGGCATTGATCTCTAAACAGTGACTAACAGGGCTTTAAATACTCCCTCAAGGGTTCATCACATGCCCTCTTTGGTGAGTATTAGTAATACTATGATGATATTTGGGCTCCTAATGTGGAAGAAAAAAGAGTATTCCTAGTCAAGGTCATCTTTTTTTTCTCTTTATGATATGAAAATTTCTCAACATGAGACTTGCAAAGCAGGCTGCTGGCACTAGCTTTTTAAACTTCCCAAACAGCCATTTTTATTGTTTTATACAGTCATTATTCATGTTTAGCTTCCAGTGTTTATCTCTTTTTTTCTTTTTCTTTTCCTTTTCTTTTTAGAGACTTTTCACTCTGTTGCCCAGGATGGAGTGCAATGGTGTGATCATAGCTCACTATAGTCTGAAACTCCTGGGCTCAAGCTATCCTCCCACCTTTAGCCTCCTGATAGCTGGGACTACAGGTGTGTGCCATCATGCGTGGATAATTAAAAAAAAAAATGTAGATATAGGATCTCACTATGTTGCCAAGTCTGGTCTCAAATTCCTGGGCTCAAGTGATTTTCCCACCTCAGCCTCCCAACAGTGTTTTTCACTCATTTCACTTGTATATGCTTTTCCATCAGTGATAATGTTTCTTCTGCCTCAAGAACAAATGCCTTTAGACTTTTTAAAAGCAAAAGCCTGCTGACAACAAATTCCCTCACCTTTTGTTTGTCTGAAAATATTTTTACTTTGCCTTAATTTTTGAAATATATTTTTGTTTGGCAGTTATTATCTTTCATCACTTTAAAGATGATGTCACAATGCTTTCTGGCTTCCATTGTTTCTGTTAAGAAGTTAGCTGTCAGTCTTACTGTTGCTTCTTTGAGGTAATTTGTTTGGGACGATTATCTGACTGCTTTCAGAATTTTCTTTTTGTCTGTTTTTCCCTTCTGGCAATTTACTTACTACCTTTCTATGTGTATTTTTTTTTGTATTTATCCTGCTTGAGATTTGTAGCATTTATTGAATCTATAACTTGATACCTTTAACTCAGCTTTGGAAAATTCTTTGTCATTACCTCTTCAAATGTTGGACCTATTGCTCCCAACTCAATTTCACTTTCCTACCCTTCTGGAGCTCTGATTACATGTCAGACCTTCTCCTGGTTTTATGGTATTGCCTACATATTTTTTTCTTTTTAAAAATTCTTGGGTGCTTCCATAGGGATATTTTCTACCAACCAATCTTCTAGGTCACTAATACTTTCTTCACCTGTGTTTAAACTATTGTCAAATTTATTTATTGAAGTTTTAATTTCAGGTATTGTATTTTACAGTTTTATAATTTTCACCTTTTTAAAAAAAACATATAGATTTCGGTTCCCTAGTGAAATTATTTGTCATCTGTTTTCTTAAACATAGTAATCAGTGTTATTTTATATTCTGTATCTGACAGTTTTAGCATCTGGATAATCTGTGTGTCTGTTTCTATTGTGTTTTTTTTTTTTTTTAATCTCTTGTTCCTGTCTTTGTATGCCTGTAATTTTAAATTGAATTCTGGACATTCCATAGGAAAAACTGTAGAGGCTCTCTATGATGTTAGTTTGTCAGGCATCAGAATGAAGCAGAACACTTTAAAACAATCAGTAAAAAAGCTGATTTGAACCTGAGTTACAATGCTTATGAAGGCTGATTTATGTCTGTGTAGTGTTATTTTTAGGATGTAATTCTATTAGTTCCTGCTAGAAGCAGGAGGTGATTACCATGGTCCTTCTGCTTTGGTGGACTCTGAACTCCAATGTTTATTTACTGAGCACTATGAGACAACCTCTAGCTCTGCTTCATTTCTCAATCTCTTAGCAGTCACTTTTTGTTTTGCCTCTCTAACTCTTGGCCTGCTCTGGGTGTGCTCACAGTTCCAGTTGCAAAGTTGAGCCCTCAGAGTGATTATGACAACCAATGATCTCCTCCTCCTCCTTTCAGACATAATATACTGCCCTTCATACTAGATGGGCTGTGAGGGACCTAGAGTAATAATAATAATAATAATAATAATAATAACCTGTGGCATAGGCTTTGCAATTATCATCCCCATTTTTATGGCTAAGGAAACCGAGGAACAGAGAATCTAAGTCAGTCACTGAAAGTCATATAGCTAGTAAATAGCAGTGCTGGGATTTGAATCCATGTGGTCTGAGTCTTGAAGCTATTTTCTTAACAGAAAGGTAGACCTTCAAACAAGTTTTTATTGTTGAGAAGGCTAGATGGCATCTTTCTTTCCCCTCTCCCTCCAAATCTGTAACAAACAATGACAAATATGAGAAACAAAAACAAGAGCCTTTTATACCATAGCATCCTTCAGGAACCCATGGAAGTATTCTTCATTTGTGTACCCTGCACATCTTGCATAGAACTAGGCACATGGAGATTCATAATACAATGTTTTGATTGGCCAGGCCCGGTGGCTGACACCTGTAATCCCAGCACTTTGGGAGGGTGAGGTGGGCAGATCACGAGGTCAGGAGATTGAAACCATTCTGGCTAACACAGTGAAACCCTGCCTTTACTAAAAATACAAAAAATTAGCCAAGCGTGGTGGTAGATGCCTGTAGTCCCAGCTACTTGGGAGGCTGAGGCAGGAGAATGGCTTGAACCCGGGAGGCGGAGCTTGCCGTGAGCAAAGATCGCATCACTGCACTCCAGCCTGGGCGACAGAGCGAGACTCCATCTTAAAAAAACAAAAACCAGGCCGGGCGCGGTGGCTCAAGCCTGTAATCCCAGCACTTTGGGAGGCCGAGGCGGGCGGATCACAAGGTCAGGAGATCGAGACCACAGTGAAACCCCGTCTCTACTAAAAATACAAAAAATTAGCCAGGCGCGGTGGCGGGCGCCTGTAGTCCTAGCTACTCAGGAGGCTGAGGCAGGAGAATGGCGTGAACCCAGGAGGCGGAGCTTGCAGTGAGCCGAGATCGCGCCACTGCACTCCAGCCTGGGCAACAGCGTGAGACTCCGTCTCAAAAAAAAAAAAAAAAAACCAAAAAAAACAAAAACCAAACAACAACAAAAAAAGTTTTGATTTCCAGAGCTTAGATCTGAAGTTGTATTTTACTACTTGTCCCTGGTGCTTTTCCTGTGTTACTGCAAGAATTAAGCAAAACGTATGTGAAAATAAAATGTAGGATTGCATAGTACAGACTAAAGAGGTAGTCTGGGGCAAAGTCTAGCCTGTGCCTTGTTTGTCAAACTGTGATCCTTACTGCAGAATGAAGGAGGGGGTACCTTTTTCTTATTCAGGTTCTAGGCAACTCTAAGATAGAATTTTTCCCTAATCCATCTCACTGGGCTAGTTTCCTATCCTTTCAGGCAGAAAAAATTGGCTGAGAAGACAGTCTAAGCCCAACTGTTTATTATCACATATCTCGGCTAATTTGGTGACCCGCATGGGAAATTTACAGATCTGATGACACTGAACTTAGAGTAAAGAGAAGGAAAATAGGACAGGAAAACACTGGATATATTTGTATTTCTTACAGGTGCAAATCTGTTGAATCAGTTTTCTGTTCCCAAATACTTCATTCAGTGTCAGACTGAAGCTTTTTTTATTTAGTAGATTCCCAGAGAAGAAACTCCAGATGAAAGCAGCAGCTAGGACCTCTTATAATATCCTACAATTTCATTTCCCCTGTTGTTTTCACATCATGAAATGCCCCAGTATTTAAAGACACGAAGTTACCCAATGTCAAAAAACTCCAAAGAGTTTAGAAGAACAAATTCTGAATATTTATCCCCCTGGTAGTAATATCCTTTTAGGCAATGGACACTGAACAGTTTTGAGTGGTTTCTCTCCAGAAGCTGAATACTAATGTTCCCACGCCTAATAAATATGTAGTTTATAAAAAGATTAAGCAAATGTATGCCCATAAAGCAATATAAAATAATCTACTTTGTATTTAAATAGAGCTAAACCAATTTCATGCAATTGTTTCAGGGCATCCGTCTGACAAACAGCTTTTTCCAAGTGATTCTGTTTATCTTGGGATCATCTCAACCAAAAATTGTGGGAACCACCAAACAAAAAATTGACTGAATTTACACAAAATTCCAGAAAGACTTCCAAATTAATTGGAATGGCTTTTCTTAGTTAAACTTCTCAAGGACATTTTTAAAAGGCTTATAACATAGAACTCTTTTGGGGTGCTGAGGACCAGACTGTGGCAGATTGATGCCTGTGAGGTCTGCTTATGATGATTAATAATGAAACTATTTATGTGGACTTCACCTTTTTCTGAAAAAAACTTATTTTCCAGGTTGAAGCCATTTCCCCTTAAATAAATTTGTTTCTTTTGGAATAATAAGGAAATATATGCCATTGTTAAAATAATATGTAGAGGGCAGAAAACACCTTTCTGAAGAGCCTTTTGCTTCCAGTGGTAACAGGCTATTATTTTTAGAATACTGAGATCTCTTGTGTGGATAGAGTAGTTGAGTGACTTCAGCTATTAAACAGTTTTATTAAACAGGGAAACTTGGTACTTTTTCCAACTGTGTTTAGGGGATTTTGTACCCAAATATTACCCTGGCCAGGAGTGATCTGGGGAAGAGTGATATTACTGGTTACTGGTAACAGTTGCTAACATTTATTGACTATATATGTTATAATGTTATTATAGACAATTTTACATTATTGCTTTATTAAATTCTCATAGGAACCCTGTGAGCTGGATATTATTACTACCCCTGTATTATAGACAAGGAAACTGGACATTGGCAAGGTTAAATAACTTTCCTAAGATAGTAAAGCTGGGATATGAACCCAGCATATTTTTGCTGCCCTCTTAAAATATAATGGGGTGAGAGGGCTGCTTGAGGGTAGGAAAGTATAAATTAATACGACATTTTTGAAAAGCAGTTTTGGAGTACTTATCAAAATTCTGTAAAATTAGCATACATTTTCATCAACTAATTCCACTTCTAGGGCTCCAGTTTCAGGCATTAATCAGAGATTTGGACAATGATTATGTACAAGAATGTTCACTGCAACGTTATTTACAAGACTTTACAATAGAGGAAAAAAAACATACTGTTTTCCTTTTTCCTCTCACAGTCAACAGAGAACACTTCTGTGACCACATTTATGATTCCCCCCACTCCCCTGCCAAAACCAAGGGATTCTCCAACAGATGCCAACTGGGTATGCTATAATTCAATTCTGAGGCTATCTACCTGGAGACAGTGTCAGATCCTACAGGTCTAGGGCTGAGTCCAATAAGATTGCCCCCACTCCAGGTGCCAAACACAAGTCCAGGCCACCCCTACTTCAAACTGACTGGCTGCAAATTGAGGTTCCCATCATCTGCTCCTTGGATTCCATAATTTGCTGGACCAGCTCACAGAACCCAGGGAAATGCTTTATTGTATTTACTGGTTTATTATAAAGATATGACAAAGGATACAGGTGAACAGCCAGGTGAAGGGATGGATAGGGTAAGGTTTAGTGGGGCATGGAGCTTCCATGCCCTCTCTGGTTATGCACCCTCCCAGCACCTCCACATGTACAGCTCATCAAATCTTATTGTCCAAGAGTTTTTATAGAACTTGATCTCCACTAACCCTATCTTTCCTAGAGGTTGTTGGTAGGCCTGAAAGACCAACTTTTGGAGAAGTAGGGTAGATATGGGGAAGCCTTGATTGTAATGCTCAGGACTTTCATTTGTTTGATAACCAGTTGCCCTCTGCCTTTGGAAGCTGACTGTTAGAGGGGAGAATCTGAGGGCAAGGACCAGAGAGCCGGCTTTAACCCATTTATGCTGGAGGTTACAAATTTTCTTGGTGAAAATCAGACCTTGGCAATGACCTTGAGCAGTAGGATATAAATCACTCACACAAGTTTAGGGTTCCAATAATGGAACACTAGGCATAAATAAAAGATTGGCTAGACAGGATCAAAGAGAGGGGCTTTGGTCAGGAGGTATCTTTAGGCTTGGCATTGGACTGGATATTTACAGGTGTGTGAGTGGGGACGAAATGCACAAACGCAAAGGAAACTCTGAGGCTTTAAGCCTGAGTGATCGGGAGAGTGATGATGCCATTTAGTGGTTTAGGGAAGAAAAGGAGGAAAAAAGTAGTGCATAGACACTACTCGTTGTCTACCCAACAGTCATGTCCCCGTTCTTCACAGAGCCTAGATTTTGTCAAATGGTTAACCCATCCTGAGCCCCTGAGGAGTGTCCTAGTTGGTGTAAGCCAATCAGCTCAGGGCATCCCTTTGCTGACTGTTCTTGGTCCAGGTGTAGACATGGCACTTAAATTGGCTGTTTCATATTGAGTGCATATTTTGTGGTTGGGGATGCATACAACGTATGTTGGGAAGTACACAGAAGAGTAGGGTAACTAAATACCCAGAATGAAAAGGGAAGCCATAGTGAATTGGAGAGAATCAGGGAGATCTTGGAGAGAGAAAGGCTCAGAAAGCCCATCCCATAGAGTTGTTTCTGAACCCCAGGGCTCACCCTTGACCTGCATTTGTGTACCTCTGACTATAGATAGAATACCAGACACTATGAGAAGATAACTATGGGATGGGGTGGCACATGAGACAGATCCAAGTAGCTTTGCAAAGGCTTTGTAAACTGAACTGTCATTAAAACTATAACCCACAGAAGTTGGTCAGGCTTTTGATCTGAACCCAACTAGGTCAGTTGCCTGCTAAAACAAAAATATCAAAATTTTCCATAGGATTTAAACAAGACTCTGAGTCTCATAATGTAACATTCAGAATGGCAAGAACACAATCCAAAATTGCTCAGTGTACAAAGAACCAGGGAAAATGTCGACTTCCATGAGAAAAGATAGACAACAGATGCTAACACTAAGGTGACAAAATTTTGAAATTATAGACTTTAAATGTTATATAAATGCATCACAAAATAAGCACAGTCTTTAAATGAATGGAAAGGTAAAAAGTCTCAGCAAATAATAGAAAATATAAAAAGAACCAGATGGAAAATTTAAAACTAAAAAATACAATAACCAAAATAAAAACCTTTTCAGATAGTCTGAGTAGCAGAATAAAGATAACAAAGAATCAGTACATTTGAAAAAAGATCAATAGGAATTATCCAATCTGAACAACATAAAACAGGACTTGGCAGAGGTGGGAAGGGGAGAAGCACTCTCTCTCCTGTGGGAGAACATCAAAAAGTCTAAATTTATACCATCAGAGTCCCAGAAAGAGAGTAGAAGGAGTAAACTTCAGAAAAAAATATTTGAAGACTAATGAGTGAAAATTTCCTAAATTTTGAAAATGAGCAACAGAGATACAGGACAAGAATAAGGCAAAAAATAAATGTCATAGAAGACATATAAGAATTGGAAAGTTTTCAAGACACCTGAATGCCTAATACTGTCCGTTTACTCATTGTGTAACCTTGGAGAATTTTATTTATCTTTCCTCATCTGTAAAATGGATAGAATAAGGCTAAAGATAAGAGTGTCATGAAGACTGAATGAGATAATCTAAATAAAGCACTTAACACCAATTCCTGACTCACAGTAAGTGCTGGATAAATAACAGTTTGTTTTTTTAAAGGGGATGGAAGGAGATCAGCAAAGGTTTTAGGAATGAAAAGGACTCTAAAGAGAACCCAGAGTTTTGCAAGGTGAAGATGATCCTCCGAGACTGTTTTGGTAGCATGGTCAGACTACCTTGAATTGAAAAGTAATTAAGAGCAGTGGAAAGGGAGAAAGTTGGCATAAACTTTTGGACAAAGTTTGATGGTAAGACTTGCCTGAGAATGCAAATCTGATAGAATATACCCAAATCTGATAGAATATAGCTGGGCATGGTGGCGGGCACCTGTAATCCCAGCTACTTGAGAGGCTGAGGAAGGAGAATCGCTTGAATCCGGGAGGTGGAGGTTGCAGTGAGCTGAGACCATGCCACTGCACTCCAGCCTGGGCAACAAGAATGAAACTGTCTCAGGGGAAAAAAAAGAAAGAAAGAAAGAAAAAGAAAACAACATCTACCTACATTATATGTTTATCTCTTAATTGGTTTCTAACTCATGAGAGGGAGGGGCTGTTATTTGCTGGTCCAGTTAAAACTCCAAAACTGGAGTAATTGGTTGGAGAAAAATTTATGTCCTAACACATGCAATATATGAAGAATGACCTCTATAAATGTTTAACTAATACAAATTAAAATTAAGACACATGATCAAATTTTTGGATTGAGGAAGACTGTCTAAGATTAAAAGCAAAGACAAATATCCCTAGGCAAAGACACACAGTAGCTCTAACAAGATTTTCTCGTAGTGTGTAGGCCAGGCACAGTGGCTCATGCCTGCAATCCCAACACTTAAGGAGGCTGGAGTGGAGGATCACCTGGGTCCAGGAGTTTGAGGCCATCCTGGACAATATAATTGGGTCCTCATCTCTACAGGAAAAAATCAAAAATTAACCTGGCATGGTGGTGTGTGCCTGTAGTCCCAGCTACTTGGGAGGCTGAGGTGGGAAGATCAACTGGCCTCTGGAGGTCCAGGCAGCAGTGAGCAGTGATTGCTCCACTGCATTCCAGCCTGGACGGCAGAGCAAAATCCTGTCTCAAAAAATAAGTAAAATAGGCCGCGTGCGGTGGCTCATGCCTGTTATCCCAGCACTTTGGGAGACTGAGGCAGGTGGATCACTTGAGGTCAGGAGTTCAAGGCAAGCCTGACCAACATGGTAAAACCCCATCCCTACTAAAAATACAAAAATTAGCGGGGTGTGATGGTGCATGCCTGTAATCCTAGCTTCTCAGGGGGCTGAGGCAGGAGAATCACTTGAATCCAGGAGGCAGAGGTTATAGTGAGCTGAGGTCAGGCCATGGTGCTCCAGCCTGGGTGACAAAGCAAGACTCTGCCTCAAATAAATAAATAAATAAATAAATAAAATAGTGTGTATATACATTAATAAAAAAGCAAAAACAACAAAAAGGCAGTTATTATTGTTAGTAAATGTTATACGTAATTACTACATGACATTTAATAATAACATAGACAAAATAATCAAGAAAATGAACATTTCAGTAGATGGATAGAAAAAATATTAAGAAGGAATTCATAAAAAGAAAAATACAAATAGCTAATGAATATGTTTAAAAAGTCATATACACAAAAGAGCAAAGAGATGCAATTAAAATGAAACACCATTCTTTGTCTATCCAGCTAGAAAATAATTATAAAATGAGAATTTGTAGTCCTGGTGAAGGTATAATGAAATGGTCACTGTGAGTAGTAGGAACAAATCAGAGCAACTTTTCTGAAAAGAAATTTGGCAACATTCACTATGAGTCTTAAAATGTTTATACCTTTTAACTCCAGTAAATCTGGTAGTCTACCCTAAGGAATTTGCAGAAATGCAAAATAACAGCTATGTCCTCAGATTTTTGTAATAACGAAATAAATGGAAAAATATGTGTTAATATTAGTGAAGATTAAGTACATTATCACCTAATGGAATATTATGCAGCCATTAAAATTAGGCTTACAAAGAGCTTTTAAATATCACCTAAGGACATTAAAAAATAAAACTGTGTAACCTCTCTGTTTAAAAAGAATAATAATTTAAGGCAGCTTATGAGCAGACTTGAAATTTAGCAAGATTACCTAAATTAGAAGCAGATGAGAAAAAGAGAAGACAAAAAGAGTAGGAACAAAAGACAAGCTGCGAAGAACCTATTACAAAAATGAAAACAATTGCTGGAGTCTGAACATTGGCTATGAGTGAGTTGAAAATCCCACTCTATGCAAATCCAAAAAGGAAAGGTGTTTTAGAACATCACAGCATGGAGTTTGCTGGGGAGGTAACATAAGATAAATACACAAGGTTTGTCAGGCATGACTGAGGCGCATGTTTGGTTTAGCAGTACGATTTTACCGTGGATCCACTAGGCAGATGTCTGTGATTTTCTACGGTAACTCTCAACAGCCTGAAAATAGCAGAAGCCACAGCATCAGAGGCTGAGAAAATGATGATGGATAAATTCAAGTTTGAAAGTTGAAACAATAAAGTGGGAGGACGCTGGGGTGGTGAAGGCATCTGGGGTGCTTTCTGAGCAATCATTTATTCATTCAACAAAAAGTTATTGAACAAATACTGTCTACCAGGCATTGTCCTAGTCATTCTGATGATACATCAGTGAACATAACAAAGATCTCTAAACTTTGTTAACAGATAAAGTGGGATGAGGAATATATAATAAACAGAATACATCATGAATACAATAAAATTGTGTGCTTGAGAACAAAGGAAACTAAGGAGCAGGGGAGAGGGAATTGGGAGTATAGTGTGTGTGTGTGTGTGTGTGTGTGTGTGTGTGTGTGTGAGAGAGAGAGAGAGAGAGAGAGAGAGAGAGAGAGAGAGAGAGGGAGAGACAGAGGCTGGGCAATAAAGACCTAAAGGAGGTGAGGGAGTGAGTCATGAAGATATCTTGGGGGAAAAGGTCAAGGAGTGAGAGCATCTGGACCACTAGGATCTAGAATAGGCAGCGCAGAAAGAAAGGTGAGTCGAGGACCTGCCTTATATGGAGAAAACAGAGATTGGGTAGGTACAATTTATTAGGGAAAGAGAGAGCAGTCAGGTGGTCATCAGCCAGAGTGGGGAACTCCTGAGCCTGGAGTCAGAACTTTACAACTCTCATCTTAAATCTACTCCCTTTGCTCACAGAACTACTGTTAAATGTTCCGGTGACACAGTCTGCAGTGGTGCACCCCTCTCCCTGCTTTGAGTTCAGAACAACTGCTAGGTGGGCATACTGAAAATTAAAATTTCACAGGAGAGAGTTTTTTGGTCAAAAATTGTATAAAAAGAATTGAGTGACTCCCACATTCAAATATGCCTTCTTTAGAGGTTTAAAAACAAAGATAGAGGCCAGGCATGGTGGCTCACACCTGTAATTCCAGCATTTTGGGAGGTCGAAGCAGGTGAATCACTTGAGGTCAGGAGCTCAAGACTAGCCTGGCCAACATGGAGAAACCCCGCCTCTACTAAAAATATTTTTAAAAAATTAGCTGGGTGTGGTGGCAGGCTCCTGTAATCCCAGCTACTCAGGAGGCTGAGGCAGGAGAATTGCTTGAACCCGGGAGGCGGAGGTTGCAGTGAGCCGAGATCACTCCACTGCACTCCAGCCTGGGTGACAGAGGGAGACTCCGTCTCAAAATAAATAAATTAAATAAATTTAATTAAATTAATTTAATTTAATTAAATACATAAATAGATAAATAGAATTGTGAGGCATGTAATTGTACCAGTAAGATGATCCCAACATTGTTAGATAACACCATCCAAAATCATATGCATAGAAAAAAAGGATAGAAGAAAACACCAAAATATCTACTGTAGCTGGACATCGTTGGGTAGTGGGATTACACAAACTGTTTTCTTTATTTGTTTCTACTTGTTTTACTTTTAATAATGGCTGAATAATTTTTACTTAGAAGTAGGCTGTTTTTAGCAATGTTGGTTTAAGTATAGTCCTACTAGACAAGAAGAAAATGCAATAAACAGTACAAACAGATAACTAACATAGGAAATAAAAATAGTAAAGACATGGAAATATACTCAACATCATTAATTACCAAAGAAATGAAAATTGAAACTTTAAACATTTTTATTTTTTGCTCATTAAATTGGTAATTTAAAGAAGATTTATAATGTGGAACTAAAAAAAAATGGAGGCGAAATAATCAATGAAATCATTTGACAAAATTTCCCAGAACTAAAGGAAATTGAAGGAGTCTACCGAGTGGCCATCAACATAGATGAAAATAGACTCTGCTGGGCACGGTGGCTCATGCCTGTAATCCCAGCACTTTGGGAGGCCGAGGCGAGCAGATCATGGGGTCAAGAGATGGAGACCATCCTAGCCAACGTAGTGAAACCCTATCTCTACTAAAAATACAAAACTTAGCCGGGTGTGGTGGCTGGTGGCTGTAGTCTCAGCTACTTGGAAGGCTGAGGCAGGAGAATCTCTTGAACCCAGGAGGTGGAGGTTGCAGTGAGCCGAGGTGGCGCCACAGAGCTCCAGCTTGTGTGACAGAGCAAGACTCTGACTCAAAAAAAAAAAAAAAAAAAAAGAAAGAAAGAAAAGAAAATAGACTCATACATATTCTCACAAAATCTCACAACACATGGGACATAGATAAGATCCTACAAATGTCTAGGGAGAAAAGAAAACAACTTATGTAGAAAGGGCTTATGAATCAGAACGGTTCTGGATTGTCCAACAGCAAAACTGGAAACTAAAAGAAAAATGAAGAAATGTCTTCAAAATATAGGAACAGAATAATTTCCAGCCTTTAGTTTTCAACCTACCAAGTTACTAATCAAATGAGGATAGGCATTTTCAAAATATCATAAATTTACCTCTGATTCATTCTTTCTCAGGAAGGCTATTGGTGGGTGTGTCCACAAAACTGGGGCATCAACTAAGAAAGAGAAGAGCTGAAGGAAGAGGCAGGGAAAGAGCATATCTAGACTGATGTTAAAGAAAGACCTTAGGCCAGGTGCAGTGGCTCTCACCTGTAATCCCACCACTTTGGGAGGCCAAGGTGAGAGGATGGCTTGAACCCAGGAGTTCAAAACCAGCCTGGGCAACATAGCCCCATCTCTACAAAAAATAAAAAAATTAAAATAAAAAATTAAATAAAAATAAAAATAAAAAATTAGCGGGGAGTGGCCTCGGCTACTCAGGAGGCTGAAGTGGGAGGATCACTTGAGCCCAGGGTGTTGAGTCTGCGGTGAATTGTGACTGCGCCACTGCACTCCTGACTGGGCAACAGAGTGGGACCCTGTCTCGAAAAGAAAAGAAAAAGAAAAAGAATAAAAGAAAGACCTGCAAATGCCAGTTTAGACCAGAGGTCGGAAGTCTCCAAGAGAAAATTCTTCAGGGCTCTGATTTTATAAATACCTGATGCTTCTAAGCACCTTAAGAGGAATTAAGATGAGCCATAGAGACTTTGTGATTGATGCAATAGAAAGTACGTTTGAAAATAAAATTAGTAATTATTAACTTTAAAAAAACCCCACAAAGCTGTACAGGAAAGGAAATATAAATCCTAGTATCGCCTCTGACTCATTTCTGACTAATGTCTAAGATGTCATTGGAATGTAAATACTGAGTATGTCTCTAGTCGAATTGTGATATGACTCTGTTGGGAAGGTAGGGTACTGAGAAGGGCTATGTGTATGGTGGAGAGAAGAAAGTGAAATCCTTTCCTTTTATGGAAGCAAATTTAGAAAGAACACCTAAGCCAGTTACCCCTTCTCTTTCTGGACATTCTCATGTTTGGATGGGGAGTTATTAGAAAGGCAAACAGCCTGAGGATAAAGGTGACACACTGAGGATAGCAGAATGGAAAGCAGAAACTGGGCCCTTGATGATCTGTGACTGAATTAATGAATCCCAGAATTGGTCTACCTCCAATCTATTTGTGTAAGGTCCTCTGATGATACTGTGAGCCTCTATGGCTTCCACATTCAAGTACTTTGCACGGCTATCTCTGCAAATTGGCACAACTTCTAGACAAGGCATATAAAACTCCAGAGGCCATCAAAAAGGTCAATGTTAATGATAAGATACTATTAAGCACTGACAATATGTATGTCCTTCAGGTTACCTGAAGATTGATAACCCTTTCCGACTATGAGTTTTACTGCCTATGATCTTAAATCTTTGCATCCACAGAATTATTAAAAGAAAAATATGACTTTACTGAAAATAGCCACGCTAATGTTTATGTACAAGTTTATACTTTCGAAAAATAATTTTGACACATGGCAAGTAACTATTCTAAAGAAACACCTTGTTACGTGCTACCTACTTCAAAATGATAAACTAAGGAAGTGAGTAAGACCATATATAAATTTCTACAAGAACTTTTAAATACAGTTGACCCTTGAACAACATCAGTTCGAACTGTAAGCGTCCACCTATATGCGAATTTTACAAATATATTTAAAAACTTTTTGGAGATGTGCAACAATTTGTAAAAATTTGCAGATGAACTGTGTAGCCTAGAAGTATTTCTAAAATTAAGAAAAAGATATGTCATAAATGCATAAAATATACATAGACACTAGTCTATCATTTACTACCGTAAAATATTCAGAAATCTATTATAAAAAGTTAAAACGGGACTATGCCCGGCTAATTTTTTATTTTTTGTGGAGACAAAGTCTCACTCTGCCAGCCTGGGCAACATAGTGAGGCTCTGTCTCTACCAAAAATAAAAAATTAGTCAGGCACAGTCCCAGCTACTCAGGAGGCTGAGGGGGGAGGATGGCTCTGAGCCCAGGAGTTCTAGTCTACAGTGAGCCATGATTCTGCCACTGCATTCCAGCCTGGGTGACAGAGCAAGACCCCGTCTCAAAAGAAAAAAAAAAAAGAAAAGAAAATCACCCACACAAACACAGACTGTACATGGCACTATTTGCAGTTGAGAGAAATGTAAACAAATGTAAAGATGCAATATTCAATAATAACTGCATAAACTAACAGCAACAATACTCTAATCCTATACTACAGTAACAATTTTGTAGCCGCCTCTTATTGCTATTGCAGCGAGCTCAAGTATTGCAAGTATCTGCTTAAAATGCCATTGTGACGCTAATCATCTCCAAGTGAGCAGTTCATTTCTCCAGTAAATTGTGGATTGCAGTAGAAAGTGATCTCTCCCAGTTCTGCTGTATTTTTCATGTGTAGTGCAATAATGTAAACCTGGAATAACACCATGAGATGCACATGAAGTGCCACTAGTGATGCTGAAAGTGCTCCCAAGAAGTGGAGAAAAGCCATGATGTTGCAAAGAAAAGTTGAATTGTTTGATCTGAACCACAGATTGAGGTCTGCAGCTGTGGCTGCCTGCATTTCAGGCAGATCATTCACCTTATATACAGACAAGGTAAATCTATGGTGTCAATAGAGTACACTGTTGTACATGTATTTTTTCTTCCATATGATTTTGATTCTCTTTCTTTCTTTCTTTCTTTCTTTCTTTCTTTCTTTCTTTCTTTCTTTCTTTCTTTCTTTCTTTCTTTCTTTCTTTCTTTCTTTTAAATTTATTTATTGTTATTATTATACTTTAAGTTCTAGGGTACATGTGCATAACGTGCAGGTTTGTTACATATGTATACTTGTGCCATGTTGCTGTGCTGCACCCATCAACTCGTCAGCACCCATCAACTCGTCATTTACATCAGGTATAACTCCCAATGCAATCCCTCCCCCCTCCCCCCTCCCCATGATAGGCCCCGGTGTGTGATGTTCCCCTTCCCGAGTCCAAGTGATCTCATTGTTCAGTTCCCACCTATGAGTGAGAACATGCGGTGTTTGGTTTTCTGTTCTTGTGATAGTTTGCTAAGAATTATGGTTTCCAGCTGCATCCATGTCCCTACAAAGGACACAAACTCATCCTTTTTTATGGCTGCATAGTATTCCGTGGTGTATATGTGCCACATTTTCTTAATCCAGTCTGTCACTGATGGACATTTGGGTTGATTCCAAGTCTTTGCTATTGTGAATAGTGCTGCAATAAACATACGTGTGCATGTGTCTTTATAGCAGCATGATTTATAATCCTTTGGGTATATACCCAGTAATGGGATGGCTGGGTCATATGGTACATCTAGTTCTAGATCCTTGAGGAATCGCCATACTGTTTTCCATAATGGTTGAACTAGTTTACAATCCCACCAACAGTGTAAAAGTGTTCCTATTTCTCCACATCCTCTGTAGCACCTGTTGTTTCCTGACTTTTTAATGATCGCCATTCTAACTGGTGTGAGATGGTATCTCATTGTGGTTTTGATTTGCATTTCTCTGATGGCCAGTGATGATGAGCATTTTTTCATGTGTCTGTTGGCTGTATGAATGTCTTCTTTTGAGAAATGTCTGTTCATATCCTTTGCCCACTTTTTGATGGGGTTGTTTGTTTTTTTTCTTGTAAATTTGTTTGAGTTCTTTGTAGGTTCTGGATATTAGCCCTTTGTCAGATGAGTAGATTGCAAAAATTTTCTCCCATTCTGTAGGTTGCCTGTTCACTCTGATGGTAGTTTCTTTTGCTGTGCAGAAGCTCTTTAGTTTAATTAGATCCCATTTGTCAATTTTGGCTTTTGCTGCCGTTGCTTTTGGTGTTTTAGACATGAAGTCTTTGCCCATGCCTATGTCCTGAATGGTACTACCTAGGTTTTCTTCTAGGATAGAAAAGAGAGAAGAATCAAATAGACGCAATAAAAAATGATAAAGGGGATATCACCACCGACCCCACAGAAATACAAACTACCATCAGAGAATACTATAAACACCTCTACGCAAATAAACTAGAAAATCTAGAAGAAATGGATAATTTCCTGGACACTTACACTCTTTCAAGACTAAACCAGGAAGAAGTTGAATCCCTGAATAGACCAATAGCAGGCTCTGAAATTGAGGCAATAATTAATAGCCTACCAACCAAAAAAAGTCCAGGACCAGATGGATTCACAGCTGAATTCTACCAGAGGTACAAGGAGGAGCTGGTACCATTCCTTCTGAAACTATTCCAATCAACAGAAAAAGAGGGAATCCTCCCTAACTCATTTTATGAGGCCAACATCATCCTGATACCAAAGCCTGGCAGAGACACAACAAAAAAAGAGAATTTTAGACCAATATCCCTGATGAACATCGATGCAAAAATCCTCAATAAAATACTGGCAAACCGGATTCAGCAGCACATCAAAAAGCTTATCCACCATGATCAAGTGGGCTTCATCCCTGGGATGCAAGGCTGGTTCAACATTCGCAAATCAATAAACATAATCCAGCATATAAACAGAACCAAAGACAAGAACCACATGATTATCTCAATAGATGCAGAAAAGGCCTTTGACAAAATTGAACAGCCCTTCATGCTAAAAACGCTCAATAAATTCGGTATTGATGGAACATATCTCAAAATAATAAGAGCTATTTATGACAAACCCACAGCCAGTATCATACTGAATGGGCAAAAACTGGAAAAATTCCCTTTGAAAACCGGCACAAGACAGGGATGCCCTCTCTCACCACTCCTATTCAACATAGTGTTGGAAGTTCTGGCTAGGGCAATCAGGCAAGAGAAAGAAATCAAGGGTATTCAGTTAGGAAAAGAAGAAGTCAAATTGTCCCTCTTTGAAGATGACATGATCGTATATTTAGAAAACCCCATTGTCTCAGCCCAAAATCTCCTTAAGCTGATAAGCAACTTCAGCAAAGTCTCAGGATACAAAATTAATGTGCAAAAATCACAAGCATTCTTATACACCAGTAACAGACAAACAGAGAGCCAAATCATGAATGAACTTCCATTCACAATTGCTTCAAAGAGAATAAAATATCTAGGAATCCAACTTACAAGGGATGTAAAGGACCTCTTCAAGGAGAACTACAAACCACTGCTCAGTGAACTAAAAGAGGACACAAACAAATGGAAGAACATACCATGCTCATGGATAGGAAGAATCAATATCGTGAAAATGGCCATACTGCCCAAGGTTATTTATAGATTCAATGCCATCCCCATCAAGCTACCAATGAGTTTCTTCACAGAATTGGAAAAAACTGCTTTAAAGTTCATATGGAACCAAAAAAGAGCCCGCATCTCCAAGACAATCCTAAGTCAAAAGAACAAAGCTGGAGGCATCACACTACCTGACTTTAAACTATACTATAAGGCTACAGTAACCAAAACAGCATGGTACTGGTACCAAAACAGAGATATAGACCAATGAGAACAGAGTCCTCAGAAATAATACCACACATCTACAGCCATCTGATCTTTGACAAACCTGAGAGAAACAAGAAATGGGGAAAGGATTCCCTATTTAATAAATGGTGCTGGGAAAATTGGCTAGCCATAAGTAAAAAACTGAAACTGGATCCTTTCCTTACTCCTTATACGAAAATTAATTCAAGATGGATTAGAGTCTTCCTTCCTTCCTTCTTTCCTTCCTTCCTTCCTTCCTTCCTTCCTTCCTTCCTTCCTTCCTTCCTTCCTTCCTTCCTTCCCTCCCTCCCTCCCTCCCTCCCTCCTCTTTCTTTCTTTCTTTCTTTCTTTCTTTCTTTCTTGCTTGCTTGCTTGCTTGCTTGCCTGCCTGCCTGCCTGCCTGCCTTCTTTCTTTTTTTTTGAGACAAGGTCTCAGTCTGTAGCCCAGGATGAAGTGCAGTGGTGGGGTCATGGCTCACTGCAGCCTTGGCTTCCCCAGGCTCAGGTGATTCTCCTACCTCAGCCTCCTGAGTAGCTGGGACTACAGGTGCATGTCACTATGCCTGCTACTTTTTCTATTTTTTGTAGAGACAGTGTTTCCCCATGGTTAGTCTCAAACTCCTGAGTTCAAGAGATTCATCCACCTCAGCCTCCTAAAGTACTGGGATTACAGGTGTGACCCACTGTGCTTGGCCTCCATATGATTTTCTTTTTTTTTTTTTTTTTTTTTTTTTTTAAGACAGAGTCTTGCTCTGTCGCCCAGGCTGGGGTGCAGTGGCCGGATCTCAGCTCACTGCAAGCTCCGCCTCCCGGGTTTAGACCATTCTCCTGCCTCAGCCTCCCGAGTAGCTGGGACTACAGGTGCCCGCCACCTCGCCCGGCTAGTTTTTTGTATTTTTTAGTAGAGACGGGGTTTCACCGTGTTAGCCAGGATGTTCTCGATCTCCTGACCTCGTGATCCGCCCGTCTCGGCCTCCCAAAGTGCTGGGATTACAGGCTTGAGCCACCGCGCCCGGCCTATGATTTTCTTAATAACATTTTCTTTCTTTTTCTTTTTTTTTTTTTTTGGAGATGGGTCTTGCTCTGTTGCCCAGACTGGAGTGCAGTGGTGTGACTATAGCTAATTGTAACCTTGAACTCCTGGGCTCAAGTGATCCTCCCACCTCAGCCTCCAGAGTAGCTAAGACTAGACTATAGGCCCACACCACTATACCTGGCTAATTAAATTTTTTTTTTTTTTTTTTTTGGTAGAAACAGAGTCTTGCTATGTTGCTCAGGCTGGTCTTGAACTCCTGGCCTCAAGACAGTACTTCCTGGGATTATAGACATGAGCCACCACACCTGGCCAACATTTTCTTTCCTCTAGCTTATGTTAAGAATATATAATACATATAACATACAAAATATATGTCCAGTGATTGTTTCATGTTTTCAGTACACCTTCCAGTCAACAGTAGGCTATTAGTAGCTAAGTTTTTGGGGAGTTATATGCAAAAGTTATGTGCAGATTTTCGACCGAGAAAGAGATCCATGTACACATTGTTCAAGGGTCAATTGTGCTGTATATAGAATTAAAAAAGAATTTGTAACCTCACAGGACAAAATAATGAAAATAAAAATAAAGATGAAAATAGGTAGAAATTTTTAAAATTATGAAACTCACCTTTATAATAAACAATAATAATGTTGAACAATAATAATGTTGAAAGTAATCTTATAAATATGTTTGTTGGATGGGTGGAAATCCAAGGAAGCTTCAATCTCTAAACCTTTATCCTTAGCTGAAAAGGAATTCATTTATAACCAAATACACAATAGTGATAATGTTTATAACTAGTAAGTTTCCTGGATATGCTAGGCACTATATTCAGTATTTTATTTGCAGTTTTATCATTTAATTTTCACATTTATCTCAGGAAGGGGGTATTGTTATTCTCCCCATTAGGCTTGAGAAAAGTGTAGTTCATAGAGGTAAGATTTGTGCTTAATTCCAGAGCCTGGGTTCTTAACCCCTGTGCTGTATGCTCTTTCATTAACTATGAAGAAATCTGAAATCAAATACAATAATAATACCTCATCCATTTTCTAATAGATTTCTACATTACCTATTTCAGTGTAGGTTAATATGGGCCCGACACTCTGATTGCAGGTGCACACATTCTAGAGGCCCCACACCTCATATTCCCACAGCTCCTATCTCTCTTCATGCACAAATGTACTTGACCCTGGGCTGGAAGTACTGTATAAAGGCTGCTTCATATTTGCTTGGGATTTTAGTATTCTGTCTGAAGGTCTTTCACTTATTCACCATGTGGTGTGTGATGTCTGCTTTTGAATGCATGTGCCCAGCGACCACGGAGTGTGTCTGTCTCCATGCTTGTTACAGAGTTGTCACAGTCATCAGCTTTGCCAATCATTCATTCAACCTATGGGTAAAGAAAAAATGAGTGGGTTGGAGGGCCTCAGTAAGGGGAAGACAGTGTTCATACCCGCCTCATGTACGGAGCCTGGGAGCTGTCTGAACCAAGTACCCAGGGAAGCATTGGCCCTCCCCACACCAAGCACAGAGACACACAGAGTCTGAATTCTCCTGATATGGCCAGTGCTGACCCGCCACCCTCCAAAGGTGTTTCATTTGCTTATCGAGGAATCAGAATAAAATGGCTTGTGAATAATGTCCCAGCATGCTCCTGATGAACCCCAAAATGAGATTCAAAAGCATTAAACAGGATTGGATTGTCAATAAATGATATGTAAGAACATTAACATAAAAAGCTTTTTTATCTGCCTCAGTTATTTAATCTCTGCCCAGTTCAGATGTGCATTTCCCCTGCCCTGCTGTTAATACATACTGACATCTGAAGTGAAGCGGAGGTTTCCATATCCTTTGGAAATGGAAATGGAGGTATGAAGGGAGCACAGAAAATAGAAATGATGAAATGCTGTTCATCATAGTAGTGCTAATTAAAAATGCGCAACAGTACCACAAGGGCCATGAATTTATACAGTGGGTCTTCTGGATGATAAAATGTTAGTCCACCCTTTTGTCCAACAGAGGAGGGAATACAACCCAGAGAGAGGAGACAACTTGCTAAGGTCAAAGTGATGATTTATGTCAGGGTCCAGAACAGAACCCAGGCCTTCTGGGAGTTCTTTCCCCTGCTCTGCAAGGCCTTCCCTAGCAAAATACTCTGTTGTCTGTTAATTCATCTGCAAGAGACATTCTCACACGGTGCCAACAAGTGCATGGTTTGGTTGACAGGCACATCCATCTTGTGATAGACTGGTCTAATCTTTCTGCCATGCACCCCAACTCCTGGCATCATACTTGCTCAGCCATGTTCTATTATTTCTGAAGGGTGGATCATGGGTGAGTTTATTTTTTTCCCTTTTTCTTGTTTTTTAATTTTTAAAAAAATTTTTGTGGGTACATAGTAGATACATACATTTATGGGCTACATGAGATGTTCTAACACAGACATGCAATGTGAAATATTGTTCCTTTCTTTTTTAAAAAGTTAGTATTTACATTGTTTCTCCTATAACTAGTCGGTATTTTTTGTGTGCTTTAAAATATAATATTTTAAAAAGGATTTCAAGGTCCAAATAGGATCATGAGAATAGGTGGTTGCATCAGAGTAGAGTGTTGAAGCTGGGGGAGAGGAGGTGTAAATACTTTAAGGCCAGGTTGTCAGCTGATTTGGCCATGTAGGTGTTGAAGTGATGATGGTGTGAGATGGATCAGAGTCAGAGAGAAAACTGGGCGTCAGGTGCCAATGTCTTCAATAAAGGGGCAGGGGTGTAGGGGGTAGAAATCAAGAAGGACAGTGGGTACCTTAGCAAGGCAGCATAGACTTCAATGGAAAATAGAAGAGTTATACTCTTGAAGCAGCACTGATGCACTGAAAGCGGGGGAGAGATGTGGATGAGAGTCAGAGTTCCACCAAGAAAAGGGGATTGAGTGACTATTTTGTTTGGAGTTTGAAGGTATAGGGAAGATTAGTTTCTCATTTTCTATTCTTTTTATTATAAAATATAACACACATAGAAAAAAGTACGTTAATACCTAAATGTACAGTATAACAAATAATTATAAAGCATATAGCCATGTAACTGCTGCCCTGTTAAAGAAATAGCTTATTGTTGACACCTCAGAAGCACTCTGTGTATATTCTCTCTTTATCATATCCCCTTCCCTCTGGAATTAACCACTATCCTGACTTTTAAGGCAATTATGTCCTTCTTTTACATTTATTGAGGGTTTTTAAAAATTCCACTTTTCCTGTCTACTCATTTGGAAGTTATACATTACTTTTGATATGAAAACCTGTATCCTTAATATATTAAAGCCTAGCGTTATCCTCCTTAAGAGCAATAAAAAAATTAGGATACGTTTTCCTGGTATATATGTTATTATCATCATATATTTTAATTCTGTATATTTTAAAAGCACACATTATTATCATTGTTGTTTTATACTGTCAGTGTTCATTTAGCTTTATACACATACTTCCTACTTTCTTTGCTCTTTTTTCCTTCTTACAGTTCAGAACTCTTTTTGCAATCATTCTCCTACTCTGAAGGGTGTCTTTCAGAATTTTCTTTCACATGGGGGTGATGATGGCAACATTGCTGTTTTGTTAGTTTGAAATGTCTTTATTTTATTCTCTTGTGGGGTATATTTGATGAGTATAAAATTGTAGGTGGCAGTAATCTTTTAGCATAGTGGAAATAATCATTCTATTGTCTTCTTGTTTCCAGTATTGCTGTTGAGAAATTATATGCCAGTTTAACAGATACCCTTTTGAAGTTAATCTGTCTTTTTTACTCCTCTGAATGCTTTTTGAGGTGTTATCTTTGCATCCAGTTTTCTGTAATCGCTGTTAATAAAGACATACCTGAGGCTGGGTAATTTCTAAGGAAAGAGGTTTAATTGACTCACTGTTCTTCATGACTGGGGTGGCCTTACAATCATGGCAGAAAGTGAAGTAGGAGCAAAGTCGTGTCTTACATGGTGGGAGGCAAGAGAATGTGTGCAGGGGAACTCCCCTTTATAAAACCATCTGATCTTTTTTTTTTTTTTTTTTTTTTTTTTTTGAGACAGAGTCTCGCTCTGTCGCCCAGGCTGGAGTGCAGTGGCCGGATCTCAGCTCACTGCAACCTCTGCCTCCTGGGTTCACGCCATTCTCCTGCCTCAGCCTCCCAAGTAGCTGGGACTACAGGCGCCCACCACCTTGCCCGGCTAGTTTTTTGTATTTTTTTAGTAGAGACGGGGTTTCACTGTGTTAGCCAGGATGGTCTCGATCTCCTGACCTCGTGATCCGCCCGTCTCGGCCTCCCAAAGTGCAGGGATTACAGGCTTGAGCCACCGCGCCCGGCCAAAACCATCAGATCTTATACACTTATTCACTAACATGAGAACAACATGGGAAAGACCTGCCCCCATGATTCAATTACTTCCCACTGGGAATTATGGGACCTACAATTCAAAATGAGATTTGGGTGGGGACAGAGCCAACCCATATCACTCATTATGATGTGTGTCATTTTAGTTATATTGCTTAAGAGTTGTAGTGATTCTTGAATCTGTGGATTGATAGCTTTCTCGAATTCTAGAATATTCTTAACCATTATCTCTTCAACTTTAATCTCTGCCCCATTATATCTAGCTTCTTCTGATACCAATTACATGTACAGTAGACTTTTCGGTCTATCCTCAATGTTTCTTTTCTTCTCTTCTGTGATTCCCATTTTTATGTCTCTCTTCACTACACTGTGGATACTTTTTCTGGCTTATATTCCAGTTCACCAATTTTCTCTTTGGCTATGTCTGGACAGCTGAAGAGAAAGCTGGATGCCATCTGGAGGCTGAATGAGCCTGTATTTATTCACTAAATTTTTCTTTGTGGATTGCATTTTTCTTTCACAGAAGTTCTATTTGGTTCTTTTGAAATGTGTTATTTTGTGTTTTATGGTTTTTTTGTTCCTTCAGATATTTTCAAGCTTGTCTTTGTAACTTTAAACACCATAAGCATATGGTTTTTGTCTGACAATTTCAATATATGAAGTCTTGCATGTGATTTTTATTTATTCTGGTGCATATTGCTCTCAAGTTGTTAACTAGGATTGTGTGCTTACCATTGTATTTGGAAAAAATTATAGTTTACAATTGAAGGCTTAGGATGACTCTCCAGAGAGAATTTTCTGTGTTTGGGATCTTTGTCCACTAATAGTCAAGGACCACATTATATCAAATTTAAGAATTGTAGTTCCCAGAATAAGCCAGGTCAGCCTTATTCTGAGTCTGTAGTCCTTTGAGGTTCTAGCTTACTGTGGGCATGTTTGTGTGTCTCCTGTCAGATCCTTTGTCTTGTGCAGGTCTTGGGATTGATAAATGTTCCTTTTGCCCCACAAGGACATCAATACCAAAGTTTATACTTTTCAGAATAAGGCAAATGCCCTCAGTTGCTTTTCTGCTTATTTAACTCACTAGGTTCTCATTTTCTCTTCAGTTTTGGAGTTCCTTGCTGTCTTCTCAGCTTTTGGATGTTTTTAAGAGTCTTAAATGTAAATTTAGCTTTAAAAAAAAGTCATTTCTAGTGGAATGTTGTTCCAAATAACCTATGATCTTATCATAAATAAAAGATTTAGACATTTTCTTACATAAAGTGAGAACTCTAAAGGGAATTGTAGGAAGTTTTCTTAGGAAACAAGGGTCATAGTAGAAGGAGGTGGAGAAAGAAGCTTTAAGAAATATAGAATTAATGATATATGAGATACTAGAAATCCAGAGAGGCTTACCATTTGAACTATGAAATATGAGGAATTACGGTTTAACCGGTCTCTAAGATCCCATTCGTATCAGTCCCATAACTGGCCAGACATGGAGACTGGGGCTATGAGCACCAGCTTTGCTGGGAATGCAGACAGGCACTGAAAAGGCATTGTTCTAGTGATCCTGAAGATTTCTCTCCCTGGTAGTTTGGGAAGGGAATTCTTTAGTTCCAAGAATGCTCACCTCGTGAAAAAAATTAACAGCAGCACTAGGCGGCTTGGAAACCTCTGTGTCCTCACTATAATTTTGGATAACATCTGCAGTAGAAATTATGAACATTACTCATGTTAAAGGACCAACTATTCATTTTATAATTTTCAAAGATTATAGAAGTTTGTAGTTGTGGCAGTATTTTACGGTACATCATTTGTGGCCTCTGCAATGTATAAAATGCTGAAATCCAAATCAGAAGACAATCCCAATTATAACATTGTTTCTATGGGAAAATAGAACATGCTTCTTAATGTTATAATTACAGATATATTCACATATGTACAGAAAAAAATTCCCTAAGAAAACATATCAAATTTTGACAGGAAATTTGTTTTCTAAAATTTATCAATAAGTATGTATTATTTGAATAATCAAAAAATAATAGAGGTTATTTTGGAACAGAAGCAAGGTGCCGTCTACCCCACAGCTGAATCAGAACAATCCACAAATCTTCTGTAATGTGGAATTGGAATGCAATGACACCATCATTTAGAATTAGAACATACCAAAGAGTAAGTATTAGGAATATGGGGGAATGTATCTTATGTTCTCTGGTTTAGGGAATAAAGTCAAAAGCTTATTGAGGACAGGCTCCAGGGTTGTCTTGTTATCCCCAGTGCTTAACACTGAACTGGGCACAGAGTAAGGAAGGATGATAACAAGATTAACTCACCTTCAAAGGATTAGGGAATGTTTTAAACATGTGCTGCAGACTATGAAGGCAGTAAGCATTTGTTCATTAAATGCATGCTACCTTAGGCACTAGGCTTACTGTGGTGACTCAGAAATGCAGAGGACCTAGTCCTTATACCCGAAGAGGTACAGACTAAAGGAGGAGACAGAAGGGAATCTGGAAATCAGGTGACAGCAGGACATGTTGTGGAAGAGCTGAGGAGGAAGGAAGCTAGCATGAGAATGGCGCCTTATGAGGTGATTTCATTGATCACTGATTTGGGTGACAAATGCTGGCCCTATTGTTAAAACAGCAGTCTAATGAGATAGGGTTTTATTTTTATTTATTTGTCTTTTTGGAGACGGAGTCTCACTCTGTCACCCAGGCTGGGGTGCAGTGGCGCAATCTTGGCTCACTGCAACCTCCACCTCCCAGGTTCAAGCGATTCTCCTGCCTTAGCCTCACTCTGCCACCCAGGCTGGGGTGCAGTGGCACAATCTTGGCTCTCTGCAACCTCTGCCTCCCAGGTTCAAGCGATTCTCCTGCTTTAGCCTCCCAAGTAGCTGGGATTACAGACGCGCATACCACACTCAGCTAATTTTTTTGAGTGATTTTAGTAGAGATGGGGTTTCACCATTGTTGGCCAGGCCGGTCTTGAACTCCTGACCTCAGGTGATCCATCCGCCTCGGCCTCCCAAAGGGCTGGGATTATAGGCGTGAGCTACCATGCCCAGCTGAGATAGGGTTTTGAAGGACCCATCTAGGTTTGGCTTGGCCTCAGATAAAGTTCTCTCACTGCCTGTCCTCCATTGCCTGACATTCCCATTATAGCCTACCCCTTTAGTGAATTGCATTATTTGCTCCAGAGTTGTTAAAATATGCATGTGTCTTGTTGAGATGATCTAAGAGTACCTCATATCCCCCAGACACCCCAGGATGATGGAGGTCATCCTGACTCCTCCATCTCCCTTGCCTCACACCTCTGCTCACTCTTCACGTCCTGGAGATTCTTCTTCCTCAGTGTCTTTCACATCTGGCACTTCTTCTAACTCTCATGGCCACCATTTTAGTTCAGGCAACAGCCCCCGGAATTATCTTCTTGACTTCAGGCTCTCCTCACTGTGCTCCATTCCGTTGCCTGATTGATTCATCTACTGAAAATAGTATTCAAAAATCTTCAGTGGTTTGTCCAAGCTTTTAATTTAGCATTCAGGACCCTTTGTGAGCTGATTCCAGCTGGCTTTTCTAATTTTGTGTGGCAAATTAGTAGTTTCATTAGGAGATAGATTAGGCAGATGTAAGAAAAAGACTCCAAGTATGCTAGCATAAACATGATAGGTGTTTATTTTTTTCAAAAGCAAAAATCTGAGTAGATGGTCCAGGGCTAATATGTGGTTTAATAGTGACAGGGCAGTGGTAACCTGCCTTCAAGATGGTCCCCAATAATTCCTGCCTCCTTCTGTTCATACATTTGCAGAGCCCGTCTCACGATGTACAAAGGCAAATACAGACAAATATCTTTATTTATATTGTGTGATGATTGATTTTATGTGTCAAGTTGGACTAAGGGATGCCTAGATAGCTGGTGAAACATTATTTCTAGGTGAGTTTGTGAGGCTGCTTCTGGGAGGGATTATCACTGAATCAGCAGATTGAGTGAGGAAGCTTGCCCTCCCCAATGCAGGCAGCCATCATCCAGTTCACTGAGGGTCCACTGGGATAGAGAAAAATGGGGGAGCAATGGTGGATTCTCTCTCATTTCTGAGCTGATATATTCATCTTTTTCTCCCCTCAGACATTGGAGCAGCTCCAGGTTCTTAAGCTTTCAGACTCTGGGACTTACACTAGCACCCCCTGCCCTCCCACACCTACTCCCCCACCCCAGTTCACAGGTCTTTGGAGTCAAACTGAATTACACCACCAGCTTGCCTGCTTCTCCAGGTAACAGATGGCATATTGTGGGACTTCTTGTGAAATGAATGAAATCAAACATTTTCTATCTATTCAGATGGTTACTCACAGCGTTAAGCAGTGCCCTCACAACCAGAGGTAATATACAGTCACATTTATGCTTCAAAATTATTTTCAGTTAAATACATTAATAAATGATGAGTAACATCAAGAGGGGTGTGTACCCCCCATTTCCTCCTTCATCTTTTTAATTAATCACCCCATCCCATTTTCTGTTGGCTCAGAGATAGAAAGATTTGCATAATATCCTGGTGCCGTGGCTGATAACGTCCTCTTTGTTAGTTAACTCTTAAAGGAAGAGTCATGTAAAAGCCTGTAAATGACCATATGAATTATGCATAAAGGACTCAACTCAAGCCTTGCATATAAAATGGGCATTAAGAACGCAACCTTGACTCTCCTATTCTTTTATAAATAGACTCTCACAGGGCTTGCTAGCCTAATTTGTACCCCTCTCCTAAGCACAAAATGGAGTTTGCTTTGTTGGTTTGAACTAATTTACAAAATTACTACTAAGAAAATAAAATTGTATAAATGCAGTGGCATCTGGTTAATAATAGTGTCTTTAAAATATTTTATGTATCAGGTTGGTGCAAATGAAAAACCACAATTAAGTTTGCACCAACCTAATATCTTGCACAACATTATATAACATTCCACACACAGTGACTGATGAAAGCTAACTTCGTCTTTTCTCGTGGAGACAAGAAGAACCAGTTTTAGACTGGTGAGAGACTGGCTGAAGAGCCCAGAGGGAACCAGAGGCAATCCATACTTGTATTAATCAGGGGATGCCAAAGAAATGGAACCAATAGGAGGTGGGTGGGGAGCCTGTGGTGGAAGTCCTAGCCCAAAAACCAGGAGTCTCAATGTCTGAGGGCAGAAGAAGATGATATCCCAGCTGAAACAGAAGAAAATTCACCTTTCCTCTGCCTTTTGTTCTGTTCAGGCCCTCAATGGATTGGATAATGCCAATCCACATTGATGAGAGTGGATCTTATTTATTCAGTTTACAGATTCAAATACTAACCTCTTCTAGACACACCCTCAGAGACACACCCAGAAATAAAGTTTTACTAATGATTTGGGCATCCCTTAGCTAGTCAAGTTGTTGCATAACATTAACTATTGCAATGCTTAAATTCTGTCTCCTGTTCTCCAACCATCCTTCCTATGACCCCTTTAAGATCAAAACTGCATCTCCACAGCCTGTGACATGGCCTTGCCTAGCTTATCTAACTAATTTTGTGCCACCCTCTCCCTTGCCCATCGCTTTCCACCCTTTAGCTTCTTTCTACTTCTTGAGCACATGAAGCTTATATCTACCTTAGACCCTTTGCATTTGTTCCTTTTGCCTGGAATGATCCCACCATCCTATCTTGACCTTTCTAATTCCTTTTTTTGGCATTTATGTTTCTTGTTAAATGTCATTTTCCCAGAGAATCCATTCCTGATCACCCAATCTGAATTAATAGTTCTAATACATAACTTGGTTTTATTTTCATCCTATCTGTTCCTGATATATCCTTGTTATTTAATCTTTTTGTTGTCTATCTTTCCCCTACCAAACTGTAAGCTCCACAGGCAGGAACTTGTGTGTCTTATTCTCCATTGTGCCTCCAGTGCCTACAACATTGACTAGCACTAGCAGACACTCAATGTTTGTTGATTGAACAAATGCCTTTGTTTTAGTTTGAATCAGTCATATTGGAAAAATACGTTGGTTTATTTCCATTTAAATTGATTTAGTCATTTTATAAAAACAAGTCTTTTCCAGTTAAGGTCAATTTATAGCTTAATAAGAATTAATAAGTGAACCAACCTAAGCTTCAGCAATTAATGTGCCATACCCCTTACATGAACAATTCAGATTCCTGACTCGGATACCCAAAATGTCATTTGAGTTACAATTGTTAGTTCTGGGACTGTCTTACCTTTTTCTGAGATCCAAGACCCAACTCAAGCCCCATGTCCTCTGTAAAGTGTTCTTTGACCACCCCAGACCACAGAATTGCTCTCCTCCTCTTCCTCTTCCCGTTTACAGCATTTAATATACCAGGTGCTCATAAAGCCTTGGATAGAGGTGACTCTTAGATAGTCTTGCTCTATGGAGAGGTATTTGCAGGTAGGTTGTTAACACTTTGAGGGCATGGTGAGGATCTATGTATGTCCTTTATTTGTCCTGGGTTTCTTGCTTTGACACCTTCCCACAGTGTTTGTCCTTCGGATATTCTTTAAATATTCAACTTCAGTGGTTTATTCCTCCAGTTTTGTTTGTTTTAAAATAAGTGTCTTCTGCTGGCAGGAATGGGGTTCCAGAATGGACTGGTCCTAACTTTGGCCATGGTCAGTGGTAGTGGGCAGGGCAGAGTTAAAAGCTGTGGCTCTTTCCGGGATGTCAGAAGCATGCAGGGCACTTCACCTTTTCTTTGCAGTTGAGATCATCCAGTGACATCATTCTTAGCCAGAAACTGGTTGTAAAAAGACAAGAACTAGATCCCTTTACTTCCCATAATAGCTTTCTACAAAGGAAGGAGATCCTGCCAGCTGAGATAATGCCTAATTTTAGCTGATGCTGCTGGACAGACTCATGATGGTTTCTCCTCTCCATGGCCAGAATCCAACTTAGCACCCCTTTACCAGATAAATAATGACACATTAGCAAGAGACTCCCGGTGTCTTCTTGCCCTGAAAAGGGGTTTGGACCTTAGGAAAAATCGTGTTGTAAGTATAAAGATGTGGTAAAGATCCTACTTTTCTCAACAGCAAACAAGTCTTCTCCTTCCCTTGGAGAAACCTGTTACTACTGAGTGATTCTTTTAATAAGATACTTGGCCTGAGGATGGGGGCATTTGAATTACAAACATGGGTCCTAGGACCGATTTCTAATGAGAGTGAATTCAGATGATTGAAATGCGAGAGGAAAATCCCTGCCCTCAAATCTTTATTACTGGTAAGAAGCTTCTACCCTATGGATGAATTCCTTTTCATCTTGAAAGTCTTTCTCTCTTTTAGCATTTTTGTTAAAACACAACTCTCCCAGATAGGGGTAAACTCTGAGGCATTCATCAGGTGATGAATTATGGGCATAGACCCTGTATATTCCCTGGAGTCCTATAATAATATAACTGTCCTATATTGGCAGAACTTATTACATTGTTTTTTTCTCATGTCTGTGACCTCACCAGGCAGACAGGTATCCTGGAGAGCAGATCATATATCTTATCCATCTTATCACTCCCAGGTCCCAGCACAGCACCTGGCACATGAGAGGTCCTTGATACATATTTCTGAATGAATGACTGACATTACCTGATGCATCCAAATCTAAAAGTCAACTTAACTGAGAATAGAACACAGATGCTGGAGTATTTGTGGAGAAAGGGTCTCTGTAGTGAATGGTATAATGAGCCGCAGACTTCTGAATCTTCCGTTCTTGGCCACGGGAAACACAGATGGAGATAAGGATATCTGCCTCACCAGGGAGGAAGTGAAAGTTCCCTGGGAGCTCTATCTATATCTTTAAAAAAAAAAAAAAAAAAAAAAACATGTATTTTCTCTTTCCTACCGACAAGCCAAGGCTCCTCCTTCTATGACTGTGATGACTAAGAGAAGTAGTTTCATCTCATTGCTAATCAATAAAATTCTCTTCTTGCTAAAGCATTTGGAGTGGGAATTCTAAAGATACCCCTGGGAACAGCTGCTTCAATAAACGGGGGGGGGGGGGGGGGGAATTGATATAGTCTTCAGGGTTGCCTGTGCCTGAGATAATGGCAACTTGATTTTCTCAGGTCATGTCTCCTCCTGCAAGAAGCAAGCAGTGTTTCCTTGCCGACCACATGCTAAGGGCCAGGGTTGTGGCTGACTGTATAACTGAGGAATATTTCCATAGTGCACGCTGTGACAGAACTGGAGGCCCCAGCCCCAGGCAGCCCTCAGCCCTGGACAGCCCCCATGGCTTTCCAAGCCTGGGGTGAGGCAGGACTGTAGCTGGTGGAATTCTGGTGCCTTGGCTGAAATGGCCCATCTCCTAAAGCAGGAGGAATCAGTTCAGCAGAATGCTTTTTGAGAATTGCCAGCATGCTGTCAAGATGCATATTTGTCACTGAGGGGTGTGTGGGTTCCTGTGGCACTTCTTTTCTTGGAGCTGTTGTGGCTTCTGTTTAGGTTTAGAAACAACAGCAACAACAATAATCTTTGTTAAGCATTTACTACATGCTAAGCAGAGTTCTAAGTGTTTATAAATGTATGAGTTCACCGAGTGCTTACAATAGCCCTATGAGAAAGAAAGGCACAGTTTAAGGGCCACACCTTAGCAGTTCTCTCCTCATTTGAGAGTGATGTTTTATAAAAAGGTCTCAGCTTTTATGTTTTCCATCTCAGAGGGTCTCCATGGTCCTGGCCCTGTCGTCTGATTTGCCTCCCTCTTCATGGCTTCCTCCTCCTGGCCCTTCATTTCCACTGTAGCAGATCTGACTGTTGATGTGACCTTTGTCTGTCTGAGTGCCCTGGGCTCTGGACTTACAGCACACAAACCAGCCTCGCCTCATCCTAGCACCCAGCTGGTCTCTGAAACCCCTACCTGGGGCCAGATGAGTGGTTCCACAGGCTTCCAGGGTCTGGAATTAGAGAATATGGTTGGGTGGAAACATCAGGTCCTCTTGCTAAAGCGGATACTTAGCAATGGGCAGGTCTCCCAGTGCTAAGTATTAACGTGCTTAGGAAGCACATTAATACTTCATTTTCATCATCTGGGGGTTCTCTCCATTTTCTGAGATGTTAGAGAGTAAAATGCAGCCATAGGTAATAGAGTCGTTTCTTCTTTGAAGAGTCATTATTATCACTCAAAATTCATAGTTTATATTAGGGTTCACTCTTTGTGTTGAACATTCTGTGGGTACAATGCATCTTGACATGTATCTACCATTACAGTATCACACAGAATAGTTTCACTGCCCTAAAAATCCTCTGTGCTCTACCTCCTTCTCCCATAACCCCTGGCAACCACTGATCTTTGTACTGTATCCATAGTTTTGCCATTTCCAGAATGTCATAGAGTTGGAACCATTAAGTATGTAACCTCATTTTAAATTCAACCTCCTACTTTTCATCTGTTAATTGTCTTCTTTGCTAGACCCTTTTCAAATACAATGTTTGGCTCCTGAGGTATCTTAAGTAATCACATTGTGAGCAAAACCTATAGGCTTCCCCCAGATTGAGTGATCCAAGAGAGAGCAGGGATGAGGCCACAATGCCACTCAGGACCTAACCATTTCTATCATATTTTATTTGTTAGAAGTGAGTCACTAAATCCGGTCCATGCTGACAGGAAGAGGAATTGGGTTTCACATTTAAAGGGATGGATATTGAAGAATTTGTGGACATATTTTAAAACCACTGAACTTACGTTGTATGTTCTTGTGCAGTCTGGACTCTTGGGAAAGTGGAGATTGAGAGAAAATGATAGATAGATTGAGAGAGAGAGAGAGAGAGGTGATTGTCTGTTTCCTGTTGTTTATAACCTTGCTGGTGGGGATTCTGCAGAGTCCCAAAGCAGCGCAGGATATCACATGGCAAGGGGGCTGAGCGTGCTAATTTGCAAAAGTGCTTACTCAGGTCTCTCTTCCTCTTTTATAAAGACACCCATTTCCCTCCCATGATAACCCATTAATCCATTAACCCATTAATTAATCAATAAATGGATTTATTCATTCATGAGGGCAGAGCCCTCATGATCCAGTCACCTCTTAAAAGCCCTATCTCTCAGTACTGCCATAGTACATTGGGGATTAAGTTTCAACATGAGTATTGGAGGAGACATTCAAACCATAGCAGTGGTGTAGTGGAGAGAATAATCTATGTAGCAGCAGAAGACCTGGCTTGGTCACTGCTCACCAGTTGGCAAACTGCAACTGCTCTGAATCTTAGTTTTTTTTATCAGAATTATATAGTCAATCATGCCTCCCTACAAGCTGCCAAGAACCTAATAGAGGGCTAAAGATTACGTTTGTGAGCCCTATTTGCGCACCACAAAATACTATGCAAACTCAAGCTACTTTTATTTTACTTAAGTGGGCTATACATGTGGCCGAGGGAAATATTCATAGCAAAATTTTTCTGCACACAAATGTCCCCTATTCTCCTATCCAGTCACCCACCCTTTTTTCACCAGACAGTACAGGTCTCAGAGCTCCTGCCCAGGTTAATTTCAGGATCAAATGCCAGGGAGAAATTTGTAGAATCAGGTCTTTTTGTTACATATCCTTTCCCAACCTCATCCCAAAAGCCTGGGTGGAACATTCTATGCAAACTGTAACCCCTTTTCTTGTAGAAACAAGTTGGAAACATCTCTAAGGTCAGATAGACTTGAATTCAGAGAGCAGATTCAGCATTTTGTTTTTTTGTGCTAACAGATCATTTCATATGTAGCCATGTCTCCCTATTGTTAAGCCTTATTTGATTTTCTGTTTTATTCACTCACACAGTAGCAAATTTTCAGCTCAAACATCAAAATGATATAAGGCCAGACTTGTGTTGTGGGGATGCTATAATTTTCTTCCCTTTAAACTCACCCACCCAGTTTCTAGGGGATGGGAGACAGACTCCAACTCTTCATAGGGAAGTGACAAGTTTCTCAAAGAGCATGAATGATTGGAAATTATTTTTAGCCAATTTTGGAAAACAGAGTCTGTCACACTCCTAAAGCTTCTGGTTCCTCATCTGCAAATGAAGATAACCATATCTACTCCACAGGCAAGGGTGACATTAGAGGTATTTAGCCACAAGTACAGGATGGTCACTGACCAATCACAACAGTCGCTGGCATTAACACTTTAGTCCTGGATCATGCAACAGTCCTGGAAGAGGAAAGGTAATGGTAGAGTGTGTATGCATGAGTGGGAGGGGGCTGTTACTCAGTGGGGTCAGGGCAGTGTGTATATACCAACCAGTAAACAAATACTTATGTAGTTTAACCATTTACTGTTGTGTAGTAGCTGAGTGTCAGCTTTGCTGCTAGGATGATTTTGAGGATTAAATAAGATATTGCATATAAGGCACTTGGCTCATGGTAAATACAGAATACATGGCAGGTATTATAGCTGTTTTTGGTAATTTTCCATTCTAATCTGCAGCATAGAAATTAAAATCTTAAAAACATAAGGCCCTAATGTTTTCTCTTTCTTTTAACATAAGGACAGACTCCACTTCCCAAGAGCTAATACATTATGCAGCATCAAAGGTCTTTAACAGAACAAGTAGATGACATTTCAATGGACAGATTATTCTTAAGAAATAAGGAGTCTTGGTTTTTATCCCTCTTATTGGAAACCATGAGTCAATGGCAGTATTGCTTCGTGTAAGTCTCTTTCAACACTTATACAATGCTTAAAAAATTCCTAGAAGTTTTGATATAAGTTTTCAGTTAATTAATGTGATACAGAAGAGAAACAAAAGAGTATTACCCAACTAAAATTTCAGAAGGGATTTCTGTGACTTCATACAGAAGTGTGAGTTGCACAATGGAACCCCATATCCTAAAATTAAAATAGGCCAAGAGGTACAGAGTCCAGATCTATAGTTCCTCATAGAATAGCAACATTTTCTAATAATGAAATTATGCTTATAGGACCTGACTCACGAACACATTTCCTGGACATAAACGAGCTCCCCAGAGTTGGACTGGCAGATATCTGAATTATCTTGAAAAAGGCTGATTTATGCTGAAGGATTTTCCACTGTGCTGGGAGGCCCTATTTTTGGCCATGCCACATCAGTTGGGAAAGGTCAGACAGTGGGTTCACTGATAATGGTGATAGGAATGAAAGCTAACTTCAGTTTTCCACAGCTTCCCAATGATGGGACTCAGAAAGTGATACGTCAAAGACTGGTGCTTTGACATACTGAGAGGCCTTAGAAGCTGCCTCAGAACCAAGGTCCCTCTAGCCTTGCCTTGTTCTTTCACCTGAAGTGCAGGAAGGGGCTCTCTCTGGAATTCTCTTATCTGACTGAGAAAAACTTCAGAAAGAATTGGCCAGAGGCAGTGGCTCACACATGTCATCCCACCACTTTGGGAGGCTGAGGCAGGTGGATCACCTGAGGTCAGGAGTTCAAGACCAGTCTGGCCAACATGATGAAATCCCATCTCTACTAAAAATACAAAAATTAGCTGGGTGGCACATGCCTGTAATCCCAGCTACTTGGGAGGCTGAGGCAGGAGAATTGCTTTGAACCAGGGAGGTGGAGGTTGCAGTGAGCCGAGATCGAGTCACTGCACTCCAGCCTGTGAGACAGAGCAAGACTCTGTCTCGAAAGAAAATAAAAAAAAAGAATTGCAGTTGTCTTAAACCCCTCCCCAGGAATCTCATCAAATAACCGGGAGAGATTAACCACCAGAGAAGAGAAGAAACCGGAAGTATCACCACACCCAGACAGACTTTTCTTCTATTCTTCTAAGGGCAGCTCTGAGAGGTAACTTGGGGGTCTTTTTCTGCATAATAAAATAACCTTTGTTCCCGTGCAATTTTTCCCCTCAACTTCCCAAAGAGAATTATTTACTAGCTATTGTCCTAGCATTGGGTCTATTCATTGCCCCATTTTCCTCTCTCCTGTGAAGAGGGAATTTAAGTTTCAACCATACAGCCCCTCTTTGAGTTCATATTTTGTATGACTCCTATGCACACATGTGCATATAATACATTGGTTATGCTTTTCTTGTTAACCTGTTTTTGTTGTCGTCGTTGCTATGGGGTGTTGGCTGTGAGCCTCTGTGATAGGGAGGAAAGGGATCACTTCCTTTCTGCCCCTATAGCAAGAGTTTGGACCAGAATTCATCTCAGGATTCTTCTTTCCTCAAAGTCTCTGAGAGTCTCCATCACTCTTCTTGATGCCTTTTCGAGTATTTCTGTGGCTGCTGTAGGCTCCATACTCCATCTCTGCAGGGTCTGAATGGAAGCTGCTACTGCCATGGTCTCCTCTGTCCTAAGGATTAACCTTAAAGCTATCTCAGTGAGGACATTATTGCTGGGGAAGTTCACACTTAGTGGACTAAGAGGACATAGGCCCTCCCCTCCAGTGTTACATCTCCTGAATTAGCACAGAAAGGATGCTGTGTAGTCTCAATTTTTAACCACTCTCTCTCTCAACGATTGGTACTAATTCCACTTGGAGCAAAGTTGGGGTACAGCTGAGAGGCATCAAGCAGTTGTCCCCTAGAAATGTCTCTCCTCATCAACTTTCAACTGGTTTCCAGTATGGCATCCCAGCATCTTCTCTGGCTTTTGGGTGTGTTCCTGATCCCCCTAGGGATGTTCTCTCTGAGAAACTGGGCTTGACCCCTTTCTCCCTTGCTCAGGAGTCTGTCCCAAATATAATTCTTCTTTCTCTCCCAAGTGTTCTTTGTGTTCTAATGCAAGTAATTGTCCTATGGGCAACTCTCACTGGTGGCTGTAAATATGGGATGGGAGCACACATCTCCCAGATCCTTCACTGTAACTTGAAGACCTTCACTTAATCCTGGTAATTGCAAGAGAAGGAATTCTAATTTCAAAGCCAGACATGCACTATGCAAGCAAATCTCATTAACCCCCTGGTTAATGAAATAACTTAGCAAATTTAAATGTGGTACATCACCTGTGGTGGATCTTAAAAAATAGCAGATTTGCTCATTTTTTAATTCACCAAACATTTAGAAAGTGCTCAAAACTACATATAAGGCACCAAATTGTGGGAACGCAGGGGTACATAGTTCCAGGCACAAGGGACTCACGATTTGACGAGAGACAAATAATGAGATTGTGACATCTCTGCATGGTCAAGTTTCAATGGGAGCACAGATTGGGGCCACTTGCTCAGCATAGGTTCACCAGGAGTCTGCACCCAAAACTCAGTGCACAACCCTAAAATAAGCAGAAATTTAAAATTTGAAGCCTTTTTAGGTGGTTAAGAAAAAGCATTTTGTAAGTGATCACTCATGTTTTTCCTGTCTCCTCCTTGAATTGAGGATCAAAGATTGGGAGAGAACCTTCAGACACATTGAGAAATCTGAGAGGCTATTCTCAAACTTGTACAGTGAGCTGTTAGGTTGGTAGAAAGTAAAACTTTGGAAGTGTTTCCAACTTAGCCCAACAATTGTGGAAATTTGATAGTCTGTGTTTTAAATAACTTTTTACTTTGAAGATCAAGGCCAGTGTTATTTCAACCAAAAGTTGCTGCACAAAACAGTACTTACTCATACTGTATGAAATGCACTTTATTTTGTCTTTCTCTTTCCCTCTTCCTCCTTCCTCCCTCTTTCCCTCCCTCCTTGCTTCCTTTCCCCCTCCTTCCTTCGCTTCCTTTCCCTTCCCTTCCCTTCCTTCTCTTCTGTTCCCTTCCCTTTCCCTCCCTTTCCTTCCCTTCCCTTGCTCTACCCCTCTTCTTTTTCTTTCCCTATTTCTTTTTTCTTTCTGTCATGTTGGTTACTACTCAGTAAATTGATCTAACAGATAACTAATGTTTTAGAAACATTGCTGTAGAATACTAAGCCAAAACTTCGAGTTGACAGTCAACCCCTTCCAGCAGGTGAATGACTCATAATGAGATGCTATCTTCATATCTTCAGTCCCGCTCATCATGTCTACAGTAAAGGCAATTAGAGCTCAGAAGTCAAGGTTAGATCACTGGCTGGGTCACAATGGCTCACCTGGAGCACTGCTCTGCTCTGTTCTGCCCAATTGAATCAATTAATTTTTCTGCCTGTGGTTGATGAGGCTTGCAGGATTGGCCAAAGCAGACAGTTGGTGTTGCCGTGTCATATAATAATTTTATTTTGTAATTCTCAGAGCTTACTTGGACATAATAAGCCTAAATACTTGGGAAGTACTTTAAAATGTATTTGGAGCCATTTTTAGGAAAATTAGCTTCTGAATCAATTCATGATTATAAAGAATACTCTGGTCATGGTGAATATATTTTCATTTCTTGGGCTGAGCTTCAGTAGTGGTTAGCAAAGTCCTACTCAGTGTGCTGCAGTGGTGGGGTTAACAAGGTCTGAAGTCAGGCTTTGGTGTCACTAAGCAGTTTGAGCCCCTGTTGGCTCATCTGTTAAATGGGGATAATGATAATCCTGCTGGCATGGGAGTGTTGTGAGGATTAGATGATGGCATGACTATAATGTGATGTACTTGGTGGCTCATGGTATGCACACAGTGGCAGCTGAGGTTCATTGTTGTTATCATGCTGCACTTCTGCAAATTCATTTCCTTACTTACTTTGCTCAGGTCAGCCGTCCTTGCTATGACTATGGAGACTCAGTTCAGCTGAATGTAGATACTTGAGATGTTGAGACTTCCTTGTTTAGATTCTTCTTGGTTCCTCCTTCAGGACCACCATCCTTAATTTGTTGAATGACAGGAGAGAACCTTACATTAATAAGGAAGAGAAACTCCCCACTGCTCTTCAGGAGGACACGTAAGGGAAAGTGCCAAGTTCAAACTTCCCACAAATATCTTTATTCAAATTTTTTGGGGGATGCCCTCCACCTAGTAGACTTGCCCCTAAGTGAGAGGTACTGAGAGAAGACTCTTGGATCTACCTGAATTTGGATTAAAGGCTAATGGTAATGATTGTGATTTGAGGAGGAGGAAAATGAGGAGAGGTGAGGAGTTCTATGAATAACGGAAATACTGACAGTTTTTACAAACATTTATTGTACACCTACTGTTCATGTTGCCCTGCACTAAAAAACACGGATGCAGACCTCCAGGAACTGGTCTTCTAACTGGGGGTTAAAATATAATGATGTATATTGACATTTAAGAGCAGGCTGGGTGCAGTGGCTCACACCAGTAATCCCTCCACTTTGGGAGGCCATAGTTGGGGAATTGTTTGAGGCCAGAAGTCTGGGACCAGCCTGGGCAACATAATGAGATCCTGTCTCTATTTAAAATCTAAAAGTAAAATAAAATAAACGTTTAAGAGTAATCCAAGAGAATTCATGGGCCATTGGATAATGTACTCCATGTCTGATACTTGATGCAATATGCTATGAGTTCTAGACATTCTCCAAACAGGCCCTGTTCAGGAGGAGGGACTGAAGCTGAGTCTTCCTAAATTGTAGACTCTAGATAAGTGAACAGGATGGTGAGGGAAGTGTATAGGGTGTAGAGGAGTGATCTTGGGAGAAAGGGAGTATAAACTGGGGTGGACCACAGGGTGGATACTTGAAAGAAAAAAAAACTGAGCAGGTAGACTGAGGCCAGATTGCACAAGGTAACCAAGATGTCTGTTTTTAAAGACCAGATTTGTTATGTTCCTGCAACAAACCTTTCACTAGTGTTACTAATAAGCAATGAAAGGACCAGGGCTGGATTAAGATCAACTGATGCCCTAAGCACAGCACGATAATGGTGCCCTTGCCTCTTCTATTGCTTAAAACAAAGGATCTGTTACACAACTCAGCTGATGAGTTAAATGCTAGTCAGACCCAGTACTTGTGTTTATATTGGATGGAAGTGAAACTCTCACACCATGAGATGGAAACAATGAGATATCTGATGACAGCTTCATGCCAAACTTTTAAACTTTAGTCACTTGCCATGCCAAAGAAAATATTTTTTAAACAATGCAGATTAAAGGCGAGGATGGCAGATAAAGACAATTACAAAAACATTCTACTGAAATCAAGAGTGGTAGTGAAAGAGTGAAGGGCATGAAACCCACGGGAAAACTCCATGGGCGGAAAAGAACAAGGAAAAGAAGGGGACATGAATACTTTCTAGGCTTATATAATGAGTCTGGGATAACTGGGAGTGGATAATTGTGAGCTTCTTGAAGGCCAGGTCATTGTCTCATTCATCTTTTTATCCTCAGTGTTTGAACCAGGATCTGTCACATAGAATTCAAATTAATAAGCATGTATTGAATGTCTACTATATGCCATCAGTCAGAGCTGGGAATAAAAATATGAATAAGACCTGGGCCTTGCCTTTAAGATTCTCATTGTCTGGTATGGGAGACAGGTATGTGAAAAAGCAAAACACAGTGTGATCAATTTATATAATTATATAATAATGTATTTTGTTATATATAATATATAAGTATAAATTGAGTAATGCTACATGTATAAAAGTTGAATTTTTATAGGAGAAATATAAAAACTCTTATCCTGCCCTATTCTTCCCAAGGTGGATTGTTTCCAGAATTGAGAGATCACTCACACTTGTAGGTAAAGCGATTGTCTTAGGAAAGGATCAGAATGAATGTAGCCAGGCTCATACAAACGAGTACACTTGCTTTCTTCTATTACCATCTATTTCACTTGACTTTCTCTCCTCAGGGGTGGTAGGGTGAGCAGAGTTCTAGGACCAGAAGCAGAAAAGGATAGGTTGAGTCTCTCTTGCATCCCACCAGGGTGCCTTTCTTTGGCTTTAAGGACTAGGCAGGCCTGGACTTCAGAGGCTTCCTGGGAATCTTTACCACTCATGTCCTGACCACATTTACACCATGGTGCTTAGCTTGAATCCCTGTCCCATTGTTGATAATATGCTTTTAGCTTTATAGTCCCTCTCAGAGCACTTGCATGCACATTATTTCATTTGAAACTGACAGGAGCCCTTGCTCTGTGCTTTGTTTTTACAGATGAGGCAAATGTAGCTCAGATCCCCAGACTATAAAAGGCCTCTGAGCTGAACCAGCCTGTTTGATTTGACTCAGAAGCCACAGTTGTTCCTCCCCTGAGAAGGGGGCATATATGCCTATAAGCATAGAAATGGACTACTTTCAATTTTTTTCATAAAGAAAATAGCCTTCATTTTTTTCTAGTGCTATAAAATCCAAAATGCCCAAGCAAGTTTGTGTGTGTATGTGTGTGTGTGGTGTGTGTGTGTGTGTTCTACAAACTGTTTATTAGGTAACAAAACCCCTCAGGAAATGTTAAAAGTAGAAATATTAAAGACCATTTTTCTTAAAAGGCAGTAACATCAGACATTAACAATAATGAAAAGAGAAAAATAACCCACCACTAAACCAGGAATTTAAAAACATTATCTTTGAAACTACAGAGCAAATAACTGAAATTGTAATAATATCAAGAAAATAACAACAATGAAAAGTCTTTATTTCCCTAGTCTATGATTTAGCCTTTGCCAAATCATTACTCAGAGAAAAATTAGAAATCAATCCAGTGTTATATTAGGTAGCTGTTGATACAAGTTTGATAGTTAATATGGAGAAATAAAACAAAAAGATGTAAAAATGCATATTGATTTAGTCCTAACTGAGGGTCACTTGTAGTAGAAATATTTTTTCTGATTGTGTTAGGTCTTTTCTCTAAGGATTACCAACAGCTCTACAGAAGCAAACAAGTTTTCATATACAAAAATATCCCCATAGCATAGAGAAATAAAGTTAATTCAGTAAACAAATATGAATGCTTATAGGTAATGGAATAAAGGTGGTCACATAACTCAGATTTTTAAAGAAAATTCTAACTTATAATGATTAAAAATCACATAGCTGATGATATATACATGTATAGCTAAATCTATTTTTTACATGAATTTTTGCTTCAATAAAATACTTTGTTAAGCATACCACTGAATGTGACTCATAGGTCAGAAGATGATTTGTCATTAGACTTTATGTACTAATTTTTAGTTTCGAAAAATATAGTCATCATATGTAAAAGAAAAGATATATTAGCTTTTGAATTAGAGTGTCCTTAAGGTAGACTGGCCCAAAATTGACTTCAAGTGGACCAGATTGGTACAATGCAGGGCTATATCTGCAGAATGTGGCAGAACTCAGATGGTGAACAACTAGGGTGCTACTGTCAGGGCAGGACTCTGTAAAATCAGCATGATGCTGGCCATTGAGTCATTCCTTTCTGCCTGTCCTTGCCAAGGTAGATTGCTTCCAGATTGGAGAGATCGGTCAGACTTACAGGTGTAAAGTGATAGTGACCACAGCAATAAAACCAAAAGTAGTGCCAGGACAAGGAGTTAAATAGATCATTACAATAGGGACATTTATCCATCATGCTGAAGAGCCCCAAGCTGCTAGTTTTTTTTTTGTTTGTTTGTTTTTTGTTTTAACTCTTAGAATTTTAAACTTGTTTTTATACTTTTACGCAAGTTCTTAAAATTTTGAGAATTATGCGTGATATAAAAATAAATTGGTGCTGGGCACAGTAGCTCACACCTGTAATCCCAGCACTTTGGGAGCCTGAGGCAGGCAGATTACGAGGTCAGGAGTTCAAGACCGGCCTGACCAACATGGTGAAACCCCGTCTCTACTAAAAATACCAAAAAACTTAGCTGGTCATGGTGGTGCGTGGGCCTGTAATCCCAGCTACTCAGGAGGCAGAGGCAGGATAATCGCTTGTACCTGGGAGGTAGAGGTTGCAGTGAGCTGAGATCTTACCACTGCACTTTAGCCCGGGCAACAGAGGGAGACTCTGTCTCAAAAAAAAAAAAAAAAAAAAAAAAAAGTAAATTGGTTCTTAGTGATGGTATAGAAGTTACTTACAATGAGGAAGATTGTAAATTTCAAGGCACAAACCACAGAATGTCTCTTCTAGGCATTGTGAGGGCATTTCAACTTAACATTTCCTTTCTGCTTTTGATAAGTTATTTCTGAGTAGATACAATATTATTATAAATAATAGTAAATACATATGGGGCACAGGATGCATGGAAAGCTTCAGGTTTTTTTTAATATCTATTGGTTGATGCATTTTCTTGGCATCCACAGAAGGCAGGAGGAGGCAGATGTCTCACAGATGCATGGGACACTGAGGCACAGCTATGTTAAATGTTATCTGGTACTAAAGCCTCTAGAATAGATGCCCCTTGAAGCAAAACTACTGCATAAAAACCATACTGTTATTAAAAACTATGTGATATGGTTTGGCTATGTCCCCACTCAAATCTCATCTTGAATTGTAGCTCCCATAATTCCCATGTGTTGTCGGAAGGAGCTGGTGGGAGGTAATTTTACCATGGGGGCAGGTTTTTCCAATGCTGTTCTCACACGATAGTGCATAAGACTCATGAGATCTGATGGTTTTATAAAGGAGAGTTCCCCTGCATATGCCCTCTTACCTGCTGCCATGTAAGAAGTCCCTTAACTCCTCCTTCCTCTTCCACCATGATTGTGAGGCCTCCCCAGCCATGTGGAACTGTGAGTCTACTAAAACCTCTTTTTCTTTATAAATTACCCAGTCTCAGATATGTCTTTACTAGTAGCATGAGAATGGACTAATACAGTAAGTTGGTATTGGGTATTGGGACGCTGCTGTAAAGATACCTGAAAATGTTGAAGCAACTATGGAACAGACAGAGGTTGGAACAGTTTGGAGGACTCAGAAGAGAGGAAGATGCAGAAAAGTCTGGAACTTCCTAGAGACTTGTTGAATGGCTTTGACCAAAATGCTGATAGTGATATGGACAATAAAGTCCAGGCTGTGGTGGTCTCAGATGGAGATGAGAAACTTGCTGGGAATTGGAATAAAGGTGACTCTTGCAATGTTTTAGCAAAGAGACTGGCAACATTTTGCACCTGCCCTAGAGATTTGTGGAACTTTGAGCTTGAGAGACATGATTTAAGGCATCTGCTGGAAGAAATTTCTAAGCAGCAAAGTGTTCAAGAGGTGACTTGGGTGCTGTTAAAAGCATTCAGTTTTATGTATTCCCAAAGATATGGTTTGGAATTGGAGCATATGTTTAAAAGGGAAGCAGAGCTTAAAGTTTGGAAAATTTGCAGCCTGACAATGTGATAGAAAAGAAAAACTCATTTTCTGAGGAAAAATTCAAGCTGACTGCAGAAGTTTGCATAAGTAACAAGGAGCCAAGTATTGATTGCCAAGACAATGGGGAAAATGTCTCCAGGCCATGTCAGAGATCTTATCGTGGCAGCCTCTCCCATCACAGGCTCAGAGGTCTAGGAGGAAAAAATAGTTTTGTGGGCTTGGTCCAGCACCCTTCTGCTCTGTGCAGCCTAGGGACTTGGTGCCCTGAATACCAGTTGCTCCAGTCATGACTAAAAGGGGCCAAGATACAGCTTGGGCCGTGGCTTCACAGGGTGTAAGCCTCAAGCCTTGACAGCTTCCACGTGGTGTTGAGTCTGTGGGTGCACAGAAGTCAAGAGTTGAGGTTTGGGAACCTCCACCTAGATTTCAGAGGATGTATGGACATGCCTGGATGTCCAGGTAGAGGTTTGCTGCAGGGGCAGGGCCCTCATGCAGAACCTCTGGTAGGACAGTGCAGAAGGGAAATATGGGGTGTGAGCACTGCCTAGTGGAACTATGAGAAGAGGGGCACCATTCTCCAGACCCCAGAATGGTATATCTACTGACAGCTTGCATCATGCGTGTGGAAAAGCTGCGGACAATGCCAGCTTGTGAAAGCAGCCAGGAGGGAGGCTGTACCCTGCAAAGCCACAGGAGCAAAGCTGCCCACAACCATGGGAGCCCACCTCTTGCATCAACTTGACCTGGATGTGAGACATGGAGTCAAAGGAGATCATTTCAGAGCTCTAAGATTTGGCTGCCCTGCTGGATTTCAGACTTGCATGGGGCCTGTAGCCCCTTCATTTTAGCCAATTTCTTCCATTTGGAATGGGTGTATTTACCTAATGCCTGTACCCCACATTGTATCTGGGAAGTAACTAACTTGCTTTTGATTTTACAGGTTCATAGGCAGAAGGGACTTGCCTTGTCTGTGGATTTTTGAGTTAATGCTGAAATGAGTTAAAACTTTAGGGAACTGTTGGGAAAGCATGATTGGTTTTGAAATGTGAGGAGATGAAATTGGGGAGGGGCCAGGGTGGGATGATATGGTTTGGCTGTGTCCCTATCCAAATCTCGTCTTGAATTGTAGCTCCCATAATTCTCATGTGTCATGGGAAGGACCTAGTGGGAGGTAATTAAATCATGGGGGCAGGTTTTTCTCATGCAGTTCCCATGATAGTGAATAAGTCTCGTGAGATCTGATGGTTTTATAAAGGGGAGTTCCCCTGCACATGCCCTCCTGCCTGCCGCCATGTAAGATGTGACTTGCTCCTCTTTCACCTTCCGCCATGATTGTGAGGCCTCCCCAGTCATGTGGAACTATGAGTCCATTAAACCTCTTTTTCTTTATAAATTACCCAGTCTCAGGTATGCGTTTATTAGCAGCATGAGAACAGAGTAATACACTATGGATACCAAATTTTATTTGATTCAGGTATTTTGGGCCAGAAAACAAGACAGCAAATGACCAAAGAGCTTCTATTTTGTGAGACTCAACCAATCAGTCAAGGTCTTCTGTGCATATGACTTCTCTAAAGAGCCAATAATCCTCTTGTATTGGAATCTTTTGGAGAGTTCTGTGGAAAGGTGTATGCACAGGTGGGAAGCTCTCTTTCATGATTTGGATGAAAATATGCTTGATTATAATAAATAGTTTAAAATATTTTAGCCAGGTGTGGTGGCTCATGCTTGTAATCCCAGCACTTTGGGAGGCTGAGGTGGGTAGATCACTTGAGGTCAGGAGATCGAGACCAGCCTGTCCTACATGTTGAAACACTGTCTCTACTAAAAACAAAAAACACTAGCCAGGTGTGGTGGCATGCACATGTAATCCCAGCTACTTGGGAGACTGAGAGGCAGGAGAATTGCTTGAACCTGGGAGGTGAAGGTTGCAGTAAGCGATGATCGTGCCACTATACTCCAGCCTGGGTGACAGAGCAGGACTCCATCTTAAAAAAAAAATAATTTTAAGTAGCTTTGGGTCAAAAGATATAACTGGCTAGAGTATAGTGAATATATGACTTGGGAGGTGAAGGAACTAGATCAGCATTTCTCACACTAAGTTCCTCTGCATAACAGTGTTCCATGAGATAATACCTGGCGTTCACCGAAAAATAAGAGTGGGATCCCTTGGGCAGATTTTGAGAAAATAATTACTCTCTTAGAGATTTATAGTGCACACCAAAACAGTAAAGTTTCTGAGAAGTCCTGCAGATTTGTATTTAGTTCATGCATTCAATCAACAATACTTACTGTATACCTGTTATGTACCAGGCACTGTTTTAGGTATGATAAACTTAAACATAGCATTTGTGCCACTTTCTTGACCATGAAATCCTGGTTTTTGTAATATGCTGACATGACTTGTTGCAAAGAGTGGCATTTGGGAGATGTTGGCTAGGACTTCCTCATATTTTGTTAGCATTTGGCAGTCTAAGATAGATGCCCCTTAAAGTAAAGCCACTGCATGAAAACCACACCAATATTAAAAACTATGGGTACCAACTTTTATTTGATTCATGTATTTGGGGCCATAAAACAACACAACACATGGCCAAAAAGCTGATTTTCTCCTCCCAGAGAAGAGGAGCCTTCTTTAGGGAGCTGAGTTGTGGTGTTGGAGCTGATCAGTAACACTGGGTAGGATTTGCCCATAGGCTATAAAATATGAAATTGAAGATGAGACAGCAAATGAACTAGGGCTGAAACAAAAAACAAAACCTGCATCTCAGGACAACTGAGTAATCCACCCAGAGACTGTGGGAAAACTCTAGGTTTGGGGGAACAGAATGGCATTTTTGGAAACAGAGCTAGAGAGAGAGGGGGCTCAAATCAAATGTGATGTGAGAGAAGCCTAGAAAATTCTCAAAATCTTTGATGCCTGGTTATCAGCATTTTTACAGGGTGATGGTGACCTTAGCCATGGTGGCTAGGGGACTATCAAGGACAGATGTGATAGCTAAGATAATGTGTCCACTCATATGAACTTGTGTATTTTACCAGTGATCTTAATTCTATTAAGCAGTGGCCAATCGCTGCATGGCAGCCATTTTGAAAAATGACAACTACAGAGAAAGTCCTAGAATGAGTTTTACATAGTTTTGAAGCACAAGCAAGCTTCACAATTCTTCAAATAGCTTTTGAAACAGAGGATAGTAGTTGAAGGAAGGGAGTGTGCAAAATGGGTTAAGGCAGGGGTCCTCAGGGCAGGGGCCCCCACCACTGGGCTGTGGGCTGGTACTGATCCATGGCCTGTTTGTAACCAGGATGCACAGGAGGCGGTGAGCAGTGCCAGTGAGCATTACCGCCTGAGCTCTGCCTCCTGTCAGATCAGCAGATCACAGGAGTGCGAACTCTACTGTGCAATGCATATGCAAGGGATCTAGGCTGTGCACTCCTTATGAGAATCTAACTTATGCCTGATGATCTTCAGTGGAACAGTTTCCTCCCGAAATCATCCCCTCCTGCCACCCCTGTGGAAAAATTGTCACCACAAATTTGGCACCAATCCCTGGTGCCAGAAAGGTTGGGGGCCACTAGGTTAGGTGACCGAGTGGCTAGTTAAGTACATTTTCTCATTTTTCCTCTGCGGATTTTAAAAGATCTTGCTCACCATTTTTCACATAACTTTTTATATATTTAATGACACTTAACAAGTCATCTCCTCCCCAAAGTCCCGTCAGCATCTGCGGGCTTTTCTTCTTCAACCCGTTTCTCCAAATGAAAAAAGAATTCAATTACTGTAGCTTTCCTACTTAATGGTCAATTTCTCAGCCCATTTATCATTTTCATTGATTACCAAAAGAGACTCTTGGTTTATGAACTCATTTTTAGGAGCCAGACTTAGTCAAGGCTGGTCCATGCTAGTGCATGCTAGTCTCACATGCATCAATCAATACTCTTCTCCTAACTGGGCACAGTGGCTCACACCTGTAATCCTAACACTTTGAGAAACTGAGGCAGGAGGATCACTTGAGCCCAGGAGTTCAAGAGCAGCATGGAAAACATAGCAAGACCCTGACTCTACTAAACAATTAGCCAGGTGTGGTGGTGTGTGCCTCTAGTCCCAGCTACTCAGGAGGTTGAGGTAGGAGGATTGCTTGAGCCCAGGAATTTGATGCTGCGTTGAACTGATTATTGTGTCACTGCACTCCAGCCTGAGCAACAGTGAGACCCTGTCTTTAGAAAATAAACAAAAATAAAAATAAACGCTGTCTTCTCAAAGCCCAGTGCCTGGGTAAACCTTAAACCTAGATACTTGAGTTGTGGTATTCAGAGATGGGGAGATATGCTTCCATGGAAGGATTTTTACTGTATACATGGTTTGTAAAATAACTCCTTGTTTCTTGCTTGAGATGTGCTCATCATTCCTGTGTGTATCATTCAAGACATGGTTAATATTTACACGTGTCAAGTTTTCATCAGTCTTTTCAAAATGGCCTTTGAAAGGTAAAGACTAATGGGAACTTTTGAACACTCAAGCCTCATTTCTTCCTGAAGCCCCTCTGAGGATGAAGCCGCATGCAGGCAGAAACAGAGGGCTCTGTCTGGCCCAGAGGCCTGCCTCATGAAACCCTTGTTCCTGAACAGCAAGAGGAAATCCCGCTCCCCCTGGCTCCACTCACAGAGCCACAGTTCACATTTGTGGTAGTTTTAGTTTCCTTCTTTGTGAGGTAAGCAGCTTTCTCCCAGCCAAACCCGTGTCAGCACCCCTTCTTTATTTTGGCTTCCAGAATGAGTGTTGGAGTCCTGCTGTCACTGAGGGCAAGGCCTGGACTTCCTACAGGCCCCTCCCCACACAAGATGAGCTCACGGGCCTTCCCCTGTCCTGTTTCCCTCACTGTTACTGCTGAACCTTGTGGGGTTCACACCATTCTTTTAAAACCATTCTTTTTGAGGAATGAGACTCTATCAGGGTGAGTTGTTTGCGGGAAGTAATGCTGTTTCAATGTTTTAGTGTTTTGGCTGACACCTGCCTGGAGGCCAAGAGAAAGTGAAAGTTCATGTTTACTCTTTTATGGGAAACATCCACCTCCCTCCTCATACTTCTTCCTCAAAGGCCTGGCTTTGGTTCCCTCTAATGTTCACTATAGCAAGTGGGCCAGATGGAGCTTCTGTTGGTTGACTATGAAATGGAAGGCTTGGTTTTTTGCAAGACGTGTGATCGACGGAGCCCTGTTGAAGCCTTTAAAACATAACCCAGCTGGATCCCCTAACTTACTAATCACAGCCAGGACAATCACAATTTCCAGCATCCATTTACATCGAAGCTCTGTCGCTCCTCCCCAGGCAAGCTAGAGTGCTCAGAGGAGGCCTATCTGAGGAGGTGACGGCAATCTCAAGGGCCAGCTCTTTTTTTTTTTTTTCTTTTTTTTTCTGAGATGGAGTCCTACTCTGTAGACCAAGCTGGAGTGCAGTGGTGCGATCTTGGCTCACTGCAACCTCTGCCTCCAGGGCTCAAGCGATTCTCATGCTTCAGCATCCCTAGTAACTGGGACTACAGGTACGCACTACCACATCTGGCTAATTTTTTTGTATTTTAGTAGAGACAGGGTTTCATCATGTCGCCCAGGGTGGTCTCAAACTTCTGAGCTCAGATGATCTGCCCACCTTGGCCTCCCAAAGTGCTGGGACTACAGGCATGAGCCACTGCACCCGGCCAGGCCAGTTCATTTTTATACTTGAATCATGGCCATGGAATGCTGAGTCAGACACACTTTTGCTTACATAAAACCCAACACTGGCTTCTGCTGTCCTCATAAGCACAACTTCTAACTTGGTTTACAAGCCCTTGGTGACCTTGCCCATCCTTGTCCCACCAGCCTCCTTTCTCCGCATTCCATTGCCATCCTATCCCTCACATTTTTCACAGCATTCCCTATTTAAAAGCTGAGGATTTCTTCACAAACCAAGACCTCTGCATGTGTTCCTCTCTCTGCCTCAAATCCTCTTTCGCCCAGTTCTCCTTCCTCTAAAGTCTGCTTGTTTAAACTCCATTCATGTTTTAAATCTCAGATTTCCTTCAGAAAGTCTTTCCTAGTCCCCCCCAGACTAGGCTAGGCTTCCTAGCCCTATAATCATTAGTCTTTGTTGTGATTGCCTCTGTCCCCATTGGACCATCAATTCTGTAAAGCAGGGGACCGTATTTGCCTTATTTACCACTTGATCTCTGGTACTGAGCACAATGCCTGGCACATATCGTCTGCTTAATAAATCTGGGATGAATGATGGTTTTAAACTGGCTGTGGGTCCCTGAAAGCAGTAGCAGAGTTAGAAGGCTTTTCAGACCAGGTTCCTTGTATTGCAGGGATATGAAATAGGCTGATGCTGACATGGTTGGGACCTAGAAACATCAGCACAAAGGAGACGAGCCTGTCTTGTTCTTCTCTGACAGCAGGAAATAGCTGCAAAAATGTGCTGAAAGGCGAGGAGTGGTGTGTGTGCAACCCAGGCTCAGAGCTGGCAGGCTTGAGGCCTCTGTCCACATTCCACAGGCCTGCCTTGTTCAGGGCCAGCTGGAGTGGTTCGCCTGAGAGACCCCAGAGGGGACTTTTGACTTGACATTTCATGAGGGCCCTGGATCTAATCCGCAGATCTGTCTCAACCCATCTGTTGAAGTTTCTCCACTCAAATGTCAGTCCTAATTGGAGATTGATGATTTGTTTCCTCAAAGTCAGGCAAAGGCCAAAAGAGGCTACAGGACTTGGTGAGAGAGGAGTGGAGAGGGCTCAGCTGGAGGATGGGGGCTATTTGCTTGACCTCCATTGTGTCTCCAAGGGCTTTTCTGTGTGACATGGGAGATGCCGTGAAATCACTCTCCCAGGCTGACTGAAGGCTGGGAGAAAACAGCAGAGAACAAACTCCTCTCTCGTTTGTTGGCTGGGCTGCCACTGACCCCATTTCTGCTCTCTGCCTCAAGACCAGGCCTTGTCTGGCATGCTGGGTGGTGAAGAGGGTATCCTGACAGGTATGTGGGAGAAGGGCTGGTGCCTTGCAGCGGACCAGAGGCCTGGCAGCTCCCAGTGGGCTCACGTCCTATTCCCCATTTAGTAAGACAGACAGGTTAGTGGTCAACAGTGTGGACTCAGAAGCTGGGCCATCAGGGTTTGAATCTCAGCCCTGACATTTATGCCTGGCTATGCAATCCTAGGCAAGTTACTTAAAAGTTCTTTGCCTCTGTTTCTTCCTTTGTACCTACCTCATAGTTTCAAAGTCCTTAGAATACTGTAAATATTTAGAATACTGAAGCAGCATTTTCATCTATAAAACGAGAGGATTGGACTCAGTGAACTCGAAGAACCCTTTTGATGTAAAACTCACAACCTGCCTGGCTTCAAATCCTGACTACACCACAGACCAGCTGGCATTCTCAAGGGTAGGGACTGTACCTGTACCTGGTTCAACTCTGGTGTGACCAAAGTACCTGAGACAGCACCTGGCACATAATAGGTACTCAGAAAATGTTGCTATTGTTGGTTGTTTTTTAGAAATGGGGTCTCACCCTGTTGCCCAGGCTAGAGTCCAGTGATGTGATCATAGTTTACTGGAACCTCAAACCCCTGGGCTCAGGGGATCATCCCGCTTCAGTTTCCTGAGTAGCTGGGACTACAGGCACACACCACCATGCTTGGCTAATTTTTATTTTTATTTTTGTAGAGACAGGGTCTTGCTATGCTGCCTAGGCTTATCTCAAACTCCTGACCTGAAGTGGTCTTCCTGCCTTGGCCTTCCGAAGCGCTGGGATTACAGGTGTGAACCACCACTACTGGCTGGTCTATAATCAGGGAATTTTGAATGGGTGGTGCATGGATGAGAATCCCAGGAAGAGGTATAAATAACTGTTATGAAGCAATGAATACTGGCTTGCCTTGGCCCAGGGGCCAAAGACTTCAGGAAGAAGAAAAGGCCTTCTCCACCTTAACAGATGGATTTATGGTCTTGAGGAGCACCGAAGCCCTGAAGAAAAGGGGGGGAAACTAGGGTTTTGGAGACCAAGAGTAGAAGAATATGCAGAGGAATCCACCATACACTATGGCCTGCCCTCCTGAGCCAGAAGGCTTCCTTCCTGCTGACCTGGAAACCAGCTGTCCAGCAGAATGGAAAAACAGGTGGACTTAGACCCAGAGACCTGAATTTGAATCCAGCCCTGCTCTTCTCTACTATTGTGCCATGGCACGGAGCACACACATGCCATGCCAGGCAATTGATTTTAATCAACTAGACAATGATATTTAAAGCACTTCATATAATATTGAGAGAATGAATGGGAGCATCACTAAATACCTTCTCAGGATGCCAAATTTTGTCTTTGACATGAAAATATTTAGTTTTCAAAGTCGTTGTAACATACCTTCCCATACACAGAACACCCCTGCAGGGCAGGAACCTTTCTTATGCCCATTTTGGAGATTTGATTCAGAGTGATCGCTCAAGATCTGCAAGCTATTTTGAACTCAGGTCTTTGGACTGCAAATTTTTCTTTCCCCTCTGCCTCCCAGTATGCGCATGAATCTCTAGACTGATGGGAGACCTTTTAGATGATTGAATAAGGAAGAAACCTTGAGAACATATATGTGGGTTAGAAGTCATTATGGCTCTGAAATCTCAGGCTGATGCCATTGTTAGTGGGTAATGGAGACAGAGCTGAAGGACCCACGGAACTGGCCGGCCCAGCTATTAACACCTCAAGAAGCTCAGCTTGTGCATGGATGAGGCATCCAGGAAGGCAAGACAAGGTAGATGCCAGGCTCATAGGAGGGAGATTCTTCTAAAAAAGGGAAAGCACTGGAGGGAAATAAGTATAATTGCTTCTCATTTGAGATATTCAGCAATGTCTGATGTGTATCTCCAGAGAGGATACTTTCAGTTTAGGGGAGGATTTGAGAACTTGGTTTGAGGATTCTCAGCCTAGCATGAACAGTGAAGAAAATCTTTCATGCCTCTGTACAGAATCTTCACCAAGCAACATTCATTCATTCTCAACTCCAAGTACCTACTATGTGCCAAGCACAGTCCCGGGCCCTTTCGGGTGGTACAAAGTTGATTCAGCTGTTGTCTCTGACCTTGAGGAACTCCTGGAGGCTTAGTCATGTAGTCAGGATTTGAACCCAGACAATCTGACCCTGTGCTGCAAATTAGCACCGTGCTACCTCTGTTAGAAAACACACCCAACTCGGCCTGGAGGAATCCGGGAAGGCTTCTAAGAAGGAGTATCAGCTTTGAGTTGAGTTGAATTGAATTCAGCAAATGGATGAAAAGGGAAGGACGTTCTAGGGTAGGACAATGTGTTGAAAGGCTAAAAGGTATAAGGAGAGGAAGGCATATTCAAGGAAATGCAAATAATGTGGAATGACATAAGAATAATGATAACAATAGAAAGAGGTTAGATTGTGTGTAGGAAGTAGAAGGAGAGGAGGCTGGGGACTCGAGATGGGCACAAACCACAAAGCACTTTAAACTCCATGCTCGGTATTTTGTCTCAATGGTATTGAAAAGTGATAGATATGTTTTGGGCAGAGCAGTGACATGGCCAGCACTGTGACATGGGGCATTGTGTGTGGGAGCTTCCTCTAGGGCAGCGGGTCCCAAGCCCAGTCATTTACTTCCTGGAGTAACCATTTTTTCTTTTTTGGACCCACTTCTTCTCCAGCCTTCCTCATCTCAGTAAATGTTACCCACAAATGTCTGTGTCTCAGGTGAAAAATCTAAGGGTCATCCTTGATTCCTGCTTTTCCTGTACCATGTACATCCAATCCATCAGCGTGGTCTGTCAGATGGCTCCTGAGCCCATTCGCTTCTCTCCATATCCATCATTTCTGGCCTGGACAACTGTGTCTGCTTCCTACTCAGGAAGGAGGCTTCCTGCCTCCTTGCAATCTAATCTCCACATAGAAGCCAGGGGATCTTTGGAAAAATCTGATACTGTCTGTGATAAAGAATAACTTGAGGAGGTATACAGGGGACATAGCACAGAGCCAGATTGTCTGGGTTGAAATCCTGATGACACCATTAAGAAGCCAGGAGTTCCTTTTTAAAAACAAAACCTTTTTTTTTTTTTTTTTCCCTGAGACAAGGTTTTGCTCTGCTGCTCAGGTTGAAGTACAGCGGCGTGATCTTAGTTCACTGAAGCCTCGGCTTCTTGGGCTCAAATGATCCTCCCACTGCAGCCTTCTGAGTATTTGGGACTACAGGCATGCACCACCAAACCTGGCTACTTTTTAAATCTTTTGTAGAGAAGAGGTCTTACTAGGTTGCCCAGGCTGGCCTCCAGTGAACCTTCTGCCTAGGTCTCCCAAGGTGCTAGGATTATACATGTAGGCACTGCACCTGGCTGTCCCCCTCTTAAACCCTTTTCAGCAGCTCTTGGAATTTCATTGCCCATGGAATACAATCCAAACTCCTTTTGATGGCTATGGGAGTCCTGGCTGCCTCTTCAGCCATCTCAGGCCAGTCCGCTCACTCCCTTGTCAGCAGGCTCTGGCCAACTGGCCTTCTGACCCTTTCTAGAACTTGCCAAGCTCTTTGTGACTCAAGACTTTGCACTTCCTATTTCCAATCCTTCCCTGAACAGTTCTATGACCTGCTTCTTCTCCACTTTCCAGCTTAAATATCGTTTTCAGGGAGGCTATCTGCATACCTCCTCAAGTTATTCCTTATCACAGCACCCTGTGACTTTCCTTCATAGCTTATTTTATACAAATCTTTTCATTTTATTTTTTTTTTTAGATGGAGTCTTTCTTTGGTTGCCCAGCCTAGAGTGCAATGTCATGATTTTGGCTCACTGCAACCTCTGCCTCCTGTGTTCAAGAGATTCTCCTGCCTCAGCCTCCTGAGTAGCTAAGATTACAGGAGCCCACTACCATGCCCAGCTAATTTTTGTTTTTTTTTTTTTAGTAGAGACGGGTTTTCACCTTATTGGCCAGGGTGGTCTTGAACTCCTGACCTCAGGTGATCCACCCTGCCTCAGCCTCCCAAAGTGCTGGGATTATAGGCGTGAGCCACTGCGTCCAGCCTGAAAAAAATATTTATAATCTTAATTTGATCTTTCTGCTTAGCTATTTGATGTCTGTCTTTTCCTGGGAGAATGTCATCCTGCCAGTCTTTCCACTATAGTGCCCCGAAGCCTAGAACAGGGGCTGGAGTGTGTAGGCATTCAAGAAATATTTGTTGAATGAATGAATACGTGAGTGCAACTTAATACTCCAGAGCACAAGTTTTTTTCTTAAGTTATCCCTCTCATTTTAATAAGGGAAGAGATGCTGAGTGGAAGAAAAAACCCACACAACGATGGTTTTTCCCCTTTAGTCTTGTCTTTCTCCTTTGCGAGCCTTCACTTCCTAGTTATGAAGATGAATGTCTGACACCTTTTTTTTTCAATTTTCCCCAAGATGCTCTTTCAGAGTGTTGACTGGTTGAAACCTGTGGCGACAGCTTTCATCAAGTCCAAGAGGTGTTGCTTGCTCCTGCTGGTCAGAAAACAGCACTGTGTCATAGCAGGGGAACAGAAACGAAACCAGACCATGCTTGAGTGCAAGCTGCAGAGTGGAAGGGACTTAAGAGAGCCTTTCAGGCCCAGCCCCGTTGCGGTATAAATGAGGAAACTGAAGCTTTGAGAGGCCAAGGAAACAGAACCCATTTTCTTTTTCCTGACTCCCCTCACCCACCACACCCCACCCCTTACCTTCCCACTCCCAGTGAGATCCTGGATCTGAGTTGACTGGTGACACTGTCACCCTCTTGTCCATTCCTCATCAAGATTTGTTCTGATGGGGCCATGAAAGACTGTGTTGTCAATAGCCTGTGTGACCTTCTTGAGCACTTAGGGATGTGTCTTACATCTCTGAATACCCTCAGCAACTCTAATTTTGGTTATGCCTTCCATGAATTTAGTGAAACTTTAGGGAACGCTTATTTTTATTCTTACCCCTAATTGTGCCCTATGGGTTAATGAGGTTCCTCATTTTACTACTTATTTTGTAGCAATAGAACTTTACTTATCTTCAATTAACTTCTTGTAAAATCTAAGGCAGGAACCACCACAAGCAACTTGAGAGTCTTATTTAGCTCAACTGTCTCAGGGCAAGTGTCCTTTGTTGAACTCCCACAACTAATTTGAACTAATTGGCAACACTAACAATTGGGCAGTTTTGCATAACAATTTGAGATTATGTCTTCTCTTGGGAAATAAGAAAACCTGGCAATTCTGGGACCATGATCCTTCGTGGTAACAGTTAGCTGGAACTGAGTAGAGGCTGCCCCATTTAGACCTGGGGAACACCCAGTTTAACACAATCATCACCACTCCTCATTGCTTTACATGCAGCTGCATCCACTCAGTTACTTTACTTGCCCAGCTCCTGAAAATATTTTGAGTTTTTATCCCTGAAATATCCTTCCAAAGCATTCTGGAACTTGAGATCTGTGATCAATGACCACATTCATGATCTATGGATTTTTAGTATGGTGTTCTTCAGATTTGGCCTTCCTCATGTGACACCCAGCTTCAGAGACTAGGGCTGGCTGCTCTCCACTGGGGGCATGACCATCAAGTGCTTCCTCTAGAACAACTGCGAAATTTAAAACAAAGTTAGTCCAGAGGGATTTTGGAAGCAGGATGCAGAATGCAGAAGAAACTCAAGAGAAGGAGTAACAACCAAGTTAGGAAGGGTGCAGGTGAAAGTTCAGAGAATCCTAGTCTTTAACTAATATCTATTAAGGTTTTACTATATTCTAGGCACAAAGTGCTAAAAATAAAGGTGGCTACTGCCACCCATTCCCTATCATTACTATCTGTTTCTGCTCCTCCTACTCTTCTGAAGTTGCTGTCTCAACGGTCTCTAACAATCTCTGCTGTGGACTGAATTTCTCCCCTCTCCCAAATTTATATGTTGAAACCCTAACCTCGAATGTGATGACATTTGAAGATGGGGGCTAGGAAACAATTAAATTTACATGAGGTCATGAGGAAGAGGCACTCGTGATGATATTAGTGCCCATATAAGAAGAGAAACTAGAGAGCTTACTCTCTGCACCATGTGTGGACACAGCAAAAAGATGGCTGTCTTCCTGTGAAGCTGCGAAGAGGGCCTTCACTAGAACTTGACCATGCTGGCACCCTGATTTTAGACTTTCAGCTTCCAGAGCTGTGGGAAAATAAATTTCTGTTGTTTAAGCCACCCAGCCAATGGCATTTTGTTATGGAAGTTCAAGCAGACTAATACAGTCTCCTAATTGACAGATCCTGTGGTCTTTATCATATGTGGATTCTCTGAAAGGGAAGATATACTCTACTGCTTCACTCACATTTCTTAGCATTAATGGGACATTCTCCTCTTATATCTTAGGCTGCTTCTAAACTTCCTTAACTTAATCATGTCTCCTAAGTCATGTTATTCAAACAAAGTAACATTTGGTTCCAAGGATTTGGACCTGGTATCTTTTTGGAGACATTATTCAGTCTACTACAGACTGCTATTGATTTTAGTGTGCTAACCTTGAATTCAGCAACATTTATCTGAAGAGTCAACTTTATATAGACAATTATTTCATAAGCAAATTACAATTTTGTGTTTACTGACTCAAAACATTTCTATTCATTCTCCTTTTCCTTCTGTCTCTCCTCTCCCTTCTTTAGATCCTCTTCCCCTTCCTCCTCCTTCTATTTTTGGTCTAATTTTCTTAATTTTGAATAATTTTTTTTTTGTATTTTTAACAACTTTTTGAGACATAATTCACATACTGTACAATTGACCCATGTCAATTGTAAAACTCAATGTCTTTAGTGTATGTATACAGCTATTCAACCATCATCATGATCAATTTTAGAACATTTTCATCACCCCATAAAAAACTGCATATGCCTTAGGTGTCAAACCTCAGTGCTTCTTCTCCAAGCCCTAAGCAATCACTAATCTGTTTTTTTGTCTTTATAGATTTGCCTATTCTGGAATTTCATATAAATGAGATTATATAATATGTGGCCTTTTGTGTCTGGCCTCTTTCACTTCTTGTGTTTTCAGGCTTCATCCATGTTGTTGCATGCATCAGCATTTCATTTCTTTTTTATTGTGGTAAAATATAAATAACCTAATGTTTATCATTTTTAACCATTCGTAAGTGTATAATTCAGAAGCATTAAACACATTCACAATGTTTTATGACTGTTACTGCTATCTATACTCAAAACTTTTTTATTGTCCTCAAAAACTCTGTAGCCATTTTATAAGTCTCTCTTCCCCTACCCTCCAGCCATATAAGTTGAATCATATAGTATTTGTTTTTCTGTGTTTGGTTTATTTAACTAAGTATAATGTTTTCAAGGTCCATCCATGTTGTAGCATATGTCCACATTTCATTCCTCTTTATAGCTGAATGATAGTCCATTGTATATATGTACCACATTTTGTTTAGCTGTTCATCTGTTGATGGATATTTGGGTTGGTTCCACCTTTTGACTGTTACGAATAATGCTGCTATGAACACTGTTATACAAATATCTGAGTCTCTGCTATTTTACTGAGTTATTTTCAGTTCCCCAGGAGTGGAATTGCTGAGTCATGTGGTAGGTCTATATTTACTGTCTTGAAAAATCACCCTGGGCAATATGGTAAAGCCTCATCTCTATAATAGATATGATAAAATATAAAAAGCACCACCACCAAACTGTTGTCTACAGTGACCACACTTTTATATTCCCACCAGCAAAGTACTAGGGTTCCAGTTTCTTCACATTCCCGTCAATATTTGTTACTTGCTGTATTTAAAAAAATTATAGCCATCCTAGTAGATGTGAAGTAGTAACTTATTGTGGTTTTGATTTGCATTTGCTTTTACTTTATGACTAATGATGTTGAGCATCTTTTAATGTGCTTATTGGTCATGTTATGCCCAGACCGTTTATTCCCCGAAGAAGACCACCAGAGTCCAGAGTCAAAGCTAAGCAGCAAGGATCTTTATTACAGGTTCGAACCTGGAACTCTCCCTCGCTCGTGAAATGAGACGGGCAGGAGAGCTCCCCCACTGAGCTCCGAGCAGTGTTATATAGTCTAAGAAAAGTGGGCATAGAGTTATTATACAAATCAGATATATGATTGGCTAGTGTTTGAACAAGGCGATTTGGCTAACTATGATTGGTTCCCGCCATTTCTGATATTTTGGTTCAAACTTTGAGGCGGGAGAGCAGGTTTATGGCAGCAAGAGTTTATCTTACTTAAACACGTCTTGTGACCTTGCCTCAGAACTTACAAAATCTCTGGTATGTGCAAAACAAAATCTCTGGTACGTGCAGAAAACCAGGTACTCACAGAACTTACGAAATCTCTGGTATGTGCAAAGATTAGAGAGCAGAACAAGGGTGTAGCGGGTGGGTGGCGGGTACACATCTATCTTTGTGTCCTTTCATTTCCCCCTTCTCATAAGTAACTGGATGTCCAATCTTGGATTTCCAGAGTCTTATAATATAGCCTCACTTTCTGGGTGCAGGAGAGGCTGGTGATGGCTACGGAGGACCATTAGTTGGATGGTATCAAACCTTTCTCTGACAAATTGTAAAATTTTATTTACCACACAGGGGCTTATAGTGAATAGAAGTAGTAAAGACATTAGGGGGCCTAAAAGGGGTGCCAGAAGGGAAAACATTGAAGAGCTCCACCAATTGTTAGCGGCTGTAGTGAATTGTTGCTTTTTCATTTCTAAGCTTAGTTCGTGTAGGCGTTGGACTCTTTCCTCAACTAACCTTGACTCATTTATATAGAAACAGCATTCTTCTTTGAGGAACATACAGGTACCTCCTTTCTCAGCCGTGAGTAAGTCTAAGGCTCTGTGGTTTTGAAGGGTGACCTGTGCTAGGGAGGTGAGCTGCCGCTGAAGGGAGGCTAGGGAATAGGCGGAGTCTTCCATAGCAACAGAGAACTGTTGTAACAGCTTGTCGTTTTCTATCATGGAGTGTTGTAGGGCCCCTCCTGCTAACCCCGCTGCGACGACAGAGGTGGTTAAGGATATTCCGGCAATTAGTGGTAGAAAAACTACTCGTCTATGTCGCGCAGTTTCAGTTGGGGCGGTCCCTGCCCAGCCTATGAACTCTGCCGGGGTCAGCAGGGTCAGTCGGGGAACTAGTGTAACAGGGATGCACAACTGTCCATCAGAGATGCTTTTGGACAGAGTTTTTAACAGAGTCATATTACACCAGAAGAACACACCAGGGGGAGCACGTATGGGGCTATTAGGGTATGTAGCCGTCTGGTTGCAGAGGCTGCTACTAAATGCTGAATAACAGTAGGGGTATTTCTCTTGGTATGGGTCACGGTACAGGGCTACATCAGGTATTGCAACTGTTGATGAATTAGAATCTGGCATATAGTTTGTGGGTGGGGAGGAAAGGGGAACAGCGGTTAATGATGGTCTTCCTAAGGTTGCACACATAAAGCAAGAGGACAGGTCGCCTAAACCGGTGAGGTTGGCAAATGCTAGCCCTTCTTGTAATAGGGTTAGCCAGGAGAAGGGCTGCAAGTCTTGTGATAGCTTGGTTTCCTGTCTGTGGATTTGTGTATGGATTAAGGGTCGAATCTGGACTAGACTCCGCCACAAGTACAGGTGGCTACTAGGCCAGCTACTACTGGCATCGTAGTAGACTGCCCCATGTTGGGGCGATGTCTACCGGGAGTGCCCTGGATCTGTTATTATCCAAGTGAATATGTTGGGAGTCCCTGTCGGGTAGCGAGTCCTGAGGAGGTTAGACTTTCTCGGGTATTCGTCCTATACCTTGGCTGAGTGCATTTTACAATAGTGGTATGGGCAACCTGCATTCTGGTGCCACCAATAATTCTTACAATTATATTCAGTCTGATCATATTCAAAACAAATCATGGGTATCCCCGGTTGGGCAATTTGGAAATTAGTGAAATTGAGGTAAATTGGAGTATTGCACCCGGAGGGGGGGCAGTCTGCACTAGCTAGCAGTTTACCCGCTTGGGGGGTTTCCCCGGGGTGAGTTTTGTTCTCATAGAGCCAGAACCTCCAGACATAGGGATTAGACGGCGCAGCAGTTAGGAGAGTCAGATGTATAAGGCATAAAAGCATAGGCAAGCTAGACATGGTTACGGCTATGTGGGTGACGGCGCAGGGTTAGCTTTAAGGGATTGTTCTTAGCTTTGTCTACAGTCCATGTAACCGGTGCTCCAGATGGCTCGAGAAGGTCGGATGTTGGGTCCACTGGTTTGACGTGTGTGTAGTGGATCCACGAAGCGATGCCTTCTACTTTGAGAGCGGTGGCAGTAGTCAGGAGTACTTGCAGTGGTCCTTTCCACCTGGGTTGAAGAGTTTCTTGCCGGTGGCGCTTGACTAGGACCCAGTCTCCCGGCTGGAACGGATGAGGCGTCGGCGGAGGTCCTGCCTCGTACAGTTCTCGTAGTCTGGGCCAAATTTCCTGGTGAATTTTCTGTAAGGCTTGTAAGGAGAACAGGAGCTCAGAGACATTTTCAGTTTCAGGTTTGAGTAAGTCATCTTTTAGACTGGGGACCAGGGGTGGGGGTCTGCCATACATGATTTCATATGGTGTGAGGCCCAGTCTGTAAGGGGTATTTCGGGCCCGGAACAGAGCGTAGGGGAGAAGTACTACCTAATTAGCGCCAGTCTCCATGGTCAATTTAGTTAAGGTCTCCTTCAGAGTCCGATTCATCCTTTCTACCTGTCCTGAGCTTTGGGGCCTATAAGCACAATGTAATTTCTAATTTGCCCCAAGAATGGAAGCCAAATCCTGACTTACCTTAGCAACGAAGGCTGGTCCATTGTCTGACCTTATTTGGACGGGAAAGCCATACCTGGGGAGGATTTCTTCCAAAATTTTCTTTGCTACAACCTGAGCAGTTTCTCTCTTAGTTGGGAACACTTCTGTCCATCCTGAAAAAGTATCTCAGTCTCTGACATTACAGCCGCTCCTGCATACCGCTGGCCTTGGTGGACGTAGCTGCTGCCATCAGTGAACCAGGTGAGTTCTGTGTCGGGGAGCAGACGATCTTGCAGGTCCTCCCGCACCCCATGCACCTGAGCCAGTATCTCAGTGCACTCATGGAACGGGGCGTCCAAGTCTGGATTTGGCAGCAGTGAAGCAGGGTTTAAAGAGGTTGGGGGCAGAAAAGTTATTCTGAGGGGGTTTAACAGCAGTCCTTGATAGTGGGTGAGCCGGGCGTTACTCATCCATCGGTCCGGCGGCTGCCGGAGGACGCCTTCAATGGCATGCGGGGTTATAATAACGCGCAACTCTTGCCCTATGATAAGTTTATCAGCGTCTTGGACCATTAGGGCGGTCGCCGCGATTATCCGCAGGCAGGGTGGCCAGCCAGCAGCCACTGAATCTAATTTTTTTGACAAATAGGCAACTGGCCTCTGCCAGGGGCCTAGGTACTGTGTTAACACGGCTTTTGCAACACCCTTACTTTCATCTACGTATAAGTGGAAGGGCTTGGAGACATCAGGGAGCCCCAGCGCGGGGGCTGATAACAAGGCAGTTTTGATTTGTTGAAAGGCCAGCTCAGCCTCTTCCGTCCAATTGAAGGGCTGCCGTTCCTTTGTTGCCTAGTATAGGGGCTTGGCTAACTCAGCAAATCCGGGTATCCATAACCTACAGAACCCTGCCGACCTCAGGAATTCTCTCACTTGCCATGTCGACTGGGGTCTAGGGATGCGTAGGACTGTTTCCTTTCGGGCTTTGGTTAGCCAGCGTTGCCCCCCTTTTAATAGGTACCTCAGATAAGTTACCTCCGACTTGCAGATCTGAGCCTTTGTTGCTGAGGCTCGGTAGCCTAGCTCCCCCAGAGTCTTCAAGAGGTCCTCAGTCCTTTGAACACAAGTTTCCGGGGATCTGGCTGCTATTAAGAGATCATCAACATATTGCAAAAGAGTTATTTCAGGGTGTTGCCGCCGGTACTCACCCAGATCTTCATGAAGGGCTTCATCGAACAGGGTTGGCGAGTTCTTGAACCCTTGTGGCAGCCTGGTCCATGTTAGCTGACCGTTGATGCCCCTCTCAGGATCCGTCCATTGAAATGCAAAGAGTCCTTGACTTTTGGGAGCCAGAGGAAGGCTGAAGAAAGCATCTTTTAGATCAAGAACGGTATACCACTGTTTTTCGGGATGTAAAGCACTCAGAAGGGTGTATGGATTGGGCACAGTGGGATGTATGTCCATGACCCTTTTATTAACTTCTCTTAAATCCTGTACTGGCCTGTAGTCCATACTGTTGGGTTTATGAACAGGTAACAGTGGAGTATTCCAGGATGAGTGGCAAGCCCGTAGGACTCCCTGGTCTAGGAGTCGGCGGATATGGGGCGTAATTCCTTCTTTTGCCTCCAGGGGCATAGGATATTGCCGAACCCGAACCGGGTCCGTCCCTGGCTTAACTTCCACAAATATGGCAGGTCGATGTTTAGCTAGCCCTAAGCCCCCAGTTTCTGCCCACGCTTCAGGGAAACGCTGGAGCCAAGAGTCAATTTCCTGATCGGGGGGCTTTTGCTCTTGATGGAGTCTGTACTCATCTTCTAAGGTGACAGTCAGGATAGATATTGGCCTGTTTTGGGAATCAGTTATCTTGGGCCCTTCTGGCTCAAAGTGGATTTGGGCCCCCATTTTTGTCAGCAAGTCCCTCCCTAGTAGAGGGCAGGGGCTCTCTGGGATGACTAGGAAGGAATGGGAGACTTTTCCCGTTCCTAAGTCTACAGTCCTCTGGGTTGTCCAGGGGTATTTTTTGATGCCTGTGGCCCCGTGCACCCAGGATGTTTTCTTAGACATTTTTCCAATTGGTTTGGTTAGGACTGAGCGTTCCACCCCAGTATCGACCAAGAAGCGAACTGGGGACCCCTCCACTTGCAAAGTTACCCTGGGTTCGGGGAGGGGGTCCGAACCCCGTCTTCCCTAGTCAGAGTCCTGGGTAACGAGTACGGAGGTAGGGTTAGCTGGTCTCCGTTTCTTTGGGCAGTCTTTAATCCAGTGACCACGTTCCTTGCAATAAGCACACTGATCCTTTTCTAATCCTTGCCTAGAGCCTTGCTTTGTCTGCTTTCTGCTTTGGCCATTCCCTGCCTGGGGGAAAGCTGCTACTAAAACTTTGGTCATTTCTTTGGTTGCCTTGAACTGTTTTTCTTCTGGAGTATCCCTATTATTATAAACTCGCTGGGCCATCTGAAGGAGGTCCTGAATCTGCTTTCCTTCTAAACCTTCTAATTTCTGGAGTTTTCTTCTAATATCTGATGCTGCCTGGTTTACAAAGGACATTACTACCGCAGCCTGATTTTCTGGTGCTTCCGGGTCCATAGGGGTATACTGTCTGAAAGCTTCCATTAATCTCTCTAAATACACAACGGGGCTTTCTGTCTTACCTTGTAACACAAAATATACTTTAGCCAAATTGGTGGGCTTGCGAGCTGCAGCCCGGAGACCCGCCATTAGAGTCTGGCGATAAATGAGCAGTCGTCCCCTATCTTCTGCCGTGTTGTAGTCCCATCTGGGCCGGGTCAAAGGAAAAGCCGCGTTAATGAGGTCAGGATTTGCAGTTGGCTGGCCGTCATCTCCTGGAACCAGCTTTCTGGCCTCAACTTGGATTCTTTCCCGCTCCTCCGTTGTGAACAGGATTCGGAGGAGCTGTTGACAGTCATCCTAGGTTGGCTGGTGAGTAAACATGACACTGTCTAACAACCAGGTTAGATCTTTGGGATTATCGGAGAACCGAGCATTTTGGGACTTCCAATTGTATAAATCACTAGTGGAAAAAGGCCAATACATGAGACGGGAGAGCCTGGTATCATCGAGCGATCCTATTTCTCTGAGAGTCAGGGCTACGGTGGAGTCAGGGAGTTGGGAAGCTTGGTCCTGCAGTACGCGGCCTCGCGTTCGGCCGGCCGGCCCCCCCGGGTTACTTTCGCTCTCGGCTGCTTCCGCTTCTCGGTTTCCCTCTACGGAAGCACCACCCTGGGGGACTGGGTCCTGCGGGATAAGGTGCGGATATGGTGGGGGAAGTGTGGGTTCTAACGTTAGGGGGTCCTGGCTGTCTGGCAGCACAGGGGCCGAGGGAGCAGAGGGAGTCCTTTGTCTTGTAGGTCGCATTACTAGGACCTTGCAAGGCTCAAGGATGAATGGAGTTATCCAGGGCGGTGGGTCTTCCACAAGATTTTGCCACACTAGAATATAAGGAATTTGATCAGGATGTCCTGACTGCCCTGGCAGGAAAATCTTAGTTTTTACCTTCGTAATAATAGAGAGACAGAAAGTTCCTTCGGAGGGCCACCCTACGCCGAAAGAGGGCCACTCCGAATGGCAGAAAGTAACTAGCTTTCCCTTCTTTAGTTCTACGCTTAAGTTACGCCCCCGAGCCTTCACATCCTTAAAATTGGTAACAAGGAGTGAGAGCGGCGTGCTCTGGTTGTTGCCCATCTTTGGACTGCTCCTACAAAGAGAAGGAGGGACGAAAATGAGTGTGAAGCAGAGGGGAGTATCCGACAGGTCCGGTCCTGGAAGGGGAAGAAAAGGTTTTATGTTTCGTTTTGGACTTACACTTAACACTTAACAATAATGGACAGACAGTGAGAAACGATGAGCCTTCGCGAGCGCGTGTCGGACTTCCGACCTGAGTCAGACGGGGCAACCAAGGATGGAGGCCCCCAGATGGGCACTGGGGGACGTCTCCCACCAGTCCCGAGTGGCTGTCTTTTAGTGCGTCCGCCAAGACCATGCCACTTATAAAACAGACCAATACAGATTACAGATTACGGATTTCGCGAAATTTCAGGGAGACAGACAGAGACAAAGACAGAGACAGTGACAAAGCCGGCTTACCTACAGATTAAGATCCATTGACTTGGGGGTCTGGTGGGCTTGGGGGAAATCCCAGACGAGCCCCCATTTGTTATGCCTAGACCGTTTATTCCCCGAAGAAGACCACCAGAGTCCAGAGTCAAAGCTAAGCAGCAAGGATCTTTATTACAGGTTCGAACCTGGAACTCTCCCTTGCTCGTGAAACGAGACGGGCAGGAGAGCTCCCCCACTGAGCTCCGAGCAGTGTTATATAGTCTAAGAAAAGTGGGCATAGAGTTATTATACAAATCAGATATATGATTGGCTAGTGTTTGAACAAGGCGATTTGGCTAACTATGATTGGTTCCCGCCATTTCTGATATTTTGGTTCAAACTTTGAGGCGGGAGAGCAGGTTTATGGCAGCAAGAGTTTATCTTACTTAAACACGTCTTGTGACCTTGCCTCAGAACTTACAAAATCTCTGGTATGTGCAAAACAAAATCTCTGGTACGTGCAGAAAACCAGGTACTCACAGAACTTACGAAATCTCTGGTATGTGCAAAGATTAGAGAGCAGAACAAGGGTGTAGCGGGTGGGGGGCGGGTACACATCTATCTTTGTGTCCTTTCATTCATTTGGAGAAAGCAGTTTTAGGAGTTCCTTGTATATTCTGGCTAGAAATCTCTTATCGGATCTATTATTTGCAAATATTTTCTCCCATTCTGTAAATTGTCTTTTCACTTTCTTCGATGCACAAAAGTTCTTAATTTTGATGAAGATCAATTCATAGTTTTTTATTTTGTTGTCTATGCTTTTGGTATTATATCCATGAAGTTGTGGCCGAGGCATGTCATCTTATTGCCAAATAACACTCTATTAAACAGATACACCACATTTTATTTATCAATTTATCACTTTATGGACATTTGGGTGTTTCTACCTTTTGGTTATTTTGAATAATGCTGTTATAAACACTCGTGCATTCATGTTGTTATATGGACATATGTTTTTATTTCTCTTGGATATATACCTAAAATAAAATTACTGGGTCATATGGTAACTGTCTGAGGAACTGCTAGGCTGTTTTCCAAAGTGACTGCATCACTTCACATTCTCATCATCCGTGTATGAGGGTTCCCACTTCTCTACATTCTCACTAACAATTGTCACTATCTGACCTTTGATCATAGCCATCCTAGTGAGTCTGAAGTAGTGACTCATTGTACTCATATTTATGTGCATATGTTTTATTTTGTTTATTAATACACAAGAGGTTAGCTTGTATTTACAGGCCTTTATTTACATTTCCTTAGTGACTAACGATGTTAAGTGTCTTTTCATTTGCTTATTGGCTATATCTTATTTGAAGAAATATCTATTCAGATCCTTTACACATTTTTAAATTGGGTTGTCTTTTTGTTATTGAGTAGTAATAGTTCTTTATATATGTGAAAATAAGTAACCCAAAATCTAAGCTATTGGAACTCTAAATTATTTTAAGCCTGAAAGGAATGTGATTATGAAGCCTGAGTCCCATGACAGGCAGCTATAACCTTGGCAGCTATATCCCAGGAAGCTATAACCTTTGCTTCTCTGATTATAGATTAGCCTTCTTCCTTACCTGCATTGTTTTGCAAAGTATTGTAAGTGACTGAAAGGTGCCGGGAAGGCCTCTTCTCTCATCACTGTGGATCTTCATTATAAATTAACTTCCTTTTTCTCACACACAGAGTTCATAGCTATCACACTGCATTAAGATGGAATGTTAAATATACTCTTTTAAATTGGAAAGAAAATCAAAACAAGCCATACAGAAAGAAAACAGACTGTAACTGATTAAATTGTTGTAACTCACAAACCAGCTTTGTATAGAAAATGCTATAATCTTGTTAAATTTCTTTGTGTCATGCCTATATAAGCAAGAACTTAACTTTTAACTTTGGAACATTAACCCCATTTCTCTGGAATCTGTGTCATCTGCATGGCCATTCCAGCTTTTTGCTTGAATAAACTCTTCAAAACTGAATTCTGATCCTTTCAATTATATCAGGTTGACATATATTTTAGATACAACTTTCTTATTAGATGTACAATTTGCCAATATTTTTGTGAAAGTCTTTTTTAATGTATTTGTTTTGCTTCTTGAATTTTCAATAATTTCTTCATTGACCATGGATTTTATTTTAAAATTTAAAAATCTGTTTATTAATTTTTAAATATATATTTCCTTGTAAAAATAATGCTTGTTCAAAAGCTTTTAAAAATAAGGAAATGTAGACATTTTAGAAAGTTCTTGCCCAACTTCTCTAAGTATACAGAACATACATTTATTAATTTAAAAAATAGTATTATATAAAAATGTATATAGGTGTGATTTATATATATATATGTATGTATACTTAAACACATGATTGTATGATTTACACACCTACCCTGCTCAAATCTCACTGAAACAACAGCACAGATATAGCTCCAAAGAGATCAAAATATGAAAACAAATCCTGAAAAAGGTAATGAATGATAAAACACAAAGAGAGAAAACCCTATCAAGTTCTTAAGAAATGATGGGGCCGGGCGCGGTGGCTCAAGCCTGTAATCCCAGCACTTTGGGAGGCCGAGACAGGCGGATCACGAGGTCAGGAGATCGAGACCATCCTGGCTAACCCGGTGAAACCCTGTCTCTACTAAAAAATACAAAAAACTAGGTGGGCGTGGTGGCGGGCGCCTGTAGTCCCAGCTACTCGGGAGGCTGAGGCAGGAGAATGGCGGGAACCCGGGAGGCGGAGCTTGCAGTGAGCTGAGATCCGGCCACTGCACTCCAGCCTGGGCGACAGCGAGACTCCGTCTCAAAATCAAAAAAAAAAAAAAAAAAAAAAAAAAAAAAAAAAAAAGAAACGATGGTACCAGTTACCCAGGAAGGTGACGGTATAAAGCAGCTGTGTTGAAAGAGCTAACCATCTCTGCTTCCTTCCTGGCTTCAGTCAAGAGTTAATTCTTCTGAGAAATGAACCAGGGAGGCTCCAAACTTGGAAATACCAGACAAGGAAATTTCTCCAGGATATATTGGTAAGTGAAACAAACAAACATGTTATGGATACATACGAGCAAATCTCTTGTATATTAACCAAACAAAACATATGTACATAAATATAACAGAGAAAGTGTGGAAAGATACACCCAAAATCTGTAGCCACATTAGAGTTTTTCAGGACTTGGTTCTAGGGCTCTTCTGTTCTCTAAATTCTCTCCCTGGATGATTTGATCCAATTCTGTGGCTTTAAATGCTGAAGACTCCCCAATGTTTTTCTTCTTTGGGTGCAGCTCCAACTCTGACTCAGCATAAACCAGTCAGGGGACTGCATTCTGCAACCACAGTGGTTGGTTTAGGGATGGGGATCTGACCCAGGGATATCAGTCCATGGACTGGATGGGGATATGAGCCAACGACCCAGTGGATATGAGCCCTGCACCCATCTGAGTATGAGCCCATGGACCAGATGGAACTTTGAGGTAGATCCTTTCAGGTAGCTTTGAACCTGAGAGGAAGACAGGTCTTGTAGCATTCTTGCTATTGACTGCATCAGTTCACATTGCCACCAACTGTTACTAATCCTGGGTGTCAACAATTATCCCAATGTGTTAGAAGAATATACACTAGTTTACATTTTGTTTGTTGTTGGTGAGATTAAGCATCTTTTTATACTATATAACCATTTGTATTTCTTTTATAAATTGTCTATTCACTTTGTTTTGTTATTTATAAACTGAATTGTTGATCAGTTTCTAATTGATACCTAAGAGGTTTTAAGACATTGTGAATAAAATACCTTTGTTATATGTGCTACAAATATATGTAACATGTGGTTTTAAATAACTTTTTTCTAATTATTTTAATGCTATTATTGATACTGAATGTGTCCTGGGACAGTCACTAATCTAATAACCAATAAATTTATATGGGAATAAAAGAGCGTAATAGGCTCTTTCCTAGTGTTTATTCCCCTAGCAGCATTTCCCAATGCTGGCTTAGTGTATATCAGTAAAATATGAAAATTCTCCTCCACTGACCATTAAAAGTATGAAAGCACAGACTAAATTCTTATTAACATTTTAAACAAATGGAGCAAAATATTTATACACTTCTTTCCTCTATTTTTCACTGAAAACACAAATTGCATTGAAAACAGTGACTTACTATATAATTTACCGTATTAAGAATAATGTGAGTTCATATCTTAAAAATCCATTTAGTGCTAAGTTTTTGTGGTCTTTTTGAGTTCCATGGACCAGCAGTTAGGATGTGTAGATTCATCTGACTAGCAAATAGTATAATAAGAATGAGTAGAAAACTAGCCAACTTTTATAAGCATCGATATAAAGTGTGAGGCATCATTCTAAGTGTGCTACACACATTATGCCCTTTATTTCTTAAAATAACCCCATGAGGCAACTACTATCATTATCCCTATTTTCCAGATGAAGGAGCAGGCACAGTGAGGTTAATTAGCTTATTCAAGCTCACATGGCTACTTGAACTTAGATAATCTGTGTTCACTAGCACTTTAAACAACGCATTCTTAGTGCTTTCTTTTCTCTTCTTTTGATTTGTTTGTCTTAACCTTGATTTTATCATTTAGCCCTATATGGTGTATATCTGAGTTTGTGTTAGATAGCAAGACAGTGGGAAAGTATATTGGGTTCTCCAAATGGGGTTGGCCCATCTTTCTATCTTTTTAAGATACTAAGAATCATTTAAAATTCTCTGTGGAGCCTTCTGCAGCCCTTGAAAGAACTGAAGTCGAATTCTGGAATAATTGTAATTTTGACCTATACTTAGAATATGGTATTCACTGAGTTTGTCTTTATCAAACTGGTGGTTGGTTGGTTCAGATGATCAGAAAGGCAGATCCAAGCAGTCTTGGCAAGTTTATGGGGCTCCAAAGTGTCACTTTAGGGAACGTTGGCCATTGCCTGGAGTCAGGTTGAGCTAGTAGGCTGGCCTGGGCAATAAGGGCTTACAAGGACCTGGCTACAAGAGCTGAAGGGAAGCACTAGGAGAATCCAGGTCAAGGGCCCTCTGATTCTTGGATGCCCAGCTGGGGTAGAGTGGTGCTTTGTCACTAGGCCTGTGGTCCAGCACAGTGGGGGCACGATAGCTCAGGAGGTAGAGGTAAGATGGGCCTGAGGAGCTCCCAGACATGTATTTGAGAAGCATGGTGGCCACTGGATCATTCTGAGTAGATCTGTGATTATTTCATAGGGCACAATTCTACATCTGGAAGAAACACGACTCTCAATCTGCTGCTTTCACTCCCTAGCTCCACCATAGTGCTAGTAAGAAAATTTCCTGGCCAATAGGGAACCCCAAAACAATCATGTTTTAAAATATTAATAAAAACTGACATCTACTGAGCTCATAATATGGAACAGGCATGATTATAATGCCTTTCACATGTACCAATTTTCTGAGACAGGTATTGTAATCCTCTTCTGCATTGTACAAGTAGGGCAGGTGAGGCAAAAGATGCTTGTGAAAATTGCCCAAGGTCATACAGCATGTAAAAGGGGTAAGGGTTGGTGGGGAAAGAATTCGATCCACGAGAATTTGGCTCCAGATGCTGCATATCAAGCTATTCTGCTATATTGCCTTCTTACTATTTTAGTAAAATGAATTTTCTCTCTGGGTTTAAGAGGAGCACTAAATACTAAATTTACTACATTCCTTTTTTTTTTTTTGAGACAGTCTCCTTCTATCACCCAGCCTGGAGTGCAATGGGGGGATCTCGACTCATTGCAACCTCTGCTTCCTGGGTTCAAGTGATTCTCCTGCCTTAGCCTCCCGAGTAGCTGGGATTACAGGTGCCTGCCACCATGCCCAGCTAATTTAGCAGAGACAGTTTCACCAGGTTGTCCAGGCTGGTCTCGAACTTCTGACCACAGGTGATCCACCCACCTCGACCTCCCAAAGTGCTGGGATTATAGGCTTGAGCCACCGCACCCAGCCTATATCTGCTACATTCCTTAGAATAAAATGTCAGTCTCAAAACAGTAGTTGCTTTCAGCCCCACAGATTTGTCTCAGAAGTCTAATTGTACACATTCCTATGTGAGGCTGTCATTTGTCTGAAGGTCTTCAACTTTAGATTTTCTTGGGCTGAGGAAGGGCTTAGGTCTCAGCTTTTAATCCACAGGAGGAGATTTTATTTATCCTGTGGATAATTAATACATATTTTTCATTGCTGCTTCCCTTGTCCAGTTGGGCTTATCTTGCCCATGAAGTTGCCCCTGAAGAACCAAGTCCGACTGTGTACGCTGAGAGATGTCTGGCTACTTCCTGATTGACGGTTCTGGCAAGGTGGCATTGGGCCCTGGCTTTTCCTCTGAAGGTGTCATCACTTATAGGAAAATGTCCCCTGAAGTCCAAGGATCAACGCTGCTGGAACACTGACAAGCTGAACAAAGGACAGCTGCTTTTCATCAAACCCAGACTTCCAGACTTCCAATAGGGTAGAATAAGCAAGTCAGCAAGTCATCTTCCTTGGAAAAATGATAAAACTAGGTGATACTGTCAACAACAGTCATTTCAGAAATCTAGAAATTGACCAAAGGCAAACAACAAACTGAGAAGCATTTTTTTTTTTTCATGAAAAACGGCTCTATTTCTGCAAAAATAGTGGTAGTCTATGGCTTCTCACCCAGGACTGCTTCCCTCCCCACCCCAGCTCAGTCAGTACAAAAGTACTGGCAGCATGAGGCAGATTGAACAGACCTGAAGTTTCATCGCTGGAAGAAACTCACTCCAGGTTTGGCAGAGGGTGAGAAACGTACTCCCAGCCATGTTGTCAGGTGACATGGTGATCTTAGGGCAAGTGAATAGGGAAGGCCAATGATTCATTAACCAGAGGTTGCAGTCCTGGTTGGGGAAAGCATCAGAATGGCAGACAAGCTAGAAATTTAGTAGGGATATGCTGGAAATGAGACAACCCCAAAGGGTCTTGACCCCAAAGTTGTCCACACACCTCGGCTGCCTTCTGAGCAGGTATAGGAAGAGACTAGAGAAGACCTAGGCTATCCACACATCCCTGGCTAACCCAGGCTGTAAACCTACGGAGGAGACATAAAAGGTGGATTGATTGCTAATGGGCACATGGGGGATCTCACTGGGTTGATAGGAACGTTCTGAAATTGGATTGTGGTGATGCTTGCACAACTCTAAATTTATCCCAAATTGCTAAATTTAACACTAAAAAGGGGTGAACTTTAGGGTATATAAATGATACATCAATAAAGTTGCCATAAAGCATTCATATTGTAATAAATGGCTCTAAGAAATATTGTTTTGAAATTTTTCCTTTGGTGTATTATGGCACTCCAAAATCAACTTCTGTCAGAACAATAATTAACTATTTCTGGTAATAGATATTGGTCATCTACAATGATTTCTTCAGTCTTTTATGTCCTGCATAAAAGCTTAGAATGCTTTAAATTTCTAAGACCATCAATAGCCAGGACTCACCTGAAAACTATATATATATTTAAAAGGATGTATGCTCTGGGACACCATATGCCAACATTTGTTGAGCCCACAGTTTGCTACAGAGGTTGGGAGATGTACTATTTAAATCTAACTTCCTCAAGGGTCTCACACTATTACAATAGTAAGCTAAAGAGATAGAAGAAGTTTATATATAAAATCTCAGTACTGGGATGGGCTTGGTAACAAATAAGATGCTGCCACTTACATTTGATAAATTAGAAAATATCTATTGCATTCATTATTGGAGGCTGACCCTTATAAAAACCTTGTGGGTACTGCAAAGACAGGGAAACTGAGGCTCAGAGTAGTTCAGCAACTTGTGTGAGGTCACATGCCTCATGTCAAAGCCCAGACTTAAATGTGTGTGGCTAGGCTGGACATGGTGGCTCACACCTGTAATCCCAGCACCCTGGGAGGCCGAGGTGGAACACACTCCTTGCTTGTGTCCAGGAGTTCAAGACCAGCCTGGACAACATAATGAGATCTCATCTCTACAAAAAATAAAAAATTAGCTGGGTGTGGTGCCACACCCCCCAAGTCCTCAGGAGGCTGAGGCGGGAGGATTGCTTGAAATCAGGAGGTTGAGGCTGCAGTGAGCCGAGATCACGCCACTGCACTCTGCCTGGGTGACAGAGTGAGACCCTGTCTCAAAAAATAAAAATAAAAACAAATAAGTGTGTGTGGCTGATTCTCATGCAAATATTGGTGAAGATCCGGTAGTGATGTAAATTGGTAGAACTTCAACGGGAGATAACTGCAATATCTGTCAAATGAAAATTGTGTATATTCTTTGTTTCAGGAATTTCACCTCTAAGATGTTTTTAATATAGCAGAAATGGTTATCCATAAAGAATTAGTTCAATAAAGTTTTATCTGTAAAATTGAATGCAATGCAGCCATTAAAAAGGAGGCATATCTGAGTATACTAATATAGAATGGTCTGCAAGATATGTTAAGTTTTTTACAAAAGCTGTTCCTCACACTTCCTTGTGTTGTTTGAAAAGACATGAAGGCTCAGACAGGCCTTCATTGTGACTTGCCCAGGATGAGTAGCAGGGCTGGAATTCCTACTCAGGAGTCTAGATTTATAGTCTTCCTCTTTGCTTTATCTTATTTCATAGATGCCTCTGTTGCCAGAGCCATGGAAGGGCTTTAAGGAGTGGAAAGACAGGTAATTGGGTTTTCCTTTTTGAAAGACTATGAGGAACAATGTGGAGGATGGACTGGAGTTGACCTAAGTGAAGTTTCGGACTCTGGGTAGGAGGTTTTTATAGCCATCCTTATGAGAATTGATTACTCCACTAGGGCATTGGCCCTAGAACTTCTGAGGAGGAGAAGGGTGTGGATTTACTTAGAAGGCAACAATGACAGGACCTGGTAATGATTATATTTGAGGTGGTACAAGACAAGGAGTCAACAATAAGTCCCAAGTTTCGAACTTGGATACCTGGACAGATGGTAGGGCTGTTTGCTGAACAAGAGGAAAGAGGAGAAAGAGCAGTTTTAGGGGAAACAATCATGGGAATAGATCTGAAGTGTCTTCCAGAAGCAAGTGGAAAATGCCGGCTTAGAATGCAGAAGAGCTCAGGGATGGAGCTAAATACCAGGAAGTCATCATCTGAGGTTGAAAGATTGCTATGAAAGGATCCCTTCTTTTGGGTTCCTTGGCCCCTAACCCTGAGTGTGATTTCCAGGGTTTCTTATTCGAAGGCCATGAGCAGAAACTTCCCACGGCATGTCACCTCATCCAAATGCCACAGAAATGAAAAGTGAAACCACCAGGGACAGACTCAGAAATCAAAACAAAACAAATTCTCCTCTCAGAGGCTTGGTTTCCATTTGTGCCAGTGTAATTAAACAATTCTTTCTTTCTTTTACTTGGAACTCTTCATTTGACCACCAGGAACTTCCCTCTGGCAAGGGCAACAGCCACTCCAAGGACTTACCCCAGAGATTTCAGAGCAGAAGCAACTGCGTTTCCTCTTGAACTGTTATTTCTCTGCCCAGTGAATCTTCTTGACTATCATTCCTCTAACCCTTCATGGGAAATTTGACCTCTGGGCTCTATAACAGATCTCAAATTCATAGTGAAACTGTAGAAGACTCCCATTCATTAAAAATTCCATTCATACTTTGCATGTGAAGTCAAGAAACCACATTTTGGGTTGTAGAGGCAGCCACTCAAAATGATCCTCCTGACCAGTTGTTCCTGTTACAATGTACATTTCCTGTGAATTCCAAGGAATTCATGAATAGTGGAAAAAAGAAGCATTTTCTTATTTCACTTTTTATACAGACACTAAAGCTTTGTTGGGAGGTTACATGGGCATGGGCCAGGGACATTTTCTCAGTGGCAGCTATCAAACTGGGGCTATGATAAAGTATCATGGATGCAGAATTTGTCTGGATTCAAGGTATCTAGAGATTGTTTACTTGCTACAAACAGGATCTAATGCTGACTAGATTGGTGATCTTGGCAAGCCACTTCATCTTTCCAGACTTCATTTTTTTTTTTCTCTAAGTAAAAGAGAAATGGGATCAAGTGGTTACTAAGTTCCCTTCTGGGCCTAAAAATGTTATGATTTTATAAATGACACTAAACTAATTAGACAAATACGTTTTGAGAGCTTATTATGTGCCTGTCACTCTGCTTTGTCCTGGGGAAACTTAGGACAAAGGCCACAGTACATTGCCCTGGTGGGTTACAAGATGATGTGTTCCAGGAGCAGCAACGGCCTGAGCTTTCTATTTCTCTCTGTCACGTCCTTAGTTTGCTCAGTGTAAAATGGAATCAAATTCCAACTCTTTATTTCTATCTCCTCCACTCTTGTGGAGGGCAGCAATTTTGTCTCTTTTATTCTTTGCTGTGTCTCCAATACTTGGAAAAATGCCCAAAATATTTTTGGTGATTGATGTACATGGTGCAATGAGGTACAAGTTTGAAGGATACATCTAAATGTCGTGGAAGAATGAGCTACAGGAATGGTTTTTACACTGCAGTATGCTTATCTCAGAAGAGTTTACAAAGACTTTCCATGCATGTGTGTGCATGGATAGCTTTGGGGGAATCAATTTCCAGATCCTGAACTTCCACATGAACCATTTCCCAAAGCTGATCTGTCTGAGTGTCCACTGACAGAGTTGTCTTGCCGTCTTCTTTCCCCTCTTAACTTTCTACACTTGCTCTCCTCTCAGTCAAAGAACTAATGAATTTTTGTTTTCTAGTCTTACTGAGATGCATTCTCTCAGGTGGTAAAAAGAAACAGAAGAAACCTTTGGCAGTATAGGTACAGGCTTGGGTCAGTAAATGGCTGTAATGACTGGCTAATAAGTTTTTGCAAGTCAGAAGGTCTCTAATTCTTTGTTGCCAAGAAAATTCAAGTAGAATCTAATGGAGTTTTCAGCTGATAGATCATTAAAAATAATTTTTGATGCATCCAGGTGTCGTGGCTCACACCTGTAATCCCAGCATTTTGGGAGACCAAGGCAGGTGAATCACTTGAGGTCAGGAGTTTGAGACCAGACTGGGCAACACAGGGAAACCTTGTCTCTACAAAAAATACAAAAATTAGCCAGGCATAGTGGCATGCACCTGTGGTCCCAGCTGAGGTAGGAGGGTTTTGTTTTGTTTTGTTTTGTTTTGTTTTTGAGACTGAGTTTCACTCTTGTTGCCTAGGCTGGAGTGCAGTGGCATGATTTCGGCTCACTGCAACCTCCGCCTCCTGGGTTCAAGCAATTCTCCTGCCTCAGCCTCCTGAGTAGCTGGGATTACAGGCATCTGCCACCATGCGCAGCTAGTTTTTGTATTTTTAGTACAGACGGGGTTTTGCCATGTTGGCCAGACTGGTCTTGAACCCCTGACCTCAGGTGATCCACTTACCCCAGCCTCCCAAAGTGCTGGGATTACAGGCATGGGCCACTGTGCCCAGCTGTGGGAGTATCTTGAGGCCTAGAGATGGAGGTTGCAATGAGCCAAGATCCTGCCACTGCACTCCAGCCTAGGTGACAGACCGAGACTCTGTTGCACAAGAAAAACAACAAGAAAACCCAGTAATTTTTGATAATAGATCACAATGTGATTTTGGTGTATAATTCAAACGAAACTCAAAGAATTGATTGACATTGCCGTAGCAAGACGTTTCCCATTTTCACCTACATATTTATAAAGTTTTCTCAAGGTTTACATCTATAAAAACAAATAATAGAAATGGAATTGATGGAGAATTCTGTCTCAGTCTGTCAATAAATGTTCATCAACACATACATGAGTGAACTGGAAAAGAAAATAGGCTTCTCTTTCAACAAAAGGCACATTTTCAATACAGTTTTCCTATTTATTCTACAATTTTTATCAAAGTTTATAACATGTTATTTTAATCAAGTGATGATTAGTAATTATAATAATAACTCAATATAGAAGAATTTTATTACTTATAACTTTGTGGTCACAGAAAATGTGAAAAAATTTAGGTTGATGTTTATATACATATTCTGGTGCAACAAAGTTTGATAGGATGATCAATAAAACATTTCTAAAAATGAAATAAAATTAAATTAGGACTAAATTCTGAGGGAGAATTAGGGATGGAAATAAATATAAATTCAAGAATAAAGGATAAAAAACTTCCAACAGTTAAATAAGAGCTCATTTATTCATTTTTTTAAAAAATTGGATATAATGGTCAAATTGCTCTGGTTTATATTCCATTGACTATATTTAAAAGATACATTATATTGGATATATCAGATATCTTTAAAAATTTTCATATTGAGAGTGATCTGGAAATATTTTTGCAGTTCTTTAAACATATGATAAATATTTTGAGATCAACGTAGAAATATGTGAGTATTACGTGGCTCTTTTTTTTTTTTGAGACAGCGTCCAGCAGCTGTGTCACCCAGGTTGCAGTGCAGTGGCATGATCATCGCTGCCTGCAGCCACAAACTCCTGGGCTCAAGCGATCCTCCTGTGTTAGCCTCCTAACATATGGCTTTAAACATTTTTCTTTTTTCTTTTTTTTTTTTTGAGACCGCCTCTCACTCTGTTGCCCATGCTGGAGTGCAGTGGCATGATGTCAGCTCACTGCAACCTCTGCCTCCCAGGTTCAAGCGATTCTCCTGCTTCAGCCACGCAAGGTGCTGGGACTACAGGCACATTCCACCAAGCCTGGCTAATTTTTGTATGTTTAGTAGAGATGGGGTTTCACCATGTTGGCCAGGCTGGCCACGAACTCTTGGCCTCAAGTGATCCTCCCACGTCGGCCTCCCAAAGTGCTGAGATTACAGGCATGAGCCATCGTGCCCGGCGGGCTTTAAACATTTTTCTGGGGGCTTTGCAAGCAGCAAAGCTTAAAGACCATCAGGCTAATAGTATAAGTGCAGAATTCTAATCCTGACCCAATTGTCGAGCCCTGGGAAATGCCCTTCTTAACCCCTCTGCATCCATTTCTCTTTCTGTAAAATAAAAATCACACCTCCTTGCTTTTCCTTATTCTTAGGAAACTTCTGAGATCATAAGAGATAATGAAATAATGTGAAAAGGTCTAAATTATTTCCCGGGGGCAAGTTGAACACCTCTGGGAAATTGCAATAACTTTTTCAGGCCAACAGGATACTGGTTAGTTCCTCAAAGAGTGTAAATAAAAGGTATTCTTATTACTACTTCTACTTTACCACTTCCCATGTTCCCCAGCTTTGATTCAGCCATTGGCCATCCAACCTTGTAGAGTTAGTCTCTGCATCTCTGTGCCATAAGGTTAGCAAGAAGGAATCTAACTCTATTTCAGGGCTAAGTCCAAGATTCTACCCTGATGTTCAGTAAGTTAAACCACAGACATATGCAACAGGAAAGCCAAAAACCTAAACTCCCTTCCTAAACGGCAGTGGGAGCACATATTTCTTAGCACAGAAAATACTGATAGAAGTTCTGCATATTGCCACCTATTCAGATAACCGGGAATGGTCAGCCCATACCACATGGACCTTTTTCAGCTTGCGAGGCCATCTGTCATCTGTCTTGTACTCAATCCCTTTCCTCTTAAAAAGATGCTTATAATTTTGTAAATAATTAATGGACAGTTATAACTTGAGCCTGTCATTTCAGTTTATAAAGCATATTAGATTCTGATATCTAGCAGGCTTAATATGCTTCAGAACTGGCTCTGTTAGAGACCTTATTTGAACACTGAATCTCAAGTGGGGGCTTTTAAGACACTTGCCGTCTTGAAAAGACATGGAGTTTTAAGTTGTTGCATAAGGTCTTAGAACTGGTGGAGAAACAGATTGGTGAGGAACTGCGTGGGTAGTGAGAAGCTAGGAGTAGGATTTCTCTATGAGATGGTATTGAACACTTATTCATTCGCCTCTTCAACATGTTTATGAGTGTTTATTTACGTCCTATTAAGTACAATTTTCTGGGCTGGGCATGAAGAAACACAGATAAATGACCTTCCCTGCCCTCAGGGGGTTTATAGCAAACAGGATAATGACACGATCAGCCAAATAATTTACAATGATAATCAGAGAAACTTGACTATTATTGGTATTGACATCTGAAAGGAATAGCTCCCTCAGTGCTCATAAAGTTGCCATTGTGTAATGTAGTAAATATCAGTCTGTCAGTAAACATAACAATGAATTTTGTGGGGCTCTTTCTTAAAAGGATTTTCAGTGTTGAACAATGTCATATAGATAAAACATTGGTTAATAGAAGTAATGTGTTTTATATAATAAATCCAGATATTTTGAAATCTTAGAAAAACTAGGTCAGCCTAGGCCAGACAAGTTGTCAGTATTTACTTAGCAGTGAATCCCTTTAGTCGGGGCATTTGTTCCTCATCACTCCTTGTAGTCTTGCATTCAGCTTGCTTCAGTTATGTGTTTGTCTTATCAGTCTGTCCCCTATATGCATTTATATTTGTGACCCGTGGAAAGATGTGCATGACCAGGGTCTGTCTGGCTCTTTCCCTCTCTACACTTTTCAGCTTCCATATATGTTAGTGCACAGTGATTTCTTTTCCTCTTCCCAGTTGCCTCTGACAGCAGTTTTCTCAAATATTTATCCAATTCTCTTTCAGTCTTCTTTGAGGAAGGAGTGCTCACATTCACTCTTCTGCTCTTGGCTTCAGAACCTGGAAGGTAAAGTCACTGACTTCCTGAAAACCCAGCAGCTCCACCTGCAGTGGGGTGTAAGGTCTGTATTTATGGATGACTTGCATGACTGGCCTGGAAACTGATGCCAAAGGAATTCCCATGAAAATGCTTTTGTCTTGAGCCAAGGAGCCTGGGGTAAATTTGAGTAAAGAATGACCATGACTACTTGTTTCAGAAATTGTAAGTAGCCCCAAGATTTGGCTTTCATTTTCTGGTGTGATGTGAAAGAAATGTTGCTTGCCCAGTTAATTGGTAGTAGAGGAAAATCCACGCAAGCACCTGAAATGAGAGTCATTTGTATGTGAACTTCCTACTTTCTTTAAAATTCAGAATTCTCAGAAGGACAAGTGAGTGCATTTGGCCCCAGGTAGCAAGTGCCGATGCTCTAAAAGCATCATGTGAAGTCAGGTCAATTGGGATGTTTTACAGGAGCAGTTTACTATCTCTAAAACAACTCTTTGATGATTTTACAGCCAAGAATTCTTGACAATGAGCAGAATTTAGGAAGTGATACACATGTGTGTACTTTTAAAAGAAGGAAGTGGGCTTTTGACTTTTTATTTCAGTGGATTGGAGAGGGCATTATTAATACAATATTGGCACACTGTCTGTCTATGTAAATTAGTGGACTGAACTGAAAGAAATGATAGATTTTGCATGTTCTCACTCATATGTGGCAGCTAAAAATTTAAAACATTGAATTTATAGAGATAGAGTAGAATGAGGTTACCAGAGGCTGGGAAGGGTAGTGGGGAGTGGGGGACAAAGTGAGGATGGCTAATGGGTACAAAAACATGGTTAGAATGAATAAGATCTAGTATGCGGTAGCACAATAGGGTGACTACAATAAACAATAATCTATTGTTTATTTTTAAATGATTAAGAGTGGAGTTGGAATGTTCTTAACACAAAGAAATGATAAATGCTTGAGGTGATGGATACCCCAATTACCCTGGTTTGATCATTACATATTAAATGCCATACAAAATCATTACATATATCTCATAAAGATATACAACTATTATGTACTTATAATAATTAAAATAAAAATAAATAAGAAGGAAGTAAGAATGAGAGCGAGAAGACCGAAAATACAATTTAGATTCAAAACCAAGATGAATTAGCTAGGACTCTTTCTTGTAAGGAGCAAGTGAACAACACATTTCAAATGTGGCCAAAAAAGTATAATTCAAAACTTTTCGTGTTTTATTGTTTATTGTTGGCTGTGCCCCTTCCCTCCAAACCACATTCATTTATTTATACTTTTTGAGTTATTCTTGCTTACATGTTTGTGGGAAGGTAGCCCCCCAGATCAGCTTGGGAAGTAAGGGAACCTAAAAAGAAGTTTGTAGGTTGGGCTCAGCGGCTTATGCCTATAATCCCAGCACTTTGGGAGGTTGAGGCAGGAGGATCGCTTGAAGCCTGGATATCAGCCTTGGCTACAAAGTGAGACCTAACTCTACAAAAAATTAAGAAAAAACTTAGCCAAGCATAGTGGCATGTGCCTATAGTCCTGGCTACCTGGGAGGCTGAGGCAAGAGAATCACTCAAGCCCAGGAGTTCGAAGCTGCAGTGAGCCGTGATTATACCACTGCATTCCAGCCTAGGTGACAGAGCAAGACACTGTATCTTAAAAAAAAAAAAAAAAGTTTTTATATATTCACGTATTGCCCCCCGATTCATTAAATCTCAGGTATTTAGCCCCTTCAAAGCTGCCGCTGACAAATGCCCTGTAAGCCTTAGCACACATGGGGTGGGCCTGGCTCTGAGCTTCACTGGGTCTCACTGTAGTGCCTGAAGAATGTCGTCACAGGAAACTGCAGATTGGTGACAGACAGGCCTGGCAGTGGCTCTAGTTTTTACTCTCATAGAAGCAAAACCCACCAGGCACTTTTTTGGCTAATGGGTTCAAGGCACCAAAATGCATTTGGAGGTGTTGGCCGTGGCAAGGCCTGCAGTGGCGCTGCCAAGGTCTGAAGATGCGGTCCCGGGTCCCCTGGCCTCTCACTGAGCAGCTATCCCATTCCCCAGTCCTCATGTTCAGCCAGGTTTCTTCTCCTGCTCTTATGCTGTCGCCCTGAAGGCCCAGCACTCTCACTTGCAGTGTGGTGAGACTGGTTTGCAAACTCCAAAAAGCCCCATGTCTGTCTTACTCCCACTCTTAGTTTAGCCAGAACTGCAGGGAGACAGATTTATTACTCCCATACAAACATTCCCCCACCTAATTATTCTTCCTGAGGCATTCATTACTTTCCCCAAAAAATTACTTAGAGCACCCGCCTGGTGTTCTATTCTCAATCTGATTTGCATCAGAGACAATGACACATTCTCTTTTTTTTTTTTTTTTTTAATTTATTTATTATTATTGTACTTTAAGTTGTAGGGTACATGTGCATAACGTGCAGGTTTGTTACATATGTATACTTGTGCCATGTTGGTGTGCTGCACCCATCAACTCATCATTTACATCAGGTATAACTCCCAATGCAATCCCTCCCCCCTACCCCCTCCCCATGATAGGCCCCTGTGTGTGATGTTCCCCTTTCTGAGTCCAAGTGATCTCATTGTTCAATTCCCACCTATGAGTGAGAACATGCGGTGTTTGGTTTTCTGTTCTTGTGATAGTTTGCTAAGAATGATGGTTTCCAGCTGCATCCATGTCCCTACAAAGGACGCAAACTCATCCTTTTTGATGGCTGCATAGTATTCCATGGTGTATATGTGCCACATTTTCTTAATCCAATCTGTCACTGATGGACATTTGGGTTGATTCCAAGTCTTTGCTATTGTGAATAGTGCTGCAATAAACATACGTGTGCATGTGTCTTTATAGCAGCATAATTTATAATCCTTTGGGTATATACCCAGTAATGGGATGGCTGGGTCATATGGTACATCTAGTTCTAGATCCTTGAGGAATCGCCATACTGTTTTCCATAATGGTTGAACTAGTTTACAATCCCACCAACAGTGTAAAAGTGTTCCTATTTCTCCACATCCTCTCCAGCACCTGTTGTTTCCTGACTTTTTAATGATCGCCATTCTAACTGGTGTGAGATGGTATCTCATTGTGGTTTTGATTTGCATTTCTCTGATGGCCAGTGATGATGAGCATTTTTTCATGTGTCTGTTGGCTGTATGAATGTCTTCTTTTGAGAAATGTCTGTTCATATCCTTTGCCCACTTTTTGATGGGGTTGTTTGTTTTTTTCTTGTAAATTTGTTTGAGTTCTTTGTAGGTTCTGGATATTAGCCCTTTGTCAGATGAGTAGATTGCAAAAATTTTCTCCCATTCTGTAGGTTGCCTGTTCACTCTGATGGTAGTTTCTTTTGCTGTGCAGAAGCTCTTTAATTTAATGAGATCCCATTTGTCAATTTTGGCTTTTGCTGCTGTTGCTTTTGGTGTTTTAGACATGAAGTCTTTGCCCATGCGTATGTCCTGAATGGTACTACCTAGGTTTTCCTCTAGGATTTTTATGGTATTAGGTCTAACATTTAAGTCTCTAATCTATCTTGAATTAATTTTCGTATAAGGAGTAAGGAAAGGATCCAGTTTCAGCTTTCTACTTATGGCTAGCCAATTTTCCCAGCACCATTTATTAAATAGGGAATCCTTTCCCCATTTCTTGTTTCTCTCAGGTTTGTCAAAGATCAGATGGCTGTAGATGCGTGGTATTATTTCTGAGGACTCTGTTCTGTTCCATTGGTCTATATCTCTGTTTTGGTACCAGTACCATGCTGTTTTGGTTACTGTAGCCTTGTAGTATAGTTTGAAGTCAGGTAGCATGATGCCTCCAGCTTTGTTCTTTTGACTTAGGATTGTCTTGGAGATGCGGGCTCTTTTTTGGTTCCATATGAACTTTAAAGCAGTTTTTTCCAATTCTGTGAAGAAACTCATTGGTAGCTTGATGGGGATGGCATTGAATCTATAAATTACCTTGGGCAGTATGGCCATTTTCACGATATTGATTCTTCCTATCCATGAGCATGGTATGTTCTTCCATTTGTTTGTGTCCTCTTTTATTTCACTGAGCAGTGGTTTGTAGTTCTCCTTGAAGAGGTCCTTTACATCCCTTGTAAGTTGGATTCCTAGGTATTTTATTCTCTTTGAAGCAATTGTGAATGGAAGTTCATTCCTGATTTGGCTCTCTGTTTGTCTGTTACTGGTGTATAAGAATGCTTGTGATTTTTGCACATTAATTTTGTATCCTGAGACTTTGCTGAAGTTGCTTATCAGCTTAAGGAGATTTTGGGCTGAGACAATGGGGTTTTCTAAATATACAATCATGTCATCTGCAAACAGGGACAGTTTGACTCTTCTTTTCCTAACTGAATACCCTTGATTTCTTTCTCTTGCCTGATTGCCCTAGCCAGAACTTCCAACACTATGTTGAATAGGAGTGGTGAGAGAGGGCATCCCTGTCTTGTGCCAGTTTTCAAAGGGAATTTTTCCAGTTTTTGCCCATTCAGTATGATATTGGCTGTGGGTTTGTCATAAATAGCTCTTATTATTTTGAGGTACGTTCCATCAATACCGAATTTATTGAACGTTTTTAGCATGAAGGGCTGTTGAATTTTGTCAAAAGCCTTTTCTTCTCAAATCAGCCTTCTGAGCAGCAGGGACAGGAGTCCTTCACTTTGATGGAAGGAGGAAGTGGATGCTTTGTGAGAAATAGTAAAGCCCTTTCTCCCCAGTGCCTGTAAAATTCAACATCATTTTCACCTTGAACCCTCACATCGAAATTGCTCTCAAGGTGAAGTATGGATCCCTGGCTGACTTTCACATGCCCTTTCTAAACCTGGGGATGTTATGTGACCTAAAAAGCTCCTGCACAAAGTGAGATGACACGTCATTACAGACTGTAATTTCTACTGAGAACTAACACACATCTGGAAGGAAGTAACTTTATGAGGCAGAAAATTAAAGCACTCACTTCCAGCCTTGCCTATGCTTTACCACAGTCAGGATATACACCACTATTTTCTGAAAAGCCAAAAAAGAAAATAAGGTATTGATTGAATATAAAAGAAAAGAGAATCTGGTAGTAAATAATAAACAAGAAAGTCTGAATGCCTAGTCTGGAGGGTGAAAATAAAATCACTTTCCTCATAAGTATCACTTTACTACCTTGTACTCTTGTACTGGGGTGCAGGGAAGTGGATTCAGTCGTTTTTAAAACAAGGACTGTGTTACAACCGTAGGCAGAACATTGTTCTAGAACCGAGAAATGTACAGAAAGAAATTTGCTGCAAAAAAGAATTTCTTATGATCAATTAGTCTTGGTGAATCATTTCTTACCAAAGCTACCAAATGAAATGGCTTTAGGATATTCACTCAGAAATTAAAAGGACATTTTCATTTTGCACAGCCAGGCCATTAATTCATGAATTATTTAATATAATGTTAATTTATACTGACAACTGACTATAAGCCTCAATTAAAATATCCTGAAAAACTCATTACCCATCAACCTATCTCATAATGAATGTGTCATATCCTATTTAGAAAAAATAAATGAACACCAGTGCAAATGGTAATTGTATATTGTATTTTGTGAGCATCAGAATTCAGCTGGGGTGGCAATAATCAAAGTGTGTCTTAAAGATCATAGAAACCTAAGACTTTTCCAGCTAGACACCAAATAGGTCTCCTGTTGTCACTTAACAATATTTGTGTTTCTGGCATCATCATAAATTCCATATTCTTGTTTCTGGCATGAATTGTTTGTTCATGACAAATCTCATTTTGATCAACTTCTGATTTCTGTCCTAATGGCTAAAGGAAAAGATGGAGCAGGGGAAAAGATTTAAACTAAACCGAAGAGGTCCGCTAACTGACAAAAGGGTCAATCTCTGACCTAGAGATGATTTTCTATAGAAAAGAAGCAGTGTAACGTGGTGGTTAAGAGCACAAGGTTTGTCTAACTGGGTCTGAGTTTCAGCTCTTTCTTAAACGATTATGGCTGTCCTCGTTAAGGACTTGCATTACTTAGTGTAATGCTAGCTGTTGTAACAGATTCAATGCAGTATAAAGGCACACATGTAATCATAGTTTATTTTTCACTTTTTTTTTTTTCCAATTTGAGGTGAATCCTATTGGATGGCAGGTAACTCTCTCCATGCAGTTTTTCCAGATGGAAAAACCCAGATTTTTTCCATCTGGTGGCTCTGCATCCCTCTAGGTTCTTGTGATTATAGCTGGTACAAGGAGAAAGAGAATGGAGAGGGCAAGCCCTTTCTTCCAAGCCTTGGCTAGAATTAAGGCACATCACATCCACTGACATTCCATTGGTAAAAATGTGTCATGGGATCACATCTAGGGCCAACGGGCAGAGGGCTGGGAATGTCTCTGTCTCTCTAGCCATTTCCCAATAACAATTCCAAAACTATAAACATGGTGGAAAGGTATGAATTTTAGCAGATTGGTAGCTAAAAGGGCTGTTTATCAGAGATGACAAATTCTGAGGAAGGAAATTTTTCAGATCTTAGATTAGATTTGAGGGTAACTGAGGGATTAAAAAAAAAATCAACCAGTCAGGGAGGATTAAACTGGAGAACAGTGAGATTAAATCTGAAGGAAAGTCAGTCCCAGGGGCTCATCCCTAGGCTAAGAGGAGAGGCGTCATACATCAGAAGAGTAGAGTGACGTCAGTTAACAGAGGCGTCAAAAGGCAGAGTCCTAATAATTAGAGCTTCTCATTCGGCCAGTCTTCAAGGGAGGACTGTCTGCTTGGTTCTGTGCTGGGGGCTACAGTTACAAGGGTGGCTGAAGTTTGCCTCTACCCTTAAAGAGGAAATAGAGAAAAATCTGTACTCAGGAGGTAGAGGAGAGCTTTTGGAGGCTAAAAGCGTGTGTGTGTGTGTGTGTGTGTGTGTGAGAGAGAGAGAGAGAGGCGCTCTAGTTGTATCTTGGAAGATGAGAATGTGTTGGTGTGGTCAAATTTCATTGCAAGGAATCAAACTTCTCTGCAATTGCCCCTCCTGGTCTTCCCTACCTTAATTAGCTCTCTGTACTCTGAAGTATTTAAGCAGTACCAAGGAATGGTTAAAGAAAAAGTGAGGTAATCACAGAAAAAAAGGTAAAAATAGATGTTAAGTACAAGCATAATTATTGGATCACTGTTTCTGGTGGCAGAAATCTGAAAAGATATAAGGTATGTTCCACCAACACTGGGGATTACTACAAAGGTATTAAAAAGAATGACTTTGGGCCGGTCACGGTGGCTCATGCCTGTAATCTCAGCACTTTGGGAGGCCAAGGTGGGCAGATTACCTACGGTCAGGAGTTCAAGACCAGCCTGGCTAACATGGTGAAACCCCATCTCTACTAAAAATACAAAATTAGCCAGGTGTGGTGGTACACACCTGTAATCCCAGTCACTCGGGAGGTTGAGGCAGGAGAATTGCTTGAACCTGGGAGGTGGAGGTTGCACTAAGCTGAGATTGTGCCACTGCACTCCAGCCTAGGCAACACAGCGAGACTCTGGCTCAAAAAAAAAAAAAAAAAAAGAAAAAAGAAAAAAAGAAAACAGTAACTTTGATCTGTATGTCCTGACCTGGAAGGATGTCTATGGATAAAGCAAGCTACAGAGATCCTACCTTTGTAAAGACAAATGGAAATATAAAACCCCATGCGTGTGTATCTATATAAGCATAGAGAAATGTGTTAGAATGCATTCCAAGTTTTTGCACTGGTATTTGGAGGAGGGAGTGGGACTTGCAATTATTAACCTTTCCCTTAAGCATCACTGTTTTGTAAGTTAATAATTAATAAACAGGAAACAAAGCTACAAGGATGCCTTAAATCTCAGAAACTGGTAAAATTCAGAATGTTCCCACCACCTGAGCTCTGATCATTTACTTTTTATTCAACATTTATTTATTCAGTATTTCCTGGGTGTCAGGTACCTTCATAAACATTATTCAGTCTTTATAATAATCTGAGGAGATAGTATTTACAGGTGATGCGATAAGACACAGACAGCTTTAGGAACTTGCTCAGGGTCAAATCCGTGGGAAGATGGAGTCAGCATTTGTGGTCAGTCCCTTCTGGCCTCAGAACCTGCACACTCTCATCTATGCCTCACTCTCTAAAAATGGGGAAGAGAAGCAGAACTTGATTTTTGAGGTTGGTTAGTCTAGCATTCTAAGCCGGTAAAGGTCCTAGTTTACATGTGGAAGGACGATCTAGAGCAGGTAAGAATCCTGTTGGATATAATCCCAGTCCTTGCTGATAAGCGAAAGCAAAATTACTGGAAAGACTCAGTCTCAAAAGAATCCCCTTAGAGAGTGACATTTCTACCATGGGCAGAGAAGGCTGAAAGGAGCACCAGTAAATTGAATGTAATTCTCCTCTGAGTATCTCAAGGCATGGTGGGAAGAACAATTGTATTATCAGCTAGGCTTTGACCCAGAGGTATTCTGAGAGGCCCTCTGTGGGTATAATCTCATTTTCTCTCTTTTCTTCTCCAGTTGGGAGCTATTCGGTTATGATTATGGGCTTCAAACAATTAGAAGAACTTAGAAGCCATGAATTTCTTTACAACATGCATTTCTAGCCAGAGATTGCATGGCTTAAGACACAGAGAAAATGCATTTCTAAATTTTTACTGGAACTGGCAGTTCTGGCAAGGATTTTAAAATGTAAGTCTTTTGTGGTGGGCTAAGTTTTAGCCCCAGGGCTCCAGGTTGTGAGTGCCACCACAGGAGGTTCAGAAGGCCACACTACCTTCTCTTGCTTGGACACAGGCATTTTCCATAGCACTCTTTCCAGCTCTGCTCTCCCCACAGATTGCAAACTAATAGGAATATAATATTTTTTAATTAGAAAAAAACTAGATACTTAGAAAACATGGTTTAACAAAGCTAAAGAAAAGAAGAAAGTGGAAGTCAATGGTTCTCAACATGAGAATCTTCTGGAGACCTTTAAATGCCTCAGTGCCCAGGCTATACCCCAGACCATTTAAGTCAGTCCATGGGGGCGGGACCCAGGCACCAGTGGTTTCTAAGGCTCTCCAGGTGGTTCCACTGTGCAGCTAAAGACGAGAGTCACTGGCTCACTGACCAACATTCTCACCCAGTAGAAGCAGCAACGACGGTCCAGCAGCTGTGCTTGGATTCACAGGGCTGGGATCACCCCAGGAGATCCCTGACAGCTGGTGTGGGAATTCAGGGCCCAGTCAGAGACCTTTGGGCAGCCTAGGGCCCCACTCTTAAGCTCAGTAGCGAGCAGCAACCTGTCCTCCTCAACAGCCAACTCACAAAAACCAAAATATATTTATGAACTGTGTTCTTTTTCTATTCTAAATGGAAATAACTTGTTTGAGGCCCATAAAAAATGACTAGTGTTACAATTTAAGATTACCTATTTTGCGAAACAGAAGGCTGTCTAGGAACATTGGCAAATCTTGTTAATTCCTTACAATACTTAGGATCTGAGTATTTTTGAGAAAGGAAAATGGAGACAGTTGTCTAAAGTTCTATCTTCAGATTACATCATGGACCTTGGAGTGAAACCAGGTGGTCCGTGGGTGGTTCTGGAATGTTGAATTGTTCATCTTTGCTTTAGTTTATGGGTCCCTAATCGCTACATGAATATTAGCTAATTAAATCTATTTTCTGAAACTCTCCACTTATTAAGAAACAGTCTGTAACTGCTTTAGACTTCGAATCTTCTTTCATGAGACCAACAGAATGGTTAAAAATTTGAAAATAGCAACAACGGGCCTTGGAGAAAGAGTTCACGTGGTGAATTTAGTAAATGGAGTTTGATACAGTCATAGTGCCCTAACAAGACCAGCAGCTATTAAATACTAACGTGCTACAATTCCAGATGGATCACTTAAGCAATAACAGAAGTGCAGGCTCTGATGCTACTGACCTTTGGTATTCTTCGGATCACTCTCTCACACACACATACTCACAGACACGCACTCACACTCATAATTTTCTGGGCAATTTGCCACCTTGTGTGTCCTCTAGAGCAATTAGTTTTTTCACTGACAAAAGTTTCCTGGTGGGGAATTTAGTTGGAGAGGGGTTAAGCCATTATAAGGCTTGCTAGTGAGCAAAAAGACATATCATATGAAACAAAGTTTTAATTTTTATTTTACATATTTATACATAAAACTTTCAAGGAACCCTCTGAATCCAACAGAATGTTAATAGCACATCTAAAAAGGAACTTCAGGTAGTCAACATTCACAAAATGTTGAAAACTGAGTAAAATATACATATTACGGAGAGCTACAACTTCACTACGAGGCAGGCATGTATTTTTTGACTTGTATAGCACCGTCATTTACAGTTCTTCTTTAAAACTACAGTGAAGAATGAAAAGTAGTCAATGGGAAAATACTGTTCCAACTTAAAATCTCTAAACAAATAAAAATAAAGTTAAAACTACTCTCTTTTATTAACCGTGATTTGTGGTGGTGTCAGTACTGTACATTTTTTTGTAACAATATTTTATTAAAATGCCTGATATTAAGTGGCACAAGTAAAAAATTAAAATAAATTAAGAAGCAAAGGCCAATCACTGGACATTAAGCTTCAGACATTATCAATGACTAACACTGATATTTGTTTGTTTCTGCACCACCTTTAGCAACAGCATTTTTACAACCACAGAAGCAAAATAAATTCTAGCTTGTTCTCTGGTTGAATGGCTTCTTTTCACTTTGCAGGCATTTTCTCTGCCATGTGCTTCTGCTGACTTTCAGCATGTCTGTAAAATAATTAATACAATTATTTAGCATTATGTAGAAAGATCCAAACTGCTTTTCAATCAATAGCTATAGCATCCTGCAAACTGAAGCTCAGAGTTACTGACAGTGAAATAGATGAGAATCAAGAAAAAGTACGTTATTCAAACTCTTTGAACTCTGATTTGAACTCCTTAATTTTTACATTTTGTGTATGATTCCTTTTATTTAGTAAGCCACTGGATGAACCTGAGACTTATAGACATTACTACTTTTAAGAAGAAAAGTTATGTTTGAAAATGAAAAGAAATAAACATCTGGGATACTTTTACCAACAAATATTAAATATGTCTTCCACGGGTCCTGATGCTGGGGATTTGATGGTAAGCAAGAAAATGAGGTCTTTGTTCTCATGGGGAATATGTTCCAATGGAGAGAGACAGGAAAGGAATAAATAGCAAACAAGGAAATAACAGATGGAAATAAGCATGAAGCCAAAAGTCGAAACAAGGTGTTCTGATGAGAGTAACTGAGTGACTACTTATATCTAAGGACACATGCAGACACAGACCTAGATGTTAACTAAGACTCCTGACAGAAACTTGGAGCCAAAAATCTAATTCATTCCTGCAAAAGCCAATGTCTAACAAATGGCAGGTCTTCGTGGATGTAAAGATATTCCATGTTTGCATGTTTTTTCCCCCAATTAATCCTAAGGGCATGGTCTTGGCAGTGAGGATAGGGTGAGTCTTCTTATTTACCAAGCTCTATTATGGGCCAGGTCTGGTGGCTCACGCCTATAATTCCAGCACCCTGGGAGGCGAGGCTGGTGGATCACGCGAGGTCAGGAGTTTGAGACCAGCCTGACCAACGTGGCAAAACCCTGTCTTTACTGAAAATACAAAAATTAGCTGGGCATGGTGGTGTGTGCCTGTAATCCCAGCTATTCAGGAGGCTGAGGCAGGAAAATTGCTTGAACTCGGGAGGCTGTGGTTCCAGTGAGCCGAGACCGTGCCATTGCACTCCAGCCTGGGTGACAAGAGTGAAACTCCGTCTCAAAAACCAAACAAACAAAACCAAAACAAGCTTTATTATGACCTGTGAACCCAAAAATAGGCCAGTGAAGCAGCTAGACAGTGGGACAGAGTTAGACAGTGGGGCAGAGGGGGAGGAGTGTGACCAAGCTGTTTACATCACTTGAATGGTCACTTCTCAGAGAACGATGGGGTTTGAAGGCTGCAAAAGACAATGGTTTTAAAGTACGATTTTAGGAAATGATAAATTTGGCAAGAGAAAAACATCTAGGGCTGTGGTTTTCAGCTATAATCAAAGGTTTAGGCATAGTTTGTGTGCTGCCTGGACTTCAGTAGTCAGTGATGTCAAGTTGAACTCACTGGTTTTATGCAGAGTGTGTCATATCAGGGAAGACAAACTATAAATACTTTCAGAAACAGGGGAGTGACAACAGTGTCCTTGCTACACTCAGCAGCCCATCAATAAATGGCACTATTCAACTAACATTAAAGGTACTCCAGGAAAAAGTACCTTATCAATAGCTCTCCATTCCTTAAAAAATCTGTCCCCTTTAGCAGAACATCTCATGGCCCTGTTGATGTGTAACAAGAATCAAATATTTTCATAACTAACTCATATGCCTCACTTAAGCAAATCCAGATCAAGATATTTTGATGCCTAGTGAACTTGATTCCACTGTAGCTAATTACATTACAGTTCTCACAGCAATTTTTAAATATACTACTCTGTACATGTACATGCACACACACTCCTGTGTACATGCACACACATACATCAAAATGTTTTCCAAGAAGGAAAGCAGAACAGATGGCACACAACTTCAGAAAATATTGAAAATTGGGTAATTTTTTGAGACATAAATAAAATAGTGAATTTCATTAAAATTTTAAACAAAGGAGGGAAAGAGTTTCAGTCCATAAAACTAAAAGGTTCTTATCAGCAAGTTATATAAGAGTCCCTATTAGGATTTGTTTCACTGAAGCCCCACCAAAACTCTTTTTTTTTTTAATCAACAATTGCTATTGAGGGCTTACTATGTGCCCAGCAGGCCCTGTGCTAGGCTCTGGGGACGCAGTAATGAATGAAAATGACCTCACCTCTGTTTTCAGGGAATTCATAGTCAGGTGGGGAGAGACAGCAAAGGAAACACAGTGCCATAAGGCTCCACATGACAGAGATGAGATGCTGTTAGGAACACTGAGGAGAAGGTCTTAACACAGTCTTATGATCAAAAGCAGGTCATATAATTGCTGGTGCTGTTTTGTAGACCCACCACATGGCTGTTCATGTGCTGGAAACATGCCAGCATGGAATGACCCTGACATGCCAGGGTCAACTCCCCTGGGAATAGTCCTGATTTACATGGAGGTGTAATAAGTTTAATGCACTGACAATCCATACGAGAGGAGAATGAATGCTAAAGAGCCAAGTGTTTGGAGGTCAGGGAGGGCTTCTCCAAAGAAGCATCATCCAAACCTGTGGTTCTCAAATTTGGCTATGCATGAGAATTATCTAGGAGCTTTAAAAAAATTCTCATGCCCAGGCTAGCCCACAAGAATAATTAAATAAGAATATCTGGGGTAGGATCCAGGCATCACTATTTCATAAGCCTCCCCACATGGTTGTGTTGTGCAACCCAAATTGAGAACTACTGATGAATGGACATCTGGAATAGTAGGAGTTCTATAGGTAAAGGGAAGAGGTGGATCACATGTCCCAGCAGGACCCACAGCTACTCCTTCCGCCTTCTGAGATCTGGCTGTAGGACTCTGGGGCTGCTGCCTTTAGGGATGTTTAAGTATCCTCAGGTCCCTCCAATGAGGAAAGTTACTTTTCTGCAGCCAGGAGCAGATGTAGAAGCTTCTTCTCACCAAGAGAAAGGCTAGGCAAGGACATCATGCCCCTGGGGCCTATGGTAGGACTGCCCCAATTCAAAGGATGCCACAACACCTTTAAATTAGTGACTCCTCTCCTTTTAACTCCATGGTTTTGCCTGCCCTGTTTCCGATGGTCACACCATCTGAAAGTCATAAAAACATACGCTGCAAACCTAAGTATTAGCCTAACACTTAGAAGAGGCGGGGACTCTCACCATCCTCCTTGCCAAAAAGAAATGCCAATACTATTTTGAGAAACAGAGAAAAGATCTCTGCTGTCACAGGTAACTCATAGTTTGCAAGACTTTATATATTTTTCAAAAAAAATGTAGGTCCTGATTGTATATTTCACCATTGATTTCCCATAATCTTAACACCTGCATGCAAACTTCTTGAACTAACAAAAAAGGGATGTTTTATAATTGCTGGTGGTGTAGTGCCTGAATACATCTTTAGATGGCAATAATATTATTTGAGTGTTATTGTGATATTTCAGATGCAGGCAAATACGTTCAAAGAGTATGAGAAGGCTTACTGTTTTGTTTTGTTTTTGGCTAGGGATAAGGCAATATAATACGTAAAACATACAAAACAGTGCTGCTCGTAACTCTTAAAAAAGAAAGCTTAAACATATTTTTCCAGCATTTTGCTACTAAAACCATTTTTTATATCATTGCATCACTAGACAATTATTTTACCCAGCATTACACATTGAGATGAGGTCCTATGGTAGGTGCTGGGAGCATTATTATCACTACATATGTTTTCAAGCTTCTCTGGGATTGTTGTAGATCATGTGGTTAACTCCTTACATCATTGTGACAAGAGGTGTTCCTTCTTTGCAGAGCCTTCTACTCTCTAAATACTATTTCTGGGATTAATAGCAATTACTCTCTCTTGGTTTAAAGATTCCATATGGACCGTCTCAGAAAAGATGCCATAGTAAATATGTGCTCATAGGAATGTTTACAGCATTCCATGTACTTTATATGCTTACAGTGATATGCTTTACTGCAAGGAAATCTGCAAAGAAATGCAACATTTTGACCAGCATTAGCCTAGTTTCCTTGTCCCTTAGGAAGGGAAGCATTCTTTTTACCTCTTTAAAAAGAGGAAGTTGGAGCAAAGCCCAGCTAAAAACTCAAGTCCTGGAGTTTCCCCACGGTGAGAACAATCTGGTGGCACTGTGGCTGCAGAGATGCCAGTGTCCCTGCCTTCTGGGCATGGCAGAGGCGATCAAGAACTGGATCATATAAGAGCTTGTGCTTTGGAGAACTCGTCACATGGATGCTTGTCTGGAAACATGCCAACATGACACGGCTTATGCCCAGCTTCCCAGGGGACAGTCCTTCAAGGTAAAGTCCTCCAAGACCAGAACTACTGACCTGATTTAGGTGGAGATGTGAGAAGTAATGCACTGACAATTCGTCACAAGTGGGTTGTTACCAGACGGTTGCTAACAAGCACGCATTTGGTAGGGACAATGGAATTCTGCTTCTCCTCCATCTGAACAGCTGGCACCAGCAAAGGCAAGGTGAGTTATTCATGGAAGTAGAGGAAGAAGTTCTCTAGAACTAGTTTTTGCCTAATGCTTAGATTTCAGACCACCCTGGGCTTCATTTCTTCTTTGGCAAGAGTGAAGCCACACTGACCTGGTCAAGTCTTCGATGTCCACCAGCATGGCATCCTGCTCTGTGTGCAGCTCATCTCGGATGAGAAGCAGCTGGACCAACTCTTCATTCAAGCCTGTGGCAAATAAAAGAGCATTTAAAAACAGATAAAACTGCCTCCAAGTCAGAATGTGTAACTATTTACAAACCAGTATACCCACAAACAGCTACACATAATAGGAAAGATATTTTTGTAAAAGGTTAGACTTCTTATGTTGCAGAAACATGTCTAATTTGCATAATTATAGAGGTGTGGGAAGAAAAGGAGTCAAGTAGGAACTATTTCCAATTACCTTCATATTAAGGTGGGAAAATAAATGTTAGCTGTTAGGAGACTAGCTTGTTAGAAAAAGCAGGTTTTGTTTTGAAGAAATGTGAACAACAAAGCCTGGAGCACATTAAGTTTTCCATCCTTCAGCTTCAGGACTCTCCCCTCACACTGACAGTCAGGAGGGCCTTGAGGCCTGACTACTACATCAGATGCCGGCTGAAAGGAAGGTATGCCAGGCGTGCTCAAAGCCTTCACACGGCCCTAGGAAAGGAGAAGCCCTAGGTGCAGGTTGTTTTAGGAGAAAGTATTATCTGAAGATATTGAAAAGTCAGATTTGTAATATAGTTAGATATGTAAGACCTGAAGAAATAACCCCTGAAATTTCTAAACAACAGGGTGCCAAGGAAAATATTACTTAAGACTTACTCTTTCTTTTCTTATCTTCTTTCTTTCCTTTCCTTTTTTCTTTTTTTTCTTTTCTTTTTTCTTTTCTTTCTTTCCTTCCTTCTTTCCTTCCTTCCTTCCTTCCTTCCTTCCTTCCTTCCTTCCCTTCCTTCCTTCCTTCCTTCCTTCCTTCCTTCCTTCCTTTCTTTCTTTCTTTTCTTTCTTTCCTTTCTCTCTCTCTTTCCCTCCCTCCCCTCCTCCCTCCCTCCTTCCTCCTTCCTTCCTTCCTTCCTTCCTTCCTTCCTTCCTTCCTTCCTTCCTTCCTTCCTTCCTTCCTTCATTCATTCTCTTTCTCTCCTCTCTTTCTCTCTCCCTCTCTCTTTCTCTCTTTCTTTCTGTTTGAAATGGAGTCTCACTGTGCCGGCTAGGCTGGAGTGCAGTGGCGCGATCTCAGCTCATTGCAACCTCCACCTCTCTCTCTCTCTCTCTCTCTTTCTTTTTGAAATGGAGTCTCACTCTGCCGCCCAGGCTGGAGTGCAGTGACGTGATCTTGGCTCATTGCAAACTCCACCTCTCTCTCTTTCCTTCTTTCCTTCCTTCCTTCCTTCCTTCCTTCCTTCCTTCTTTCCTTCCTTCCTTCAAAGACAGGGTTTTGCCTTGTTAGCCAGGATGGTCTTGATCTCCTGACCTCGTGATTTGTCCGCCTCGGTCTCCCAAAGTGCTGGGATTACAGGTGTGAGCCATTGCACTTGGGCCCAAAATATTTCTAATCTCCCTGAAATCAGTGCACTGGGTTAATTGGGCTCCTGCCACTGAAAAACATGAACAAGCCAAAGCTCTCTCTTGCTTTTTCCCTCAGAGAAGCTAAGCATTACAGCTGCTAGTCCCAGACACATGGAAGACAGTACCCATCTAGCAAGAGCTCTAGGCAGGAAAACAAAAGATAGAATGGGGGTGATCAGACAGGTCCCCCTCGGAAATGCTTTTAGATATCCTGACTTCAAATGATGCATTTATCTGCCTTTAGGTCAAACTAGTTTCCAATTTTAAAAAGAGAGCCAAAAAAAAAAAAAAAAAAATCACACAAAGAGGTCTAAAATTTCATCTGTTCCTGAAAAGGACTAGATGGCAATTTTAGTGTTTAAAAGTCTAAGGAAGATGTTTTAGTGGTAAAACATCAGAAAGCATTTTCAGTACTTGAAAGAATAACAACTCTAGTAAGTAATTTTCAACTAAAATTAAAATGTAGTTGTAGAATTTTTAAAAAATCCTGTGAATCTATGGTTTCTTAATCAAAATGTTTGACTCTTTCTCTTAATTTTAGAACAATATTCCATGTGTTAACTTGGCACTGAATATATCCAATTTTTTATCTGGATCTTGTGGAAAAATTTCATTTTTTCCAGTGTGCACTTGGGTAGCCTTTTATACTATCACTTAGTAGAGTATCTACATATCTGAACCCTTAATGCATAGAATTTTTTTTCCAATATGAAGTTTTAAGCTTTTTATTATGGAAAATTTTCAAACTGTTACGAAAGCAGAGAAAACAGTTTAATGAATTTCCATGTATCTAACTAGCTTTAACAATTTTCAACTCATGGCCAAGCTTGGATCATTTCTCCGACTTCTACTGGATTATTTTAAAGCAAATTCCAGTTATCATATTATTTTATCTGTAAATGCTTTAGTATGTATGTCTAAAAGACAGGGGTTTTCTTTTCTTTTCTTTTTTAGAGATGGAGTCTCGCTGTGTTACCCAGGCTGGAATGCAGTGGCACAATCTCGGCTTACTGCAAGCTCCACCTCCTAGGTTCATGCCATTCTCCTGCCTCAGCCTCCTGAGTAGCTGGGACTACAGACATCCACCACCATGCCCAGCTAATTTTTTGTATTTTTAATAGAGATGGGGTTTCATCGTGTTAGCCAGGATGGTCTCGATCTCCTGACCTCATGATCCGCCCGCCTCGGCCTCCCAAAGTGCTGGGATTATAGGCGTGAGCCACCGTGCCTGGCCGGCTTTTCTTTTTTAAATTCACATAACTGCAACACCTTTATCACACCTAAAATAAATCAATCTTTACTAAAACATTCAGTTAGTATTCAAATTTCCCTGTTTGGCTCATAAATGCTCTTTTCTTTTTATAGTTGGTTTACTTGAATGCATTTGGTTGGCATATCTCTTGAATTTCTTTTAATCTGTAATATCATATAATTATACAGACTCATTCCTCCCTGGGGCTGAAGAGATTGTGAATTTATCTGGCTTAACCAAACTGCCTAAGTGAGAATGTTCTCTCTTCCATCAGGCCAAGCAAACTGCCTATTCTCTGCATGACCAATCACCTTGAGTGAGCACCACTCACCACTCCCTGTGGCCACTTCTGTTAAAGGTCTTTCTTTATTCTGGGGAGAAAAGTCCATATTTTGTCACCCTGTAATTTTCACATATTGGTTCCACACACTTCTACCATCTGGAGTCCCAGGAAATGTGTCTAATTTAATTTTATTGATGATGATGATACCTATGATGAATGTGTATACAACTAAAGTAGAAAGTATACTTGTACAGCAAATGACTTGTAACTACTGAATTGTGTTCCAGAAACAGGTGTTGTAAGTCAGGTACATGCACTGTGCTAGGAGCTGGGGATTTAAAATAAATAAAAGGGACCTGTAACTATTGTGAATCTTTAAAAATTCTTAAAGCTTCTGAACATTTTACAGCTAAAACAAATAACAACAACAAAAAAGAGCCTTGTAATTCTCTTATTTTCCTTGCAATCACACAGGAACCCAATGAAATGTTGTATGAAAAAATTGGACCAAAGAAGTAGCATTATTCCATGATGTTTTACATTGAATATCCTATTTTCAAGCATATCTTACACTTACTTTCTATCTGGGAATGGAGATCATTGACTATCACTTGTAGCTGCCCAATAGTCATGTCTCTCAGGTCGGTGGGTTTTAAACTTCTTTTCATCAAGCATTCACTTATATGAGGCATGTGTGGCAGCTGAAGATACAAAGGGGAAGAAATGGAGGAGTGAATAGAGCCACAAACACACTGAATGTAAGACTCAGTTTTCTCTTAAAAGATCCACTCATCCACCCACTGCAATTCAGTGATTAAAAGCTTTCCCAGGCTGTGTCTTTCCCAGTGTGGGGCCCTACATCCACACTACATTACCTAATATGCAATTGGCATCAAAGCACAACACTCCCAGCATCAAAAGCTTTTTGACTGGTTGTGAGTCAATCTTATAGCCACAAATGAATTACCAAGGAATATCAATAATATTGATAACAAGGAAAAAATTAGTATCAGCTACTATTTAATAATTTATACCATGCTACAAGTACTGTGCTATGTGCTTTGAATACTTTATCTCACCGAATCCTCACAATCATACTCTGACACAGGCATTATCATCCCCATTTTATAGAGAGAAAACTGAGAAGTAACTTGCTTAGAACTTCATAACAGGTCAATGGCAGAGCTAGACTTAAACTCCAAAGTCCAGGACTCCTGTTCACTATGCTATATTGTTTTCATTGAAACATGAGAATGAGAATTATAGCAATAGTAAGTTTGCCAGGACCAGTAGGTTCTTAGACTGAGATTGCTTTAAAGGAATTTAAATATTCCCATGACAGCTAATATTGTTCCTAAGAAATAGTAGATATCAATCAAGAGCAAGCTTTACTTTTGTGAAATCTATTGCTTATGTATTTTTCAGCGCTACAGTAGGAAGGAAAAGGAAACAAACTTAATCATTTCTCAATGACAGGACTTTTTACAAACTGCCTTAGAGAAACCCAAGTTTGCATAATTCTGGGAAAGGACTGGGACAGTGTCAACCATTTCTGGCCCCCAAACTCTTTCTTGCATTTCAGCTTTTGCTGCTTACAAGATCAGCGACGGGAGACTTTTTCCTGTTCTGTTTCTCCACTTCTACTTGCATTTTGGCCATTGGTTTGGCCATGGCAAGGGCCATTTTGGCCTCAGCTTGCAATTTCTTTTGCCTTGTAAGGAAGTCCATGTCATCCAAGGATTCAGACTCCTCTTCAGTAGTGTCTCTATCAGAATAGGAAGAACTCTGTTTGCTCTGCAAAGGGAAAAAGAGCAGCCTGAGCCTTCCATGCATGCCAGCTAGCATCCACTTAGACATGGGCTAACATACCCTCTGAGCCTTCTCCCAGAGCAGCTCAGAGTTTCCTCCATCAATGTGACTTGCTGCTTGAGTTGATAAATCTCAAGTAACATAAAAAGGGTCTAGTTTAAAATAGATTTTAGCATAAACAGAAAGAGCAGTATAGTTAATAATGGGAAATATATTTATAACAACCTTGAAATATGTCTTTGATTCTTGGTCTCAAAACTTTCCTGAAGTGACCAGACATAACAAAATATTGACTCAGAGCCAAGGCCCTACGTAGGTTCTTTGAGTGGACAGGATCTCAGGTATCCAATGATGTTCTGATGTCGCATTGCACTCAATGACAACAGTTTCCTCTTTGTTGGTCTTTGGTAAAAAAGGCTATAGACAGACCTCACAGAGAGGAAATAATTCCAGCAACAGGCACCCAAGATTATTCAGCCAACTTCTGTAATGTGAAGGAAAGACATGAGCTCATATTTCTAAGCCCAATAGGGAAGAACTGGATTTAGCTTATTTTCTCTTTATAATTTTTAGAGCATATCTAATTTCTCTCTCTCTCTGATACGGTTTGGCTGTGTACCCACCCAAATCTCATCCTGAATTGTAACTCCCACAATTCCCATGTCTCGTGGTAGGAACCCAGTGGGAGGTAATTGAATTATGGGGGTGAGTCTTTCCTGCACTGTTCTTGTGATAGTGAATGAGTCTCACTAGATCTGATGGTTTTAAAAAGTAACATGTGACTTGCTCCTCCTTGCCTTCCACCATGATTGCAAGGCCTCATTAGCCATATGGAACTGGCTAAGTCCATTAAACCTCTTTCTTTTGTAAATTGCCCAGTCTCGGATATGTCTTTATCAGCAACTTGAAAATGAACTACACCCTCTCTCTCGTTAGAGACAGGATCTCACTATGTTGCCCAGGCTGGAGTGCAGTGGTGTCATCATAGCTCACTGCAGCCTTGAACTCCTGGGCTCAGGTGATCCTCCCGCCTCAGCCTCCTGAGTAGCTGGGACTATAGGCACCATGATCAGCTAATGTTTGTATCTTTTATAGAGACAGGGTTTTGCCATGTTGCCCAGGCTGGTGATTTCCCTAATGGTTTAATATGAAAATAGTTATTAGCTTTAAGAAAGCTTATATATCTCTATTTTATTACAACTTTGACTTTTTAATCATTGTCAAATTTTAGAAGCATGCAATTCTAAGAAACTTTTCTTTTTTAATCTCTGAAATGTTTGTTCCTGATTCACAACAGAAAAGAAGCTAAATGGCCAGGAAATCACAACACCGAGCTTCAGCTGGTGCTGTTTGGACTCACCATGGGAGACAAGGGGGTGTCCAAGCTGGTTTCAGTCTTACTGTCATCAGCATCACTGTCCTTATCACTGCCACTGTCGTTGACAAAGCATATCTGCAAGTTCATCCCACTCTGCAGTCTGGGCAGAAACAAACAGGACACTAGTTCTAGTTAGCTATTGGTTATTTGGCTTCAGCCAATAGAACTGTCTGATTTTGCTAAAAGAAAGTAGTCTTATGTGCTCTTCACATGTAGGAGTGAGCAACCAATATTACTCTCCACGTATGAATAACTCTTAGTAGAGGATTTTCCAATGTTCTGTGAGTTTTTTCCTCGCCAGTTTCATGGTAAGTGAAAAATAATTTAAGGCCAAATGTTAGGGCACCCAGCACAATACCAAATAGATAGTTGGCACACAATAAAAATGTGTTGAGTCTTTGAGTTTACAGTCCTGTCAATCAAGATGAATGGGGTCCTCAGGCAAATAAGGCTGTGTGGTGTCATCTAGAGTCCCGTCCCAGGGGACAATCAAAGACTCTCTCACTGGAGCCAGCATCCCAAGGCCACAACTCTCCGAAGAAAGACTCCTTTTCTCCCAAATAGACAGAATAGGGTCATCTGAAGGAAATCTTTAAGGCAGTTGCCAAAAGCCAACCGAGGGAGCTCATTTATATCATTAAGAAAGAAAAACACCACACGTTCACACTTAAAAACATGTAAGGAAGCCCCAAACCCAGGCAGGAAGGTGCAGCCTTAGAACACAGCAAGGTTCTGCAGACCGCCTCCTGCACACAGAACCTCAGGGACAGAGACCTCTGGGAAGCCATTATATGTGTGGTGAATCCTGAAGCTCCAGGGCTGATGTTGTTGGAAGCACAGTCACAAAGGGTAACCTCACCATGTAGCTGCCACTCGCAGGCCAGACTGCAAAGCCAACTTTTTGTCCTAACCTTCTTTTGAAGTTGAACACATTTCAATACTGTTTGGCGATAAAGCGTTTTTAAAGAAATAGTCTTCCTAGCATCTCTAGTAGCCCCAGTCTCTGTTTAAGCTTAGGGAAAGAAAAGGCAAAGGAGGTTCCTACACAAGAAGAGATCCCAAGGAAGGTGAGGTTTAGGGCAGAGGACACTGCCAGGTTTAGGTCAGAGGACGCTGAATTTCTCTGGCATTATTACTGCCATAGGGAGAAATGTCAAGAACAACTTACCTGAGATTTGACTTTTCAATTCCAATGGTAGGAATGCTTTGTAGAAATTGCTCAGATCACTCATTTAAAGTGCTTCTTTTATTGAACATAACACAGAACCCAGAAAAAGAAAATCTGATTTAACACGGGAACCATAATTGTTATGGGTATGCGCTGCCACCTATTGTTAAATTCTATAATTACTGAAAATCCCAGCTTACAAACCCTGTTAAGAAAATGCAGCCATTCCCTCAGTCTGCCCAGCTCTATTCGCTCCCTACCCTCAAGGCACAGGCAAGGGGAGCCAGGCACAGAGCTAGGGGTTAGAAAGCAACACACCCCACTCTGAACATCTAAAGGTGTTTGGAGTGAGCTGAACTTAGGTTCTGAATCCTTACTTCTTTCTCCAGGCACATTACAAAAGCTCTATGACCCTCAGTTTCCTCATCTGTAAAATGGCTTGAATAGTAGCAAACCCAGTGTTATGCAGGAAGGATTAAAATAGTTCATTCAGAGCTTAGTGCAGGGCAAGTGACCTGCACATGTGAGTTGGTCTCCATTCTCTATTTGTTGAAAGTCTAAACAAAAGTAACAGAATTTTAGAGGTGAAGTGATTCTCTAAAGTCACTTACTCTAATACTGCTTGTCCTGTCACAATAATCCCTGATGTAGAATCAACTCTCTGAGATGACACATTGTCTATTAGGCAGTTTGTTCTTCTATTGAGCTAGGATTTGCCGCCTTTTTACTTTCATCCATTGGATATACATACATACCTACATAAACACACACACACACACACACACACACATATATATATATTTTTTTTTCCTGGAGAAATCTAATATGTTCAGGTTACCCTTTGATTCCATGCAGGTTTAGAAATTTTAATGTCTGTTAGTCTAAAAAAATAAAATCAACTCCCTTTTAATAATAATACCCAAGATCTATGGGTTGGAAGATGGTGGGAAAAAAACTGTTAGCAAATTAAAAACAGACACATTTTAAAGACAAATCCTAATTTGAATCTAGGATTACGTAGCATTTTCTATTTATTGAATAAAGTCTTGAGAAGAAGGGTCTCGCTACTGGATACACAGATTATAAACATATAAAATAACCCACAATACAAAATACAAAGCAAAATAAAGTTTACAATGTCCAGAGATATATATTTTCACTCACAAGAAGTTTGATCATAAGTTCTGTTGTTCTGCTGCTATGCTGACTTCTTTTTGAAGGATTAATCCAGACTAAAACATCCCATACAGTCTAACTCAGGAAAGAAAAAAAAAAAAAGTTGGGGGAGATTTAGTAGTCTGTGTAAAATTAAAAAAAATGCCGCAGGTAGAAATTCAGAAAATCGCCTTAGTACCACATTATCCCCATGGGAAACTGAAGAGAGCTTCTTATAGGGTGAGACATAATTCCTTACAGTGGTAATCACCAAGAATGTTACTCTCAGGAAAAGGAAATTATATGACATAACAGCTAATGGTTCAGAGGGGATTTTAGTAAAGACATCTTAAAACGAGCTCAGGTTTCAAGAAGGATTTGTTTGCCTTTAGCTTTTAAGCGGGTTTTAAGAAGAAGTCAGCTCTCAGTGAAACTCAACCACAGCTCCCAAGCAGCCTGAATGGATGAGTGGGGCCACCTGGTGCTGCTGAAGGCCTCTGTGCCCAGGGTGGAAGAACAGATAACCCCTGTTCCAGGACCCTGTCCACCCTGGGAGACGTGGCTGTTCTTGAGGCTCACATCTGAAAACCGAAGTTCCCCGGGCCTCTGTCCCTCACACTGCAGTGCATCTGGCTGCCCTCACAACCAGTCTTGCAAAATTCAGGCTGCAGGGGGCCTAATTTACCTAGATTTCTCAAGCACAGTCTGAGGTGAAAACAAAACACCATCCTCATCTTGTTAATTAGAGATACAATTTCAAGGTATCCAATTCAAGGTTACTTGATGTTTCAAGTGGCATTTACCAGAGCACTGTGCAAAGACTGCTGGAAGTCAGCCTTGCCTGTCGATTTCATTTCTAAAAGGTCTGTCTTGGTTATCCCAGAAAGCTCTTCTCCCTTACATACCACAAAACAATCAAAACCAATGCTGCTGCCCAGAGCTACTGACAGGGAGCACCAGGGGTCTGGAAAGAGGGTGTCCTCGATGGAGAATGCCCAGAAACATGAAGAGCTAAAGACTAAGTATGTCTTCTGGACATCTCAGTGTGAGCAGGAGTGGCCTCTGTGTGACAGTGCCTACTGGCCAGGAGCAGGAGGGCACTTGGTCGGGAGGCTGCACAGCAACCTCATCTGCTTGGCATTTACAGTGAGGAAGGCTGATATTTAGAAAACACTGGTGCTGACTTCCAACTACTGTTACCAGGGATACTATTAAAATATGCACAGGAATTGAGAGGATGGCAGAGATGAAAAGTTTTTAACTACGAAGAGAATATCTCGAAAACTCAGCCAAGTGGTAATATGATTTTGTATAAAGGTAACTTTTATTTCAAAATACAGGGACAAGAGCAGTTTATTCCCTAAGAGAAACAATGCCGTGGCCCTGAAGTTTGCTGGTGACTTCTAGAGGAGCAGTGGTCATTGTGAATCGGGACTTTGTTCTTGGCTTTGGGTTGTAGTGACCGGGATTGGGCTGGTCTGAGACCAGCTCTGAAGCCTGGAACTACTTGCTTTTTTTCTGATTTTAGGAAGGGGAATCTCCCAGCACCTGCTTAGACCACTAGTATCTATGTATAAATGTTCAAGATTCATTAGTAAGATTTTTATCCCCCTGTCCACAGCACCTTGGTTCACTTCACTTTGAACTGTTGCACTGAATTTTAAAGTATGTTCACTTACATTCTCTCCTGGGGCTGTGGATTACAGGCAAGATATACTTACTCAGAGAAGTCAAATGACTTGCCCCAGACCTGTGACAACCTCTTTATAAAAATGGTCTCAATTCTTCCTCTCCTTATACCCATCTCCTCTGTAATGTGACTCTGCAGCTTCTCCCATTGAGAAGTGGAGTCTACTTCCCTAGCCCTGGGCTGGCCTTGGAACTCATCTTTGCCAGTAGAATGCAGAGGAAGTTCCAGTTTCCCCCTCAGGGAGCCCTGCCACCACCCTCAGAACAGGTCCAGGCTAGCCTGCTGGCAGTGTAACTTTGTAGCACAGAGCCCACTTTGTAGCACAGAGCTCAACCGGCAGTTGTCTCAACTGAAGCCCTAGACAGGTGTGAGAGCCCAGCCAAGAGCAGTAAATACACCTTGCCAACGTGTAGCTGACCGGAGATGATTGAGTAAGCCTGTCCAAGCTCAGGTCAGATCAGAACCACCCAGCTGACCTATAGGATCCTAAGGAAAAATAAAGGTTGATCATTGTATGCTACTGATATGGGTGGCTTTTTAAAAAAATTATGCATCATCATTGTGGCAATAGGTAACTGGTACAGGTTCACAAAGCAAAAGGCTACAGGCTGGACTTCTGATTTCAGAATCCGGTGGCCTTTCCCTTATACTACACTTAGCCTCAGGTTTGAATTTATTAGATCCTTTCCGTATCTGGCAATATAATTTTAAAGGAAATATGCCTCCTATACTTGCTTATAATTTCAAGGCAATTGTATGGTTTTCCTTAGGAAACAGAGTGAAAGGGAACGCCCCATAGGCCAGGGATTTCAAACATGCATTGCTCATTATCTGCCTACAACCAGTGTGGCTTGAGAGCCTTTGGTCCTGCTATGCCATTCATTACTCAGTATCCCCAACTAGTTTGTGGCTGGGTCATTAAAATATATTATTTCCATTTATTTTGAAGGATCTTTGATGTATGATTTCAAGATTTTATATATAATGAAAAATTGCCCATAGTTTTATAGGATATCTTTTTCTGTTTCATGAGAATTTCAAAAGTGATGAAACATAAAATATGGATTGCAACTACTCAAGTAGCTATAAACACATTTCATTTTTCCGAGAATCTGTCATGAAGAAAGAATGTGAGAACAATTGAGGTTTGGGTAAGCTTTAGACATACTGCACGTGTGATGGTGTCTCTATAAAATGTGTTCAGTTAGGTTAAAATGACGTACTGCTACTCCTTGTAAATTGTGAAATAGTCTTCCTGTCCTGCAAACTCTGCCCCTTTCCCTTCTTTTCCCTACTGACTGTTCTATGTTGATATTTACCTTGAGTTACAGAAATGCCTATTACTACTCAAAAACACAAAAAAGAAAGAAAGGCAAAATTTCTGCCTCACAATATTTGTTACGAAAATACAATGCTATATTTTAGCAAATATTGCTGGTCCAACAAAAATCATCACACACACAAAATGACTATAAATGATTTTTATAACTATATAATGCAGAGAAAAAAGAGTTACATGTTCATGCATGCATGCATGCATTCATTCATTTGATGATCAGGCCACAATAGTTCTGTAAATTTCAAGGCACCAATAGGCTGGTGTCCCTGTCAGTCAGGGCACGTTCTAGTTTACTGCAGTCCCCAGTATTCTCTATTGCTTTTTATCTGTGCTACTTCACTCACTTATGTATCTTTTCGGCTCCTGAGGGCATTTTATGGTTCGTGGCCCCTACATTAAACGGATGCAAATAAAAACTAGGTCTTCTAACAGATAACAAGCGCTTGGATCATTAAGTTACAATGTATAGATAGAAATGTGAAATACACAGAACACAGAGCGTATGTTTTCTCATATGTGAAACAGGGACCTCAAGAAACACTTAGTGGAATCTCCCTGTCTTACATATGGGAAAATACTTTTGCTACCTGGACATTAACAAGGTGTTAACCAGAAGACTGAAAAAGCAGAGAACTACAGAAGGAAGGAGGTCTTGGGGAACTGAGGTTGAGTGGAATGAATACAGGAGAGAGAGAGAAAAGCTGACCCTCCGGTAGTTATGTGCCCAGAGGAGTAATGGGTAGTTTCTAACTATATGCCAAAGAGAGGACTGGGGAGGACATTATGTCTCTTTATATCCTGTCCTGATCCCCATCTTACAGGACTCAGGCGTTTGGCTTCCTCAGCAGAAGTTCATGAAGGCAGCTCCAAAGGTAGCTGGAGTGTGAATGGCCCTCTCTGGGTTTTCTCCTCCTAATCTTATGCATAACTCTCTTTTTTTCCACTTGCTCTTCTAAGACTAGTTCTGGACCCTTCCATCTGTACATGTTCACATGATAGCTGGTAAGCACACCAGCCATTCTGTGGCACAACATGGCCACAGAATCTCCTCACTGACTTAGGCAACTAATAGAAAAGGGAAATTACCACTTACCAGCTTTTCTTTGGAGAAATATTGCCCCTGTATCCTAACCTGAATCTCCAGAGAGCTATAAATACTTGCATTCCTCAGACGGCTGTTGGTTCTAATTCTACATCTAATTCTACAGTGTCCATTTCCTTCACTAATGACCATTCTCATGTAATTAAATTTGGAATTACAGAATCTTAATGTTGGGAAAATGCATTTTCTACTGAAATGTTCTCTAGCATGAATGAAAGACCAGAACAAGGCCTCTTCTGATGCTAGGAATAAAACTGCCATCTCTCATAGGCACCAAATGTTATCTACTTCCATCTTAAATAAGGCCAAGTAATTTCCAAGTAATCTGTATTCTGAAATTAAAAGTTACTATTTTTGAGCATCTACTATGTGCCAGGCATTTTGCTATTTTACGTGTAACCCTCAGATACACATGAAGTAGCACTGTGAACCCTGTTTCACATATGAGAAAACAACGGCTCAGAGAGGTTAAATTACACACTATCACAACACTGATACTTCAGGAAAGTCTGTCTTGAAATGTCAGAGCACTTTAAAAAGGATGAAACAAACTCATTAATGGTAGGAAAAAAGAGAAGAAAGATTAAAAAAAAAGAAAGAAAGCAAAACCAAACCAAAACCAAAACAAAAAGCTGGCAACAACTTAAATGCCTAACAATAAAGATTGATAAAGTATATTATGGTGAAATATATGATGGGCTATTCTGCAGCTAGTAGAAATACTAACCTTATGAATAAGATTAGTCCAATATTATTATATTAGATGAATCTTATGAATAAGAATAGTCCAATATTATTAGATTGGATGAAAGTTTCCAACTATTAAGTAAAAGAAAGTAGGCTAAAAACAGTACCTATGCTATAATTTCAATTTTACAAACAAAAATATGCAGATATATGCATAGAAAAAAATGTCAGGAAATATACTTTTTTGTTGTTGTTGTTAGTGAAAGAGATTCAGTTGGCTTTGGATTTTCCTCTTTTGAGCACCTCTGAGGTGCTACATATGGGCATTTGGCAGGGATTTATTTATTTTTCTTTTTATTTTTTTGAGACAGAGTCTCACTCTGTTGCCCAGGCTGGAGTGCAGTGGTACAATCTTGGCTCACTGCAACCTCTGCCTCCTGGGTTCAAGTGATTCTCCTGCCTCAGCCTCCCGAGTAGCTCGGACTACAAGCACCCGCCACCACACCCGGCTTTTGTATTTTTAGTAGAGACAGGGTTTCAGCATGTTGGCCAGGCTGGTCCCAAACTCCTGACCTCACGTGATCGACCTGCCTTGGCCTCCCAAAGTGCTGGGATTACAGGCATGAGCCACTGCGCTCAGCCTTGGCAGGAATTTAAAAAAGAAAAGGAAAGAACATGACTGAGTTGATGATTAGCATTTGTGTGTTGGAGAAAAGGTGAGTAGATCAGTGTTTGATAGCTGGAAGAGGATGGCTGTGTGTCTGACTCAGCCACGTCTATGCAGGGACTGACTCACACATGAGTCAGGCCGGGTTTTTGTTTTTGGCAGAGTGCTAGGGGTCGTGGGAGATCCGTAGGCAGCAAGAAACATTTTCTTATAAGTGAACATTTCTGTGGATGGACTGTGATTCAACTGTTGACATTCCTCCTCAATTCAGTCTCGATTTCATTCTCCTCCTTGGATCTGCAGTAAATTATAGACTCTAACGTAATTGATATAAATTTAACTGTATTTTTAAAGCCAGGCTGCCTATTTATTCTGCTCAGCCCAGACAGAGTTTAAATATCTATCTACCCCACCTGCTGATGAGTTTCGGCTGTTGAGGCAATGAAGGTTAGAGAAGAAATACTTTTCCCCTTCCAGACCTTTGAAAATGTTCATGCGGACTGGGTAAAAATATGACAGCGGAAAGTCAGTGCCTGTGTGTGTTTCTGAGGCATATTCCTGAAGTAGGTGAAAATCTCAATTGCCAATTCTTTTATTCTTTTGACCACTAAAGCACTGCTTTACCACTTTTTATGTTCATGTTTAGAAACATTTTGGGGACACTATTTAGGCTTGGTTCCATGGTAAGCTTCATCTCAAAAACATTGGCTTTCATGATTTAGTTTGTGACTGTTTGAATTCTAAGCAGTTGTGAAAAAGAACGCAGTGGATCGATAAGACTGCATTGATTCTATGAAGCGTGGTTATTTACCTTTTGCAGTCTTTATTTATTTTTTATTTTTTGAGACGGAGTTTCGCTCTTGTCACCCAGGCTGGAGTGCAATGGCATGATCTCGGCTCACCGCAGCCTCCGCCTCCAGGGTTCAAACGATTCTCCTGCCTCAGCCTCCTGAGCAGCTGGGATTACAGGCGCCCGCCACCACACCTGGCTAATTTTTGTATTTTTAGTAGAGATGGGGGTTTCATCATGTTGACTGTGCTGATCTTGAACTCCTGACCTCAGGTGATCCACCTGCCTCGGCCTCCCAAAGGGCTGGGATTTCAGGCAAGAGCCACCACACCCGGCCTAAGATAGGGATGTATCTCAGCTGCTGTACCTCAGGTAGGTGGTGGCATGATTGCAGTACTTAACCCTATCAGCCCACAAACCAGGTAATAATCCCCAAGGAAGAGGTGGGCACTGGTTGTCCACTCATGCCTTCTGATAAGAACAACAAAGCTCCAGCATCAAACCTTGCAGATGGGGGTACAATGGCTTGGAAGGTGATGTACTCCATCTCCCGATGGCCCAAAAGCTGAGACATGACAGCTCTCAGGTAAAGTGGTTAAGTGGAGAGTTGGACTGTAAATGTGAAAAAGTTTTAGAACTACATTTGCCAACGTGTTTCACCTTTTTTTCTTCTTTTGTGTGCACAAGAGACATATGATAAAAGCGTATATCCAAAAAAGTCTAAAATGACTCTTTCAATAACTAAAATAAAAATTATAAGTGTTAAGAAGGCATGTGTCACCGTTTGAATGGCAGTGGCTTTTCGTTTTTACTGGTACATAAAATAACTATTTGTCTTTCAATCAATGGTGTCTAAGAGTAAATACAAAGGATAATGAAATATTGTAGCAGCACCTACTAATGCAGCACTGACTCTCGTCCAGGCACTCTTCTGAGTGCTTTACTGGTCTTCCTCACAGTAACCCCATGAAGTAGGCACAATTATTACCCCATTTTACAGATGAGGAAACTAAGCCACAAATGAAGTCATTAGTAAGTGCTAGTAAGTGTCAGAGTCAAGATTTCAAGTCAGACCCTCTAGTTCCCAACACCCTGCTTGTACCCACCACACTACACTGCCTGCCTAGTGAACAGGCAGGCAGTGTTGAAACATGTTGATGAGTGAAAAAGCATGGTGAGTAACAGAACATGTGGATACACCACCTCATGATCGATGGTGGAAGAACAAATACAAATCCTGGAACAGTGATTGTCTCTGGTGAGAGAAACAGGGAGACTGGAAGAATGGGGGACAAATATGGCAGGATCTAAGCTTTTTATAGTGTTTTCAATGACACTGATTTTCTAACGCCATACATAAATATTCTGTCTACTTAGAAAGCATTTCACAAATTATAGCCATTGGATCTTGTTTTCTTCTTTGTAATCTGTTGATTGCACTAATGGTTTCTGTTCTCATCAGAAATCTCTTCCATGGTTTGTTTGTTTTGTTTTTTTAAGAGACAGGGTCTCGCTGTGTTGCCTAAACTATCCTCAAGCTCCTGGACTCAAGGGATCCTCCCATCTCAGTGTCCTGAGTAGCTGTTACTACAGGCACATGCCACTGTGCCTGGCCTTCCATGGGTTTTTAATGTGTACAATAATCTGAATGAGAACAATCCAAGCAGGACAGAAAATTTTACAACAGGATTGAATAAAAGGATGGCATTAAACCTTAGATGCCATGGCTCACCTGCAGTCAGTGAGAATGTTTTCTAGCAGCTTTGTGCACTCTCAATGGAGCCTTGTCACGTGAACTGTGTGTGTCTAGACACATGTGTGGGACCACTGTCCAAAGAGAATGCAAACTAGAGTAATAAAGTCATCATAGCTTGTCAAAGATGATGCACCAATGAAAAATAATTCCTTGAAGCTCTTTTAATTAAACATTCAGCTGTCCACTAGAGCCATTTTTAAATATAAAATGCAGCCCTGTGGCCTTTTTCTTCCTGCCTCCCCCTCTTTTGCAATAGCTCAGGCAATTGAATTCTCATTGGTGATAAAAAAAATTCATAAGACAGGGTACAGCTGGTTGTGCCTCTAGCAAGATGTCAAATTCAGCTTGCACAAAATTAATTGCACCTAATTAAACCAGGGTCATTGGTGTTATTGTAAAGTGAGGCTATTTATTAGACAAAGAAAATTTCACAAATACCAATTTGCTTTTCTTTTAGGTTTGTGAAGGAGAAGAATTGCTTACATAATTAAATTTGTTTTGCCATTTTAATCTTATTACTCCTCAAAAGATCCACTTCAAATCTTGTTTCACTTTTGAAATTGTGTAATATTTTAGAATATTGGAAGTAATCCTTGGAGGAGGACATAAAAACAGATAGTTTTTTGTTTTTTGTTTTTTGTTTTTTTAGATTACCCAGTGGCTTTTCAAAGAGTGTAAAAAAAGAGGTCATAAGCTACCATTTGCAAAGACACACACCTTGGAAATACTTATATGAAGGGTTTTTAAAGCAAATCTTTAGTATATGTATGAGATTAATATGAAATGTAAAAGATATGTTGCATGTTATAAATAGGTTGCTAGAGTATGCATCTATTATTTCAAGAAAGATGCCACAGACAGGCAATTTCACTGAGTTGGAACTAGACAACCTCTTTCCTCGCTAACGCTGAGCAGATACAACCATTCTGCTTACTTCTTCCAGAAAATCATACAAAAGTTATTACTGTTAGAGACAAAAGGATGATTGACTTTCTTGGCAAAATGATGCTGGTTCGACCTGTGATTCTGTGGCACGTCGTATATACGGATTCCCAATTCCTCACTTTTAAAGTCCCTGTGAATCCTATGTCTTTGAAGTCTCTCTGGATTCACTGTTATTGGTCCAGTTGATAACAGCTCCCTGATTAGGGTGCCCCCCACTCCTTGCCCTCTAGCCCAAATACAAAAGGAGATGGCAGGTGTCCATTATTGGCCTTGTCTCAGCCATTTACCAATAAACCTATAAGGCCAAGAAAGAAATGAGTTTTGATTGGGTGATGTTGGAATGGTTGAGTTAAGTAAACAGTAATCATTATTCAAAGCAGCTGCTCAAAAGTTCTCTGGGGAATTTCTGTCTTTCATAATATTCAGCATTTGGAGAAAATGGTATAGCGTATTTTAGGTTACATCATCCCATTGTACACTTTATGAAAAAGACTATTTATATTTATATGTATGTAAATAAGATCTCTCTTGGGGTAAGGTAAGAAGAGAGGTGAGAATCAAATTTATTTCATGGTTACTGTGAGAAAAGGTAAAAGGAGAAGGCAGAGAAAGCTTCCTTCACAATGTTAGGTCAGTTTGTAATGTTTAAAAAATAAAAGATTTCCTAGATATCTACCAATAAAGACTACTCTATCTTGTGTTCCCACAGCAGCTAAGCCTTTTCTATTCCTTTAATTACACTAAGCTACATAAGCTCATCATCTGAAACATAATGCTAACTGATCATTAGTTTGGCCAATGAAAACATTTTTTATAGGAAAGTATTATACTAGTAATAATAGACAAAATGTTTCTTCAAGAATATGACTAACCCTAATATTTCTTAGAAACCTTATTTCAAAAATAGATAATTCATTTTTCTCATTTCATTTTAAGCTTTAAAAAACCTTTTTACAGAAACACTTTTAAATAGAAAAAATGACAAAGGTTGTACAGTTTCAGTTTGTAAAGGGCTGATACTGTGTGGATTAGCAAATTTTGAAGAAAAAAATGACACTCCCTCTACTTGTCACATTTCAGTATAAGCCAAATTTAATTAGTTGAGTTATGAAGCAACATCAAATATTATTTTGCTGCAGTATTAGGCATGAAATGTCTTTATGGGATTATTGTAAGCCTAGCTTTCATTTAACAGCTTGTCACTCTTAAGATGTGCTTTAGGAGATAGCAACATCTAGAAAAATCCAGTGGGGCTAAAACCCAACAGACAACTAAGAGGAACTCATGCTCACAGGAACAGTTGAAACTCCAGTCTTCCCAGACCCTCATGTTACTTAATAATTTCTCACATTCTGTTCATGAAGTTAGTTTTTACAGGCAAATATACAGCCTTTAAAGAAACATAAACAGAACTCCATTAGTTTGCCAAAGATCCCACTCACCTCAGTAGGCCCTGCCTTAAAAAGTAAGCTTGCCATTTAGGAATCCACTGCTTGGTCAATTAATTTTAAATCTCCGGCCTCATGTAAAATTGGGCATTGAGCTCTTCAGAGTAGTAGATTGGTATCAGGTTTACCTGGTTTTAATCTTATTACTCCTCGAAAGATCCATTTAAAATCTTATTTCACCATTGAAATTGCATAATATTTTAGAATACTAGAGGTAATCCTTGGAGGAGGGCATAAAAAATGATAGGTTTTCTGTAAGTTACCTAATGGTTTTTCAAATACTGTTATGTGCTCTGGTACATTTTGGAGTACCATACTGGTGAACTCAATGTTCTGACATCCCTCAAGTATTTTTGTAAGTAAGAGGTAAGGTATTTCCAGTTCAATGAAGAATTTCAGGGATAGTGATGCAGTAGAAACAAATTCTAACAGGGATAGGGAGTATGGGTTACACAATTGCAACTGAACGTTCTAAAGGCTTTTCTCCTACATTATTACTGATGAGGAGGATGACAGTCAGTCTTTGCAAACTTTAAATTTACAGGGAGAAAGTGATACTTCTTAGAAACATTTAGTCTCATTATTAACCATCATTCTGAGAGAGATCCGAAACACTCATCATGTTCTCAGAGGATGATCTCATCCCAGAACACGAAGATGAAAGTATCAGAAAAAACGGGATATAAATAATCTTCCTTATGGTGAGTCAACAAATGTAGCTTGTTATGAGCTACTGTGAAATACATTTGTGTTTAGATAGCCCTGTCTCTGCAGGGGGCAGATGACTCAGTGATTTTCAAATTCTGCTCTGCCAGAAGAGTTTCAAGTAGGCTTCAGGGGCTTGTAGGGGAAGGATGGAGAGAGGTGCCAAACGAGAGGCATGGAAAGGGGCAATTAGGATGGGGGACACATTTTCTGGGCAGAGGTATTCCAGTCTCTCTCCTTCAGTCCTCCTGAACAAAAGGAGGACTGCCAAACTGGGTTTCCACACAGGGTTTTATTCAACATATTTCTGCTATTAAAAATAGTGAAAACCTTCTAGTTAACTATGGCATATTGAGCACAAGTATCTACTCTCACTTCTGAAATCCTACGAAAATAATATTAAAGAAAAAAAGAAGGTATAAATCTACATGGACAAAGAAAAAGGAAACAGAAACAACAGCACACAAGAGATTTTGATGAAATTTTAGAAGATAATATGCAGATGGGTGGGGAGTATTTGATGTAACTACCTCAATCTACCATGTGCCCACACGGGAGGCTGGTAGAGGAAGCACATGCATTTCCACTGCAGAATCCTGGGAATGCTCAGATACAGCTGAAAGTAGGGGAGTGAAGTAGGACTGAACACAAAGGAAGACTGATTTAACACCTGAAAGGACCCTCTTGCCCTGCTATCTGCCCTGACCACCTGTGGCCTGGCAGAATCAGAAAACTTACTGTCTTAAGAGGTTGAGACTGGAGCACGCTCAGGCACAGCTGAGGTGGCAAACAGGTGCTTTACTGAAATCAAGGAAATTAAGTAAAATTTTACATGCTACGGTTCCCATCCTTCCCCTGCTAGAGTCTTAAAACATTGGCAGCCAGGTTTAAAATGACTGAAGATGAGGTTGGAGGGTTTCTCAGTCACAATTCATAGCCCAAGAGAAAAGACCCCCAGATACTCTTAATTAGATGCATCCCAATGAAAGAACTGTGTCCTTATTCGGCCATTCTATAGTGAAGTTCACCATTCATTTGTTCAATAAATATTTAGTGATTATGTATTAGACACTATTTTAGGCATTAGTTACAGTGGTGAACAAAATAGAGATGAAGACCTGCTCTCTTAGAGCTTATATTTTAGAGCTAGAGAAAGACAGAACAAAGTATACACACTACAATGTCAGGTAGTAATAAGCACCCCCCTTCTCTCCCACGCCCCACACATACCAACAAATCAGGATAAGAAGATAAGCAGGATAAGACAGGACAAAGTGATGGGTATGAGAATGTTTACTTTTAACAGGGTGGTCAGGGAGGAGCTCTCTAAGCAGATGACGGATGCCAACTAGCGCCAACCACAGCTTATAAACAGCTTTTAGTGTCTTATACTTAGTTATTGGTGGGCAGAAAGCAAAACAAACAAAAAATAAACTCAGAAAGTCATGATGGACAACAGATCAGAAGAAAACATTTTAAACAATTTAATTAAAATTAATATTTTTAGTGAAATGAGAAAATATGCCAACAATTTTGAAAATAAACAAAATGGATATATTCCTAGAAAAATAAAACTCATCAGACTGATCTGAGGAAATAAAAAGTATGTATAATATTATAACCACTTAAGAAATGGAAGCTGTTGTTAAAGCAAATACACAAAGTAAACACCAGGCCCAGAGAGAAATGAGTCCTACCAAACTTTATAGAAACAGATCATAAAAATATTATGTAAACTTTTCTTAGACAATATGAAAGAGAATAGTTCCCAATCCGTTTTTAAGCCAGCAGGACCCTGATACTAAAACCAAACAAAAATATCAGAAGAAAAGAATACAATACATCCATGTCAATCATGAATATAAACCTAACAATACTAAACAAAATGTTATAAATAAAATATTAATTTTATTTATAATTTATTTACTCAGATTTTATTTATAATATTAGTATCTGAAAAAATATAATACTCCCTAACCAGTTTAGGTTTAGACTGGGTATGCTAGCACAGTTTAATATTTTGAAAATCTATAAATGTAATTCGTTAATTCATACAATAGCTTAACAGAATGAAATTGTACTTTTTCTTCACCTCAACAGATGAAGAAAAAGCATGTGATAAAGTTAAATACCCATTCATGATAAAAATTCTTTGTAAGTTATAACTGGAAGGAATATCATCTCATAAAGAGAATCATTAAAGAAAACATAAAATTAACATAATCTGAAATGGGAAAACAGTAGAAACATTTCATTTAATATGAGAAATTACCTAAGGATTCCAACTACTACTATTTCTAATTCTCACTGTGTTAGGGTACCTACCTAATCCAATAAGACAAAGAAAGAAACCAGGAGCATGAGAATTGGAAATGAATAAATAAAGCTGCCATTATTTGTAGATGATATCATTGTTCAAAAATCTCAGGGAATCTACAGACAACTTTATTAGAAATAATAGGAGAGTGGAGAAGTAATAGAAGCAATAACAAAGTGGCTGGATATAACACTAGTATACAAAGTTCATTGCATTTCTGTTCACCAGCAGCAAATGAGAAAGCATTACTGAAGAGAATTTAAGATGTCAGAATAGCAAGTATCTAGAAATAAATATAACAGGGGATGTGTAATATGTCTAAATGGGAAATTATAAAACCTTATTAAGAAATATCTAATAAGATCTAAATAAATGGAAAGACAGACCATATTCATGGATAGAAAGACAATGTGAAAATGTAATGCTTCCTAAATTGGTCTATAGAATCAACGCAATTACATTCAAAATTCCAAGAGAGTATTTTATTAAACTTGATTATATTATTTAAAGTTTATGTAGAGGAATAAAAAAAGCCATAACGGGCAGCATACTTCTGAAGAAAAAGAATAACAAAAAGAACTTTCCTGTCCAGATATCAGGACTTATTTTGAAGCTATTGTAATTAAGACTATATTTTGCTGCTGAGATAGAAACAATAATGAAACAGAATATATTTCCATTAATATGCAGTATCCATGGGAGTAGTCTATAAGATCAGTGAGTAAAAGAGTGATTGTTCAATAAATATGATAAAGAAATGGTCATCTATAAGGAAAACGATCAAATTTGACTTCTTCATCCCATATTAAGAAATCAATTTTTGATTGAATGCAGACTTTTAAAAACTCAACACTTTCAACTCTTGGTAGGAAGTCTAATGAATGTCTATTGGATCTTGGGGGAGAAGAAAATTTTTTACACAAGATACAGAAAGCCATTAAAGTTTGATAAAATTCAGTATAAAATTAACCCATAAAATTAATAACTTATGGTCATAAAACACATATTAAAAAAGTGAAAAACAAGTTACAACTTGGGAGATGATATATGCAATACATACAATGTATTAAGCATTAGTATCATGACTGAAGAACTGCGATAAGTCGATGAGAGAAGCATAAGGAATCCAACAGCAATTTGGCATAGGACCCAAACAGATACTTCACAGAAGAGAAAACAAATATGGCTAATATATGCAATAAAAATAATTTTATACCTATTCAATTCACAAAAACTTAAAAGAAATTGGCAATATCAAATGTTAGCAACGTTATGGACCCACAGGATCTCTGAAACATTGATGGCAGGAGTATAACTTGTTGCAACCATGTTGGAAAACAGTTTGACATTATATTCTAAGTGTAAACATTCATGTATTTTCCTAGTAATTCCACCCCTAGGTATGCCCCAAAGAGAAACGCTTGCATATGTACAGCAGAAGACATGTACAAGAATGTTTGTAAGTAGCATTGTTCACAAGAGCAAAACCTTTGAAACAATCCAGTGCCCATTATCAGGAGAGTGGCCAAATAAATTGTGGTATATTCACACACTGGAATACAAATGCAGTACATGGGGAAAAAGCAGGCAATTCTAATTTCAGGACAAAAAAAATAAAATTTCTCAAGTAACCATAGTTTACTACATGGTTCAGTGAGAATAATGCATAATCTACACTTGATCTTAGCTAAAAGGCCAAGAAGCGATGAATAATGCATAATCTTAATAATGTAAACATTAAATAGCTATTTGACTCTAAATTATGAAATTACTCTAAAGGAAGAATAGAAGAGATGAGAGTCTTTGGGAGGGCTATAAAAAAAGCTAAATCACTGTTTTTTTAATAGTAGATAGTCTGATGGTTAAAATAAAAACTAAGAAGATAAGCATTTTATTTAGAGATATGTAGGTAAATACCAGAAGAAACAGTTAAGAAGTAAAAAGTTATTACTTCTGGAGAGTGCGACAAGGATAATATAAATATACCTGGAGTATACATATATACACACACACGGAAACACATATATATATGTATACATCCATATATACCTATGTACATATACATGTATATGGGTTATATATATGCACATAGGTATATATATGTGTGTGTGTGTGTGTGTGTGTATATCATTGATTTTCAAAACCAAAACCTCTCATTTGTAACAGGGATATGATATTGTTGAACAGACAGATTGGGCTTCTAAAAGAAGAAATTTTGGCACTCTGGGAAATATCAGAGTGCAGCGGCAGAGATCTATTAAGATGATATGGTCCAATGCTCTCATTTCACAAAAATGAAGAAAATGAGACATGGTAAAACTAAGTAAATTGTTAAAGTCTCAAAATTAGAAATGTACTAGGACTAATCCTCAGACCTCCAGGTTCCTAGGCCAAAGCATCTTCTGCCACATCTAACTGGGAGGGGAAAGAGGTGCTCCCAAGGGAAAGGGGAGGGCTGACCATCCAGTTCTGGAGGGATGTGTAGGAATACAAGGGAATGTTCTGAGACAGAACTGGCACCCTGCTGAGGAAGAGATGCTGGAACACTGCCTGGTGAAACTGGCGTTCTTGTCTTGATGTACTGATCTGCCTGCAGTGCCTCACAAATAGGTGTATATGTGAGTATGTGTCTGCTTTCTGATTGTTGCTGATTTAGAATCTCTCAGGATAAGACAGTAGTACAAGCCTTACTGAAAGCCATATGGAATACAGATAGATATTTTAAAAATGCCTAGTTCCAGGCCTCACACGAAGACATGGAAGAAATATGTTGGTTAAATGGATGCATAAATACTATAATTTGTTTCCAATGCCTAGCTGATGATGGTAAAATAACTGAGTATTTTAACAGAGTATATTTGCTTTTAGCCCAAAGGAAGACTGAGAGGAAACAGACATTTGAGGAGTGAGGTGGAGACCATGAGAATGCCGATAGGTCATCAGTTACTATATCTTAGTAAAAACGTTCTACGTGCTTTCATCACTTGGAATACCCGTATTTGTAATGCCTAACTTTGCAGACTGTCTGTACTTTCACTAATCAAAGTAACCTATGGAATGGCAGCATGAATATCACAGCTGAGGCTTCACAGAAATGGAGGATCTTGAGCCTCACCTAGATCTACTGAATCAGAGTCTTCATTTTAACAAAATCCCCAGATGATTCATAAGCACATTAAAGTTTGAGAAACTCTGGCCTATAGCACTGTTTTTTGGATAAAATTATAATTTAAATATGTCTTACTTGGAATTAGAAGCTATGCAAATGACCAATAATATCCTGAAATAAATTATGATAAAGAGTAATGATATCCTGAAATAAATTAAGATAAAGAAAAACCACCTGGAGGACAGGTTAAGAACTGTAATAAACATTGAATGATCAAAGCGGGAATTGCATTTCTCAGTTACGAGTATTTATTGCAATCAAATGTGTCAGGGGGGTGATTCTGGGTGATCTGTGACTGCTTAATGGGAAATTTGGTAGTCTGCCACATGTCTCTAATCATAAGTCAGCTTGCTTAGGAGTGTGGCTTGATTCCTCTATCAGTGTACAACATCAGTATTGTGTCTAGAAAAAAAATGGAATATAAAAATCTGACCTCAAGTAGCTGGGCAATGAGCCAATAACAACAATAATAACAACAAAGAAACGAACAAACAAGTGGGGAAGGGTCTAAAACCCATTATGCGAGGGGAAAAAAAAAAAACTACGGAAGATTTAAAAGCCATTTTTTATTAGAATAATCAAGTGACAAAATCCACTGTGTACATATCAGAAATTCAACTCAAAAGAACACTCACCGGGAAGAAAGGCTTGGCTTCCCACTTTTGCTACAGCTGGTATAAATTCCTGGGCCATCATCAAAGAAGCTTCCAAGTGCCAACTTCTGTCTGATAGACTCTCTCTCATTTTTCTGTGCCTAAAATTTCAAGAAAACAAAAAATGCTGATAAGTGGGCAGATATAGCACAACCACAGGCAGTCTAACTTGTTAAGTTTCTTAGAACTGTAACATTAGATGAAAAACAAATAAATAGGCTGCAGCACAAGAGCATTTGAATTATTAAAAGCTGAAATTTTACCAGTCTCTCTGGCTTGAATTTCAATTCTTCAGAGCTCATTCTAATCTCTAGTCTACGTAATCACCATCATGGTACTCAATGATTTTCACCAGGATAGAACTACATTATTTGTCACTACAATCTTTCTTCTTCTTACCTGCTAGGTATAGGTAAAGTTGTGGAGGGCAAGTACTTTCTCCTGAATCAAATCACTTCGATCCCAAATGTGCCCTTTCCCTGATCTTGTCTTCTCTCTGCTTTACATGTCCCTTTAGCCAGCCCATTTTCTCTATGGCAAGAACAGTAATTCACTTCACCAACATGCAGCCTCTGGGATCTGGCAGGTGCCAAAATAAGGCCAGAAGAGAACCCAGGACAAGACAGACATAGCACCTGCCTCCATGCAGCTTACAGTCTTGTCAGGGACTCTTGGTTCCATTCAAGGGCAAGCCTCATCTCACCAGGTTTTAGAATGTGAGAAACCTTGACAATAATGTCTGGAATAGCTGGAGAATTCTAACTGGGCCCATCTGTTTCATATTTTGAAGGGAGGTCAGGTCAGTGTGCATAGGAAAAGGATTTGGTAAACTACACTACTGTGATCCTTTGGATATGTTTACAATGCTTGGCTTCTCATTAAATGCCCCATAAAAACTCACCATGCTGAACTTTTAAACCCTTTAAACAACAGGGGAGAAGATTAAAAATGATTTCCTTGGTTAAAAATGAAACTACTACAAAAAAACAAACAACATGAGTCAAAAATCCTGGGCTGAGGATGAAATTTTAGTTTTGTGAGATGACAAAGGCTTTGAGAAGTAACATTTCATGCACTGAGCGAGGGCTTGAAGACCACACTGAGCAAATTATATTACAAAATGCAGGTCATGTGACTGGGTGTGGCTACTAAAGGCTTGGTGATGCCTTCATTCTCCCAGAAGGAGGTTCTGGAGCATCACTGTGTCACAATGACAAAAGGCACAGCCTGTTGGAAGGGCGCACTGAAAATAACTTCATTCCCAAGTGAAGGACAGTATACAATAGGTTAAGGCTGCTCTGTCTAATATGGTAGTTATTAGTCTCATGTGGCTATTTGCATTTCAACTTAAGAATTAATTAATTAATATTAAAAATTCAGCTCCTCAGGCACACTACCTCATTTCAAGAGCTCAACCATCACAGATGGTTGGTGGATATTGTACTAGACAGCACAGAATAAAATACATGACAGCAAAGTACAGCTAAGACAGTGGTTCCGAAGATCCAGCTTCTACAGGCTTCATTAGAATGCCTCAGGCTCTAGTGCCAGATATTTAATTTCAACAGGTTTGAGAACTAGTTCGAAGAAACCTCATCTCTACTCTCCTTTTCTCTCACACTTTTTAATCCTTGGACACCATAAGCATTCTTTCAACTGTACACACTTAGCGATTATCTCTGTCTATATATATAGCACCCCATTTTAGCGTGTATCAATGAAACTGCATCATACTAGGAGCTAGCGTGTGTGTGTGTGTGTGTGTGTGTGTGTGTGTTTGTAGTACAGTCATAAAGTGAAAGACTACTTTTATACCGATTTTTTTTTTTTTTTTTACAGATGTGAAAGACTGCTTTCATAGTTCTTATTTTTTGCTGGGCTAGCATAAAACCGAGCCTTAAGAAAGCAACCATAAGGTTATAGAGGGAAGCAAGAATACCTTTTATTTCACAAACCACTTGCAACTGTACTGCTTGGAACCTTAATTAGGGCAAACCACCTTTCCGAATATGCAAGGCTGGCACTTGGGATGGTCCAGCCAAAACAGAATCACATCACTTGACACCTTTATTTAAAACAAGTTCATTTCAAATCCCCGTATCTGCCAGGCAGATTTTGTACAGTCAGTGAACCTATTTCTCAATCCATATCACAGACAAAAGAGATTCTCACCAAAGTCTTCAACAGGCAGAAGACTGTTGAGTATAGCTGAATATCCAAATATAAAATCAGTAGATAGCAACATGAATGTTAAGGATTAATGTTCAACACACGCTGGCCCGACATTAGCCTAGGGTCTAAAACAGGCTTTAAAGAAAACACTTATCCCAGGGTATGAATGTGTGAAGATACCCTTGATTCCTTGTCTATCTTTCTTGATAAACTAGAGCTACAGATATTGGGAGAGGCCTTACAAATATTTCCATTTACATTAATTGCAGTTCTTTACACCTGAATACTTCATTAACAGTTTAAAGAGGACTGTTGTATAATACACTCTTTCCCCCTCTCTCCTTCTCTTTCTGTCTCTGGATACCACTGAACAAATCAAGAAAAGCATAAAGAATATAAACATCACCCATAATCCCACCACTTAGAGAGAGATGATTGCTAACATTTTAGTATATTTCCTCCTAGTTTTTATCATATGTGTGTATTATTTTCCTTTTTATAAAGTTGAGATCATATTGTTTATTATATTTTCAGAATTGCCCTTGTATCACTTCAAATTCTTTAAAAACATAATTTTAAAATCTTTAAAAAATTTTTCCTCCAGAAAAGCCAGAAAGGAATAAAAATACAATCTTTAATGGTTGCATATCATTCCATCCTATGGAGTTACCCTCTATGGTTAGCCATTTGGGTTGTGTTAAATTAAAAATAACATGGAAGTTAGCCTCTTTTTTTTTTTTGGTGAGATGCAGTCTCGCTCTGTCGCCAGGCTGGAGTGCAGTGGCGCCATTTTGGCTCACTGCAACCTTCACCTCCCAGGTTCAAGCAATTCTCCTGCCTTAGCCTCCCAAGCAGCTGGGACTACAGGCTCGCGTCACTATGCTCAGCTAATTTTTGTATTTTTAGTAGAGACGGGGTTTCACCATGTCGGCCAGGATGGTCTCAGTCTCTTGACCTGATGATCCGCCTGCCTCAGCCTCCCAAAGTGCTGGGATTACAAGCGTGAGCCACTGTGCCCGGCCAGAAATTAGCCTCTTTACATAAATGCCTGCCCACATGTCTGATTATTTCCTCAGGATTAGTTCCTGGAAGTGGAATTAGCAGATCAGCTGAGTGTGAACATTTGTTGAGGCTCTTGACACATTTTGTCACACTGCTCTCAAAAAAAGCTGTTCCAATCCACATGCCCGCCAGCAATGTAAGAGGGTGCAGCTTTCACTACATCCTGGCTAACACTGAAATTTTCACTTAAAAAAAAAAGGTTTTAAAAAATTTGATAGGCAAAAAGTAATGTTTTTATATTTTAATTTCTTTGATTACTAGTTAGAGTAAATATTTAAATGTTTTAGTGACTGTACTTTCTTTTGTCTGAATTACTTATTCCTAGCTTTGCTTATTTTTCTACTAAGGTCTGAGAATTTTAAACATTTTATAGTAGAGTATTTGTCCTTTTGAGTTTCAACCGTAAATGTTATGTAGTTAAGTCAATAGCTTGCTTCCTCTGTCATGCTGTCAGTGGCTTTTGTGCTTGGAAAACTCTTCCCAGTCCAGAGGCAAAGGATCTCACTAGATGCTGGAAGATTAAATGAGAAAACTTAGGTAAATTACTTAGCAGCTGTACCCGACCTGTGGTAATGTAAATCTGTGATAGATGGTAGCATTATGGTTCATACTCCAATTTCTGCTTTGAATATGAGGAAACTGCGGGAGATGAAAGGTTACCATACTGTTAGGCAGGAGCAGTAGGATCCAAGTCCATGCTTTCTAATCCCAGATCTTTCTGCTTTTTCACATCACTTTTCCACGTGAAAGAGTAAGGTGTTCAGACTAATAATAATGGTAGGTACCATGTAGGGGATAAAATGTGGCACAGAGAGTTATGGGTCTACTTCTTCCCTGAGATGGATGTGACGTTTTCTCACAAAAAGAGAAAACACTGGCAAAGCATACATACCACAGGCTAAATCATAACCACAGATATCCACAATACAAATATCTTCTCATCAGGACCACTCTCCTTACCATCACTGCTCAATGTTAAAAAGTAACAATGAGAACCTAATTTTCTTTCAGTTGCCCACACGTGTAAAATATATGTGTGTGTGGTTTCAAAGACGGTTTATTCTCTGAGGAATTATACCTGCAAGGCAAATACGTCTTCCACCAGCCCCCTCAATCCAGCAAAGCCCAAGACGCTCCAGGGTGAGAAACAGCCAAGGGTACAGGAAAAGGAAGAGGCTGACTCAAAACACCACTGTCAGGTTGCACTTATGACAAGCAGAGCCTTGTCCACTCCTAAAACAGCCTTGGGAAATACCCTCATAAAACAAAAGTACAACATCTAAAATTGGTATTGCTAGCAAAAGCAAAGGGCAACTGAGGAATAGGGCTCATCACTATCAGGCAGAAAAGCTATTCAAGCCCCAGATGAAAGCAAAAATATGATTAGAAACTCACCGCTATTCAGCCCCAGGAAGATTTTGTCCTCATCTGTCGCTAAATTCCCTACTGCCACCCGCTGTGCCTGAGCAGATAAGGCTCACAATGACTTTCAATGACACCATGCAAGCCACCATGATCTTAGAACACAGATCACTGAGCACTTGTAGACTCTGAACACCAACGCTCAGCCTTTCCTGATGTGCTCTGTTCTACTGCAATTCCCCAATCTGGACAAGAACAAAGAGGGGCATTCAGTAATGAAATAAAAAGCAAAATGTTCCGCATGGGTAGGTATCATCTCTCTTCAAATCTAATATGTCCCCAGGACCTTTCCATACTTTTTTTTCGGCATATGGCATGGCCCCATCCCTTACACACCAAGATCATTCCTGCATCCCCTCCCCAGGTTCTGCCTTCCTGCCTCTGGCCCAGCCCACCTTACTAGCAGCATTGTGGTGTCTCTGAAGCAAGAAGCCTTCAGCATGCTAATCTGCACGGAAATTTACAAGTGGAAAATTGGGTGTTTTCTGCATTTTCAAAATCTATTTAATTGACAAACTGTATTTTTTGTGGGAAAATCGGCGGGGGTGGGGGGGGGTGGGCTCTAGGGCTCTCAGGAACACACTTCAGGAAATAACAGCCTAAACCTGAACCTAAAGCCATCTGGTGCTTAGGACACAACAAGCAGCTGCTTCCTTCTGAGTCCTGCACAGATGATAAAACCCACAGAGGCGGAAAGGGCCTGTCAGACCAAGAGGAAAGGGCTCCTCAAACTCCCCTGAGGACGAATGGATTTAAGGAAACCTGGCCTAGGGAATCAGGGGATCCAGTAGATGAGAAAGGCACAGAGGTGGGAATAAAAGCAGATGTAAGATTTGGAGCAGGAACAGTTGTAGGCCTGGACAAAATTCAGTTGTGGGAAGGAGGAGTGGGAGAAAGAAAAGTGTTTCCCCCAATTTTCTGTCTTTCTGCTCTTCCCTGCATTGAGCTTCCCGTCCTCCCAGATGCATTTGTTTCTTACTTTTCACTCTTTGCCACGGGAACTGAAATAGACTTTTAAAAATTATTGGATGTACTTGTTTTATAATGCTCATTGTCTCAGTACTAATTCACTAATAACCCCTACAGATACCACGTCTAGCATCCTCTTTTTCACACTGCTAAGTTGTTACCTGGTGCAATGCTTCTCAGGCTTCAGGGTACTTATGAGTCACCTCAAGATCTTGCTAAGATGCATGTTCTAAATCAGAGACAGGGCCGGAGACTCTGCGTTTCTAATAAGCCCCAGGAATTGCAAAAGGTTAGAGGTTTTGCAGATCTTCTCTAAGGTTAAGAGGCCTCACAGGCCTTGACTGCTCTTTCTCTGTCTTCTACACTGATGTTACCTGCAGGCCTCAGGAAATGCTTGTTAAAGCAACGAAGTAAATACTTGCCACCAATGGTAAAAAGGTAAAAAGTTTTTTGCCATTGACAAAAAACTTCCTAAGGATTATGGGCTGCATCATCCCAGAAGCTGATGAATACACTGGTCCCCCGTGGCCCAGAAAGGAACTCAGGATGCCAGGGGCTGCTGGGACACTGGTCGGCCAAGTGGAGACCAGGGAGGAGCATGCATGTGCGCATGCACAGACACACACACACACACACACACACACACACACACACACACCCTCTCTGTCACACATTTCTTTAAGCCAATAGCTCTCAAACTTGATTGACTGTGCAAGAGGATTACCTGGAGGGCTTGTAAATACACAGTCTATTTTTCTTTTTCAAGAAACTCTGGGGTGGAGGTGAGAATGTGCATTTCTAACAAGTTCCCAGATGCTGCTGATGATGCTAGCATAGGCACTTTGAGAACCACAGCTTTAAACAAATTGAGCAGATCAAATAGCTAGATGAAACACAGGGTTGGTTCTTCTGTAATTGAGCATACATCTGTTCCATGTGGCATGGCCAGACTCTGGAGCCAGGTGGATTTCATTTGTAGCAGCCTGGCCTCTGCCAAGGCCTTACCAGGATGCTTGTTTTGAAGCAATTAATGATCCCCTTGCTTCAGTGCAATCTATTGCCTAGTGATATCTGGCATCATCACCATTAGGAGCATCCGCCAGGGAATGTAACTGGGATTCTGAGGCTCTCTCTTCCTTTAGGAAAGTGGTAGTCACTCTTCTTTCTTTCCCCAGCTTGAAAGACAGCTTTATTCTAACATTTATAGGCAGCATTACAGTGTGAGGAGTCTGAAGCTCTTAAACATTATGAACCAGAAGTAGAGAACTTGTTTGTTATGTAAATGTTATTAATTTTCTTTGAAACGAAAAGGCCAAAAGAAAACCAAAATACACTGACAGTACTTTCTAATTATTTTCTCACTGAGACAAATCATGAATTTGTCACTAGACCAGAATATAAAAAGAGCATTCCACAAGAAAAGAAATTGTATGCTATTGAATGTCAAGTGCATAAATGCTTGCACCATGCAGGTTATTTTAAATTCTTGAATCTTATTTTATCCCCTGGGTAGTGCTTTTTAATTGGTAGTGGAAATATAAGTTAAAAAATAGTATCTTTCAATTGCATCACTGAATGGATAGTAAGTCAGGACACTTTCTTTTCATTGTGTGTTTCTGACATTTTCCATTTCAGTCACTTACACTAAACATCCAGAAAGGTCAAGATGAGCTGCCAAATACAGGTTTCCTGAAAAGGTGTTGAAATTTCTTATCTTTGCATCCTCGTACCAACCTGCCTGAACACATTTCCTTAAATAAGTGATAGCCTGGGCTGCTGGGCAACGTTAAGGCTTTTGGGCGTAAACTGCTCAGGACCTGTACCCATGAGAGAGCTGGCCTCGGATATCTAAAGCCCAGGATGGGGACACAAGGGGAAGGACTCTGGGGCCCTGCGTCTTCTGACACCTATTTTACTTGAGTATTGGCTGACATCAAAAGAACTGGGATGCCAGTCCAGAGAATGCAGATATTTATTTACAATTAGTCTAACTGTGAGGATGGTTTTGCCTAGTGTTGACTGCATTCCTTCTTATGCTATAGGGAAGCGACATACGCAGAAGCAGGCAGATAGAAGTGCCACTGCACAAGAGTCCATAGCACTTGAATATTTTGATTGTGAAGGTAAGCAAAGGTATTTAACCAACACCTACGGTAAAGTTCAGTAGCCACTTAGAATGGGAACCTTGCTGAAAGTAAAGGAGTCTAAGGTGCAGTCTACAAAGATGGCTACTGTAGAGAAGGTGTTTCAACATTAACTCCTCAAGGGATACGGTGGAAAACTGAATGATTTTCCTCCCCTGCGAGCACCATATCCAAAACACAAACTGCTGGGAATGAACCTGAGCTCATTCTACTTCTCACGATTGCCTACCAGAGAATACTTTTTAGCCCAAGACAGTGTTATCTGGCAAACCTATTTTTAACAGGTGCCATTTTAGAAGCCTGGAAACCCATCACAGTCATTCAGTATCACTGTCAGGAACACAACAGTCCCAAACACTTACTGCATGGTTATGAAACAGCCAAGCCTTAATCAGCAGCCAGGAAGCTGGTGTCCTCAACCTTCTGCGTCAGAATGGACCTAGGATCCAGGGGAGGTAGACACAGACTCATGGCCAGAAAGAAGGTGGGGAGGAGGATTTAGAGTCACGAAGACCCTGCTTAACATGTTGACTCTGACATGACTATGAGTTACTGAGACTCTTTGAGCCTCAGTTTCTTCTTCTGCAAAAAGAAATAATACCTATTTTTAGGTTATTTTAATAATTAAATGAAATACTATATAGAAAGTGCTTGGCGCTGTGCCTGGCACAGAGAGAAAATTTATAAAGTAGTAGCTGTTATTAATATTAAAAGGAAGGGGTGGGGAAGGTAGTGAGAAGAATGGAGAAAGGGAGAGAAAAGGAGCCTGAAATATCTGGAACAGGTCCATTTACAAATACATAAAGTGAATTAGTGATTGTCAGAGGCTGAGAGAAGAAAGGATTTGGGAGTGACTCCTGATGGGTACAGGGTTTCTTTGTGGGGTGACGAAAAATTCTGGAATTAGACGATGGTGTGCACAGCCTTATGAATATACTAAAAACCATCAAAGTGTACACTTTAAAATGGTGGCTTTTATGTGTGTGAATCATATCTCAATTTTTTAAAAAGCCATACACATACACGAAAATGAGGAGAACTGGAAGCCTAAGGAGACTAGCGAGGAGAAGGGAAAGAGACAAAGTAGAGAGTGCTGCAGAAGACGACCATGACATGGAAAGGGGCGTGTGTATGCATATGTGTGTTCACGTTTGTGCGCATGTGTGTGTGACAACAAATACATTTAACACAATTGCATTTCACTGGAAATTCTAGTTACCTGAAACAACCCACTCCCTGACCAGGCTGGCTAACCGAGCTGTGCCAACAGGGTGATTTGATAAGAAACCTGAACCACGAGCCAGGGATCTTCACATTTATAACATCTAAGACCGATCAGGCTAATTCTTTCCTTTTAAGAAAAGGAGACCCTGGCCCACAAAGCGGAAGAGATTTTTCCCAGGTGGCTGAGGTGGGGCTAGGTCCCAGCCTTCGGTAACTTAACATGGTTCTTCAAGCGTATTCAGCCCTCGCAGGCAAGAAAACGTGAGGGTTAATGGAGGTCGACGGCTGCTTTTCCTCAGTAATTGTGTGGGGAGGGCAGAGCGCTTGTCTGGAATGGCAGCTGGCATTCTGTGTTCCTGTTTATTGCAGTTTATCTCAAGCAGTCATTTCCATTCACCTTTTAAAAAAAACATGAGGCGCAGCTGTGGCTTCACTTTAAATATTGTTCCTTCCAGCCTTTTAATTTTTTCACAGGGTCCTCCCTAATCTTTCACCATAATTGGATGCACAACACTCGAGACGGCACCCCTGAGGAACAAAGCGAAGCGAGCGGCTGGCCCGGCCCTGGGCCCACTCACCGCCCTGCTGTCAGCTCCCTGATTCTGTGCATAGTGGCCTAGGAACAGAAGGCAATACCAGCTTCCCTGCATTTTCTCTGCTCTGGGACAAAGTTGGAGCCAGTCTTCTGCCATATTCTACATTAAATTTTCCCGATTTCCTTTTCTCTCTCTCCATTAGTGTCATTAAGATCTTTCCCTGCCCCAAGAATGTACACATGAACAACTCTCGTGTTTAAGGTACACATTCCTGGGGCAGGAAAAGATCTAAATGGCTGCACACTTTAGAAGTCCACACCAGCTATCTGGACACTCCAGGCAGCATCAGTTCCATGTGGTTTGCTCCTTTATGTGCCTCCTACACTGGGGCTGTCAGCTCCTGGAGGGAAAGCTCAGTCCCCCACTGGTGATCCTAGCGCCACGCACAGTGCCAGGAATATGAGAGGGCTCTTGGTAAGTGATGGTGGAATGGATGAGGACACTGACTCAGATGCTGCGTACCATGTTGGTCCTGAAGACAATCAGCTCTGTGGTTCTTTATCAGGGGATCAGAAGTTGCTCACAGCAGGGCAGGGAAATAATGGGCTGAACGCATACACCTCGGATTCTGCTAAGGTCTGCACTTTTCTTCTTAAACACTAAGATCTGTTTTCTGTTGAGTGCAGTTTTACTATTACTACTGAATAAACCAGAGGTCCTTAATGAAACATTTTTCTTACAATCAAAACCTTCCCCACGGAAAAGGAACAGATGCATAATCTTTTTCTTCCTTTGCTTTGGTGGAATCTAATTTTAGTCATCAGAAAGTGACCTTTCCCCTTGAAGGCTGTTTGTCTGACTTCAAAACAACTCTGTAAAATAATCCCTATACACATGTGGTATTTATTAGTGCGACTGGTTCAGGGAATTCTATGGTACCTAAGCAGGGGTGTATCAAATTTTTAATTGTTTTTGACAACTGACCTCAAAATGGGGTGAAAGTACCACACAATATAAAAAAAATTACAACTTTTACTTATATTTATATTTTAAACATTTTATTCTTTAAAATGTCTATTCATATGTATATCTTTTATATATACATATTATATTTTATAGTAGTCGGTGCTATTTCTGAATAAAATATATGTATATTACAGGCATGGACTCAAAACCATCTTACTGATAAATGCAAGGTCAAAAAAGCCTGCAGAGCCCCACTTTATGGCATCTAATTTAATTTTCTACTTAGCCAACAAAACAGCAAAAACATTAGAGAAAATAATTAGAAAAGGAAGATTCTAATAGGGAAAGTCATTTTTATACTAGGTAACTATTTTCTTATTCCTCATATTTTTAAAAAAGCATATGTTGCCCTGTTTCACTAGAAGCTCATAGTAAAATTATAAAGAGTGGGTTTAAAGAAGGATAATTATAATGAAGTCTTCATAATAATCACGATACATATAAAAATTTGAAAGCACTTTGCCTGAGAAAGGTATTTAAAAGGCTGCAATGAGAAGAGAACAATGTTTAAGGTCTGGAACACAATGAACTGATCTCTGAGCACGCCACACATCTAGAAGGTTTATCTCGCAGTTTTTTTGTACTAACCTATCAGATACTGAAATCATATGTGGCATTCTACTGCCTTTGTTAGATAATGGGTTACACAGTGCAATTCTGTTTTGTTGTTGTTGATGTTATAAAGCTCCTTGAGCCTTACATGTCTGTAGCTTTAGTCAGCCCTGTCTCAGGTTGCTGGTGTATCATTGCTCACTTATTCCAGGCATCTGGGTTCTCTCTCTGTTTCTAAGTAGAAGAAAACTACAGCGGTGATGACTTCATTGTTAATGCATTAATAATGGTATGTCTTTCATTTTTCCTAAGTGCAAACTGACCTATACTTTTCTATTCGAGAAATAGTTTGACAGAGGAAACCATGACCAGTTCTTTGACACTGAAAACAGCAGAAGTATGATATAGCTACACTTGTTCTGCAGAGTTAGATAAGCAATCTGACTCTTACGGCAGAGTGTCCCAAGCATCTTTTGCACACCACTTCCGGTAGAAGCGGACAGCTGAGAAGCGTTACGGTTATAAGACTCAGCGAACTATCACCTTGGGTTCTCATTCCTGTCTTGGGGATCACAAGGGATGAAAAACACAAAGGGCAACATGGCAGGTCACTGAAACCTCTTTTACATATTTAAGTTTCAGCTTCTGGAGAAAGAACATAAGCTGTTGTGAACTGCTCTAGGAAGTACAGAATATACTTAAAACAGTCCCTACACTCACACACACACACACACACACACACACACGTATGTATATAAGATATAAACTACTATATTTTACATTACTATATGTAAGGCTCTATCATGACAGAAGCTTCTTTCTATATCTCGCTCCAGGGAAAAAAGTTAGTGATGTATTTGATCAAATTAAAAATCAAGTAGCAAGTTTTACTGTTCTATCATTAACTGATATTTGCCTCTGAGGTAAAGGGGTCTTCATTTTCAGGCCCATGATGCAAGAGCTTTTATTCTTCACGTTATGCCATGTTGTGAACTACACTTGACTTATGGCAAATAATGAAGAGGGAAGGACATAGTGTGTGTTTTAGGCTTCTGTGGACAGATAAGCATATACTCGTAGTTTAATTTCATGACCTCACCCATATAACTAAAGCTATTTTTACTCGGGCCTGTGATTACCAGAACATTACCATATAAAACATTCTTAAAATATATTTACTGACTTTCAAAAAAAAGGCAGGCAAAAGATGAACAGATACTGTATCAACTTCTAAAAACCCCAAACATGTTAACTGAAACTTGATAGTTTTCATTGTCAATAAAATCAAACAAAAAATTGGAAAAATAGGTTAAACATTCTAGTAATTATTTTTTGTCAGAGAACCGTAAATACGTCAGTAATTTTTAAAAAATTCCTTCACATAAACAGCCTGCCTAGCAGTTAAATGCATAATAGAATTTTTTCAACTTCAGAATAACAACATGTGTGTTTTAGTTACTGCTGTAACATATTAATGAATATAAGCTGGGAAAAGCAGAAAGAACTTTCCTAGTTTAATGCATTTGATTCTGTGCATTTAGTTTTTCCTGACTATATTATGACAATAGCCACTGAATGTGGAATTTGGCCACTCCTCAAGGGTGATTTTTCTTCCAGTTAGAAAAATGGTCCAATTGTTTATAAACAAAAGAGCTCTCCCCCCTTACCTTTTTATAATTCCCCTCCATATCCAATGAGGATTCTTGACTGATGATGTCATCCATTCCATCACTGTCCAAATTCATCCTTTAACTCTTTAGAATTTCACTTAAGAAATAACCTCCCATGAATTCTGATAGGCTGATATGCCAATTGCCCAGTTCCCTGGTTACTGCTCATGCTGACATGGAGAGCTGGCTAAGAGGCTGTGCCCAGCCGTGTGTGTTCTTGCCCTGCTCTGCCCCAGAGACACCGCCCCGCCCAGCTCCCCGGCCTTTCCTTGCTCTGGCACCGGGCAGCTGCTGTTCTCTGAGGCTCACTCTACCCCTGACACTTGGCTTGCTGACTCCGGCCTTCCAACCATCTGCTGTCACCTTCCCCTGAATGATCCCGCCCCAATTCCTCTCCACAGCACCTTTCCTGTTCCCAAGAAAGGAAAAGAGAGGCACTCAGCTTCAGCCACGCTGATTCAACTCCCCTGTTCAGGGCCGAGTGTGGACTGGAGCTCTGTGAGGAAACTAGCAATCTGAACCAGGGGTAGATTGTGTGGGATAAAAATAGATGTGAAAACTTCCAGCCCAGCCGACTTCACTACTGAGTTAAAAGCTGGGTATCCCATGACAAAATGAAAACAGTATAATTTAAAGGCTGACCTGTAACACAGATGTTTGCTTTTTTCCCCCTAAACTGATCATTTCTTAAAATCACGTGTAAAAGTCTCATCTGGTAGGATCTCCAGGACGAGACTGAAACTCACTTCCAACAAGAGGAGGCCCTTTCTGCCCAGGAGCAGCGCTTTGTTCTATTAATATAGGCAACAGAAAAAGATCCATCAACTTTTCTTTAAAATTCAACCAGTGGCGGGCTTTTTCACAAAAGCAAATGTTCTTTTCTGCTGCTCTCTTTACACTTTTCCCATGGCTTCTGGTTTTGTTTACAGGCTTTACTAAAGAGAGGGAAAAGGCCCACAGCTGGAGGATGTTTTGGTGCAAGACGCAGACAAGCAGAAGTGCACACACAAACACACGCTCATCAGGATCAGCTTACTACTGTCATAAACTACAAATTATGCCCTCTATTTATTTCCAAAAAATAAAGCTACTGTTTGCAGGAGAAATAGGTCAGAAAAGAATTCAAAGGGCAAGCCTTCATTTAGCAACACCATCTTACACTGTGACAAGCTTAGATAGAAAGCAGCAAGTATATCAGTCAATAAATTTTCCAATATAGATTCTTGCGCAACCACAACACTGTTAAGAACAGAGTTCTAAAAGCAAAAAGGCCATTCAAGATAACCTTTTGGCATCTGAACCTCTGCTGACATGCTCACCTTCAGTGTCTACTTATTTCTCTCCACATTTTTTTAAATTCAATTTGTAGAAGACTTGTGGCATAAATGTGTCTCAAGGTAGTTTATAATAGCCCTACTTCTATAAAGGAAATACTTCCCTCTGTAGCCCCGAGCCAAAGTGAAATCTTCCCTTTACTCCATTCTCATTGCCCCACCTCAGTTCCGAAAAGAATTAATTGCATGTTTGTCAGATGTTACAGTAACAAGTTGTCTCTCATGAACCACATCTGCATTTGGGCAGGGTTTTCCCTGGAAAAGATCTCCCTTGTCTTACTCTCCTCCAAACCCCAGGACCCTCACTTCAGATGGGGGGCCCGCTGTCTGCATGCAGGCAGCCCAGAATGCTTCCCGGGGCTGTGGCAATGCTGGCCACAGACTGCTGCTCCCAGTGCCCAGTGCAGGTACTCAAAATACAGCAGAATTCACCAAGGCTAAGACTTTGGGGTTAAAGTATGCTCTTGTTTGAAGGACCCTGTATATGTTAAATCCTGCCAAAGGAGGTTAGTTAAAATGAAGGAAGCAGGCATCTTCTTACCTGGCATATATTAACATAACAATAGCTACCCTTTATTGAGGGAGGCGTTGCTATGTGCCAGGCACTTTATATGCACCTCCTACATATGTCTTTAATCCTCTCAATAATCTTTTGGAGTAGATATTACTATCCGTTGTGTTTTACAGCAAGATGAAAGAGCTCAGCGAGGTTAAGGAAGATGAACATGGGCTCTCTGCCTCTGCAGCTCACACTCTAAATGGGTGTGCCAGACCATCCCACACTGGTCGCCTCTGCAAGAAATAATTGTGCCCAATAAAATAATCAAGTATAGCTTTTATTTATTTATTTATTTATTGAGACAGGGTCTTGCTCTGTTGCCCAAGCTGGAGTGCAGTGGCATGATCATGGCTCACTGCCACCTTGACCTCCCACGGTCAAGTGATACTCCCATCAGCTTTCTGAGTAGCTGGGACTATAGGTGTGCACCACTATGCATGGATAATTTTTAATTTTTTTTGTAGGGACAGGATCTCACTATGTTGTCCAGGCTGGTCTTGAGCTCCTGGGCTCAGGTGATCCTCCTATCTCGGCCTCCCAAAGTATTGAGATTACAGGTATGAAGCACCACGCCCATCCAAGTGTAGCTTTTAAAGATGAGAGTTCAACACAGACAAATCTAGCAGAGCTCCAGATATATGGTTTGGATCTGTGTCCTCACCAAAATCTCATGTTCAATTGTAATCACCAATGTTGGAGGTAGGGCCTGGTGGGAGGCGATTGGATCATGGGGGTGGTTTCTAATGGTTTAGCACCATCCCCCTAATGCTGCTCTGGTGATAAGAGTTCTCATGAGATCTGGTTGTTTAAAAGTGTGTAGCACCTCTCCCCTCTTTCCCTTCCTCCTGCTCTGGCCATGTGAAGATGTACCTGCTTCCCTTTCACCTTCTGCTGTGATTGTAAGTTTCCTGAGGCCTCCCCCACCATGCTTCCTGTACTGCCAGCAGAACCATGAGCCAATTAAACCTCTTTTATTTATAAATTATCCAGTCTCAGGTATTTCCTTTTTTTTTTTTTTGAGATAGAATCTCCAGCCTGGAGTGCAGTGGCACAATCTTGGCTCACTGCAACATCTGCCTCCCAGGTTCAAGCGATTCTCCCACTTCGCCTCTCAAGTAGCTGAGATTACAGGCGCCCACCACCACACCCAGCTAATTTTTGTATTTTTAGTAGAAACGGGGCTTCACCATGTTGACTAGGCTGGTCTCGAACTCCTGACTTCAGGTGATCCACCCGCCTCGGCCTCCCAAAATGCTGCGATTACAGGCGTGAGTCACCACGCCTGGCCAGGTATTTCTTTATAGCAGTGTAAGAATGGACTAATACATCTCCCTGTATAACAATATCAAGAGCTGAATCAACATTTTCCAAATCATACATCTGGAACACCCAGCACGTATTGTCGCATATCTCTTCCTGATGAAGCCTCAAGAAATGAAACGGAAGCTACTTCACTGATGTCAGGACCTAGTACGCTATATGATGAATTTTCCTTTCCAGTTTACCTGGTGTCTTTTAGCGCCACCGTTGCTTCTTTCCAACAGCCACTGTGGTTTCAAGCTCTTTTCTAAGGGGACAGGGATTTGTGTTTATTCATCTTGTTTACCCCATAGCATGTAGAACACTGCCTTGCACACAATAAGCGCACAATGAAGAGCTGTTGACTAAGTACATGAACAGAGGAAATATGACCGCGCTGCTTAAAATGTTTCCTCTAAATGCTGTCCACAGTAGGAAACATTAATAGTGCTTTTCAACTGAAATCTTCTGTGGAACTCACATATGTTCAAAAGGAAAAAAGGGTCTGCTTTGATTGAATGAGGAGGGCTACCACGCCCCACCTGGATGCTCTATTCTCCTATTATCCCAGCCCCAGCACAGCCTCTCAGGAAAGCTCTGTGGAAAGGAAGCCCTAGGACCCTGCAGACCCCACTCACTCTGCAGACCAGAGTTTGAAAAGCTCTAAAGACCGTAAAAATGGCTTTCACAGTAGCAGCAAAGCAGTATTCTGCTCCTGGTTCCATGACTGTACTGATTTCCAGACCTCAGTCCACTCCACTTGGGGTTCAGCTGCTACGTGAATTCATTCTTATCTGGGTTAATATCCTAGTCCACTTAGCAACCTACAATCGATAGCTAACATGGATGAAATTATAAAAATTTAGAGGCTGCAAGACTCAGTAAGATACATAAAATGATATGCCTAATGACTAATATCTTTTTACTTTAACAGAGTGGGCTTAAATATATAATTAAAATGAGAAAAACTGAACTCTCACGATTATGTATATATACATACAAATTAATATATTTGTACTAGTAATATAGTAATGATATACATACATATGTATATACACATACATTGATAATATATTATCTTTTGGAGAAAGGCACCTCAAAATTCAAGATAGAAATTTCCCAACGAAACAACAGCAACAAGGAATAGTACTGAGAATACTAAAAGACCATTCCACTCCTCTATCTGCTAGCTCCTTTTTTGTCATAAATGATTCTCTAACAAGCACTATACAGAGACAAGTGATAGAACATCTGCTCCTGAAACATGAATGCAAGAGGTTGAGCGCAGTTCTCAGTGGTGGTGACATCACTGTGCACCCTCCCTAAAGAAGCTCAGCACATAGATAGGCTCACAGCCCAAACCCTTTCCAGATCGAGCTGTGCCACCATTTTCAGGATAGCTTATGCCAGCTTAAAATATCTGAGAGTTTCCTATTATGTGTGGCATCACTGATCTGTGAAACTTTCTAGAGTTTTGCTACTCAAAGTGTGTTCTCTAACCAGATTATCAACAGCACTGGGAACTTTCTAGAAATGTAAGCCCTCCAGTCCCACTCCAGAACCACTGAATCAGAAATTGCATTTAAAAAAAAAGAGATCCCTAGGATTTTTGAATACACCTTAAAGTATAGAAGGGTTGCTCTAGAACTTGCAAAAAAAAAAAAATCATTATAAGCCATTATCCCTCTATTTCAAACCACATTTACAGGCAGGGTGGCAAGACCTTGACACATGCTTGGGATCAACACTGTAATTAATTTCACTTCCATGTGGTCCAGATGAATACAGGCAAGGAAAACACAAAACCAAACACCACCTTGGCAGAGACTTGAGCTGAATGTAATGCCTGATGGTTTGGCAGTAGCTTGCAAATGGGAAGACAGCCACTCCTATCTTTCTATGGGGATGGTCTCTGGTACCTCTTCTGCTGCTGCCCTCTCTAGAATGAACTGTCCAGGCATAAGATGGGCCCAGTTACTAGTGCTCTCCCTCAGAAAACCTACGCACAGTCACTTAGAATCCCTGAGGTTGAAAAAGCCTCTTCCCACTCCTGCTCTGAATTTCAAGGACTAGCATGAAGAGCTTCGGTTTCCTGTTGAGCCATGATCTGAATTGCAAGTCACATTGCTCACGTGAGTTAATGCTTTTAAATGATCATTATCAGCCACTGGTGGAAATTATTGACTCTGAGAACACTGACCACATTACTGGGAGATCACTTATGCACTGTCAAAAGATTTTCCTATTCATACATGGAAACTTGATTTCATCCTGATTAACCCTTCATCTCCCACTGCCTTCTCCTCGGCCTTAACATCCATATTCCATGTACTAGATTTATAACTTCTTTTCAAATAATTTTTTTCTTCTGTGCAAAGTTCATCTAAATTTGGTTTGCTTTTCAATTAAAGTATTCTGACAGCTAGAAAAGCCATGAAAATATGCAGGCCATTTAAAGGACTTTGCTGCATAGATTTTTAAAAAATCAAAATAATGGTATTAAAAGTATGGGGTGGGGATGTGGCAATGTTGGGAGTAGACAGAGTGTCACACGTTTTCCCACATCTAAAAGATCATGGGCCATAGTTGTAAATCTTCCTGTTCAATTAAAACTGAGCACGAGAAACTCAACTACGGTCACTCTGATGACCATCGTACAGCTTCCAAGTGGAACCAATTATAATGTCCTCATTATGTTTATCTGTGTGTTCTTTCCCCATTAATGGCTTTCCTACACTGATTGTCACTTAGGCCTCTCTGATAGTTGTTTTCTTCTGAATTCAAGCAGTTTTGTCAAATTACTTTCTATTTCAGGAAGCTTGGTAGTTTCTGATGCTCCTATATAATAGGGCACAGGGGAATACTAAGTCCAATATTTCAAACTTTCCCTTGGTATAGAGAATATAAATAAATAATGGGATATGACTCCAGTGGGATATGGCTCTATTAATGTTGGGCTTCTGTATGTAAAATTGCGATTAGTTGCCCAATATTTTATATATTTGTGTGTATGTATGTGCATGAACAGGGAGTCTCTACTTTCAAGCAAACATCAATGCAATGTGATATTTTCCACAGAGATGCCCCATTTCCTTCCCATCCCCCATCACCACCATCCTTTCCAAGAATAAATACTAGACCTTTGTATTAAAATATGTTTCACATATGTACTTCTTAAAATCACTCGAAGTCTGAATCATGAAGTTTGAGGCCCACGTGCTACTTTAAATAGAAATGATGTGCTTGTACTAAATTTCTATTTCAGATCAGGCCCACAGTGAAGCCCTGCTAATTTTTTTTTTTCCATGTGGGGCTCTTATCATTGTGCTCCTTTTGTGGTAAAGCATATAAATTAGATTTCCAGTCATCTAAGCTAAAAAAAAAATGCATATAAATTTATCGCCAAAATTATTTTATCGATTTCAAAGGTTACTACCTCTTTGGAAAAACAGAACTATATCTCAACAAGGCAGAACATAATTATATTTTAAACAAGCAAAACAATGAAGACCAAGTACTCTTCAGCACTGTTAACTATAGAAAAAAAATTCCCCATAAAAAAATCTATAGACTAAAACAGAAAATTGTCTTATTGAACTTATATTTAAAAGCCTCCATCGCATAGAGCACTAAAATGCTTTGAAATTCCCTTTTCCATTCTAATATCTTTTTCCCTGCTGTGGATGAAACCAGGCTTAAATTGGGTGGAATCTTGAACTCAAATTTGATACCTTGTTTTCTCAGTCACAGGAAGAAGGGATTGAGAGACTAGTCCTCACTTGTCCTGGTGTCAATAGGGATAGAATATATTTGCTCTCCTTTGTTAACCATTAAATGACCCACTAGAATCTGGGCATAAAAGGCTGTTTACTACTTTCTCCAACAAGAATTTTAAGAATATCTTGATGTACTACTTAAACTGATATACTCCCTAGTTTTATCATTTAAGAGCAACATAGGGTGTCTTTTACTTTACGTGCTGGGTATGATACCTCAATTGGGCTGAAACATTTGGCCACAGAAAACTTTGGTATTCCATGCGGTAGTAAAATTATCCCTTTATAAGGCAGATGGATGTATTAAAACTTTGCAAAATCATTATAGTAAGAAAGGCAGCTTGGAAATGAGTATTTGCAAAGCACTTGGGGATAGACCATGAGGTTCATCTTGGGAAAATTCTCTGGATGAATAAGTAGGCATAGAGGTATTTTCTTAATGCATTGTCTCTGGGAAGGCTGGAATGTCTATGCATCCCAGTGATTCATTTATTTTGTGCCTTGCACTGCATCCCCCATTCTGGCACAAGAAATGTTTAAAGTGCTGGCAACTGGCCAAGAGGCTGAGAGGCCAGGTACATGGACTTCTGAGGTCAGCTTCACCAACTCCTTGTTACAACATACGGATCTGAGCTTATCTCTGGGGTTACGATGGGAAACCTTGATCCTAGGGACTCAGAACAGCAACAATTGCATAAAGTGCCATTCAATCCAACAAACATTTATTGAACGCATACTCTGTGTACAAGGCAGAGACTTGTGAAAATTTAAAGAAGGTCGCTTGTCTTCAAGAAGCCTGTTGTCAGCCAGGCGCGGTGGCTCACGCCTGTGATGCCAGGACTTTGGGAGGCCGAGGTGGGCAGATCACCTGAGGTCAAGAGTTTGAGACCAGCCTGGCCAACATGGTGAAAACTGGTTTCTACTAAAAATACAAAAAATTAGCTGGGCGTGGAGTCTTTATGGGCAAGACTCCGTTAAAAAAAAAAAAAAAAAAAAAAGGCACTTGTCATCTAATGGAGGAGACAGACCTATATGTAAATAGTTGTAAATGGGTTCTAATACAAGTAAAAACAAAATGTACTGAGAAGGAGAAATTTGGACTGAGAAATAAGTGGGAAAAGTTTCCTGAAGGAGGTGGCATTTGAGCCTTGAAAGCTGCATTAGCCTGCAGTGGGTGGGAGCAGGTGGTGTGTGGGTAGGTGACATCTCAGCCTGAGGCATTGCAGCTAAGAACTGATGGCAGTGTGAAGGCAGGAGTAAAGGGTCTGGAGCAAGAAGCATTTCTGCCCAGGGTTCAGAAACAAATGTCCGGTCTTGAAGGCCATGCAGAGGAGTCTGAAATGTATCCTAAGGAACACAGGGAGGCATTAAAGATTTCTGACCGTGCTTCTCATGACCTGGCATGTGTTTGAAGAAGGGACTCTTTATGCTCCCAAGGGAGGAAAAAGATGAGTGTTATTCACACACTATTTTACTTTTTCTTCTTCAAGTCTCCATTCCCACAGCAGCTAAGAATGTCAGAGTGTGATCTATATCTGGGGCGGTCATAAGGGAATTTAAGCAATGGCAAGAAAGGTATGAAAGCACGTCATTGTTTTTATATACACACTTATCCCAAAACCCCACTCCAGGAAAGAGGGAAAAAATATTTAAGAGCTTTTAAGCAAAACGGAACCTTCAACCTAAACTTGTGCATTCAAGTTTACAATATTTCTAAGCTGTCTATCAAAAACCATTTAGAAAAATTTGGCCTCTTGAAGGCTGCCAGGCCTGAAGTTGTGGGCGAATTTCTTTCCTGAAGAGATTGGCTTCCTCCCAAGACTGGAAAATGGAGGTCAATAGCTCTATCTTTTAACAGGGCTATGACCAAAAATGACAACACATGCCTCAGTAACCTCTTTGCTAAAATAAATCCTGTGAGGAAGAAAAGTATATGAAGATGACGACAATGTGAGCACCTTTAAAAACGAAACAAAACCACCATGAAAAATTCTGTAGGAGAATTCCTTCTGTTTATTCCTCCTTGGTTTAAGTTGTTCAAAGAACAGTGCATACAAACCCTTGCTCAAACAGGGGTGTTCGGGCTCTTGGCAGCAGCGAAGCTCTCTTTTTCAAAACAGCCATCCATTTAGAAAAGCAATGTATAAGAATCCATTGTATTTCTACATATTAGCAAGATACAACTGGGAAATGAAGTGAGACACGGTTTCCCTGGGCCGCTGAACAATCCTCACTGAACCCGATGTGCTCAGAAGAAATGACACAAGAAGAAGGGAGCTCTTAATTCATGATAACTGACTTGTTTATGCAGAAAGGCAGCCTCTGGCAGAGAACCTGGCAACAATCATGCCAGGAAGTTAACTGGGAAAGTCTCCATTTCACAGATGAGAAAACTAACAAGAAATAAGGGGAGAGATAATCAGCCCACACACAATGAAAACAGTGCAGGTTAATGGTGGAAGAGGGGAAGGCGTAGGACTGAAAGTCATAAAATAAGAAACCACAGTGCCATAGAATGTTGACAATGCCTTTTTTCTTTTTTTTTTTTTGTTTTTGAGACGGAGTCTTGCTCTGTCACCCAGGTTGGAGTGCAGTGGCGCGATCTCGACTGCAAACTCCGCCTTCCCGGCTCCCGCCATTCTCAGCCTACCGAGTAGCTGGGACTACAGGCGCCCGCCACCACGCCCGGCTGATTTTTTGTATTTTTTAAACAGAGACGGGGTTTCATTGTGTTAAGCAGGATAGTTTCTCCTGACCTCGTGATCCGCCCGCCTCGGCTTCCCAAAGTGCTGGGATTACAGGCGTGAGCCACCGCGCCCGGCCTTACAATGCCTTTTTTGTTAGTCAATTTTACAAATAGTAGACATATCCATCCGTATTACTTGAGGACCTATTCTAAGCACTGGGAAAGCAGATAGAACAAAGATAAAATCCCTGCCCTCATGATGTGAGTGAGGGAGCTAGAAAATAGACAAATAATTAAGTAAAATATGTACTATGATAAATGGTGATAAATGATAAGTAAAAAAATAGAGAAGCATGATAGAAATATTGGGATAGGACAGGCGCGGTGGCTCATGCCTGTAATCCCAGCACTTTGGGAGGCCAAAGTGGGGGGATCACGTGAGGTCAGGAGTTTGAGACCAGCCTGGCCAACATGGTGAAACCCCGTCTCTACTAAAAATACAAAAATTAGCTGGGTGTGGTGGCGGGCGCCTGTAATCCCAGCTATTTGGGAGGCTGAGGTAGGAGAACTGCTTGAACCCAGCAGAGGGAGGGTGCAGAAAACCAAGATCGCACTGCTGCACTCCAGCCTGGGCAACAGAGCGAGACTCCGTCTCAAAAAATAAAGACAGACAGACAGACAGACAGAAAGAAAGAAAGAAAGAAAAAGAAATATTGGGATAGAACTGGAGAGCTGGAAGTTTACAGATTATATCCAGATAAGGCTTCACCTAGAAGTGACATCTGAGCAAACACTCGCAGAAAGTGAGAGAGTAATGGATGGGGGTAGAGGTGACAATATAAGGTAAATATGTATAAGATGTAAAATATAAGATGCCTGGTTGAATGTGAATTTCAGATAAACAGTGAACAATATTTTAGTCTATGTCCCAAACGCTGTAGGTTATTTGCTAAATCTGGCAACCCTACACAGTGAGGCGGGGAGGGGGGTGGGTAGGGGAGGTAGGGGTGCACGCCAGGCAGAAGGAATAGCAGGTGCAGGGCCAGCCCAGCATGGTGGGAAGGTAGTGGAGGAAATCAGGAATATAGGAGAGGAGTCCAAGAGGAAGCAGAGATGAGCTGATATAAAGCCCTGTGAGGACTTGGATTTTTACTCTGAGCAGGATGATAAACTAAAATTTTTGAGATACGGGACATGATCTGTCTTCAGTTTTAAAAGCTCATTTTGGAAACTGTGTTGAAAATAGACTATGGAGTGTGGGCAAGGGCAGGGGTAGGTAAAGCACATAGAAGGCTATTATTGCTGTAATTATGATGACAATAACAACCACAACAACAATGATGAACATCTATACAAAAGCACCAAAATGTGCATGCAATTTTCAGGGGAATGGTCCCTGAAGCCCCCATTCATGAACTATCCATTAAGAAATCTTGGTGTATATCATTTATGGGAGAAAAGGAATCAATATTTCAAATAAATTCTATCAACTGACTAAAAATGCTAACCTAAGAAATTTGCTTTTAACCACTGTAATATCATCCTCAAAAAATAAGTAAGTCCTTGTAAAATGGTGGGGAAGTTTCTGAAAGCCATTCAACTGCAGATATCATCAGTGACTACAAACATCAAGCTAAGGACTTAGAGAAAGCACCTTTTCTGAATCCAATTGCATGTGGTGCCAGCTGGGTTCTAAAATGAAGGTTTCTAAGTGGGATTAAGATTTGGCTTCAAGGTTAATGTTTCTGTTTTGTTGAACTATGTATAAAGATAGAGCGCTTCAAAAGAACACACACATGTAGGTAGTTCTACTATAAAATCCCATGCAGATGCAGAATCTATTGACCATTATTACCCAACCAATACACTTAATTTTATTGTGGAAAAGCAATAAATACTTCAAAACTATTAAACACATAATGACACTGTTATATATTGCAGCTCATGTAAAATAAAATCAATTTATCTTCCTTTGGAAGAAGCAGAATGCTAACATAACCCCTTTTCTCCAGATGAGATTGCTGATATTTGACCAATTTTCAACCTACGAACACAATGCTTTTATGTTAAACCTAATGAAAAGACATAGAGAATAATCTTATAGTAGCTTGCCCTTCAAAAATGAAGTAAATAGCTTCTTTGAAAAGAGAAAGTTATTTTAATTATTATAGTAATTCAATCACCTGGAGCCATGCCATGTGTAGATTAGGCTCTCCATACATACTTGACATCCCCTACCCTCAAGTTCTATATTATGTGTAAGTGACATGTTGGTTGTTTTCTCAGCATCTCTGACCCCTTTCTCGTGGAAAGAATTACTGTGAAGCATGAAGCTGGATATTTAGGATCTATGGCCCTAAATGTACCATAAAATGAAAATACTATAAAATAAATCTGTAAGTACAAATTTCTAGTTATTAAGCAAGACAAAGTATATAAATACATTTTATAGGCACATGTTACTTAGCTGAGAAACCACTGCCTTGAGTTTTGTGAAATGCACTATTTCGCCTGCACATATTTACCACTGTGAAATCTGACCTTATGAGAAACATTTGCTTGTCTCAGGTAACCTACCTCACACAAGGAAGAGGCATTGTTAAGTTAGAGAATTGGTCTCTCAGAGCTTCTAAACTCAGTCAGTTGTGTAATATCCCAATATTAACTCTCCAGGATTTGGACCAGCCGTGCCTGCTGCTGCAAAGAGCAATTTCTCTGAGAACATTCTTGCTGTCTGTTTTCAACAAAGATACTTTCAATGTTGCCTCAACAGTCCAAGTCCTAACAAGGAGTTACTAAACACTCTAGAGCCGATCTTTTGCAATCGTCTAAGTGTCTAATTCATAACTCCAGTAGAAAATTACCATACAAATGAATATGCATTACTAAGATTTTTCTATTTGGAGTTTTTGATGCATGTTGATACTTTAATGCTTATTTACCAACCAATTAAAACAACATACTAGTAAAAATAAGTTCAGAAAGACACACAAGTGCAACTTTAAACATCAAGTGCATACTGGGTGATTTTTGAAAATTTCTAAGATTATCAATCGCGACTATCTATTTACATAATTTCTTAAAGACAGTCCTAAAAGCTGGATGTGAAGCAACTCACATCCTATGCAACGAGCAAAAATTACGTTTTCCAATGTTATCGATGTGAGATTCCAAACAGATTTTCCTCTGAAATTCCCTTAAATTCAAATTACAGTCCAAAGCAATTCCTCTTATTTGCAGACATACAGAATATGCAAAGCACAAATCACCTCCGTGAATTTCACGAATGCTTTAAAGGCCAAGGAAGCAGTGTTTTCTGCCCCATTACTCCCCAGAAAACCTAATTACAATTCAGATACTGTATGTGATGAAGGCCAGGCGCAGAGGATGGCAAAATCCCTTGAATATCCGGAAAGAGGCAACCTGCTGCTTTGGAAGAGGAAGGCCTCCTCTCCCAAAGGATGCCGGCCTCAGAATCAGGCTTTAAATTTTACCTGATACGAGCAGTTATCCTGATGTACCATCTCAGTGCATCCTAGGGCGCAGACCCCAACGCAGGACTGCTGAGCGAGGCTGCGGAGGGCAGGCGCGGAGCATCCACTGGCGGGCGGAGAGAACGCCCTGGTAAGGCAGGGGCTCCCCGCAGATTAAAATGGATGCTGTTTCGCTGATCAACCTGCGCAGTGGCACTGCCTGTGCCGGGAAGCGCGCAGCTAGAGAGCTGAGCTGCTCTCCAGTCCTCCGAAACCAGTGAGGCAGGCTTAGGAACATGGAGCTGGGACCGGGCTGGGGGAGGGGGCGCTCATCACCCGCACAATCAGCCAATTATATTATAGGCACAAAGAAAAGGATCAGTCTGGAGCTGGTGTGACCTTCTGGTGCTTTATGAAGGCAGTTAACTGATGTGGAAACATTCTAGTCCTCATTAACGAGAAAAAGGCCAGCAAGGGAGAGGGAGAGAGACAGACACAAATCAATGTTGCAGTTGAACATTTCTAACCTCAGGCATCATCCTTCCTGCCCACTAATGCTGCTTGGCTGGTGCTTATCAAAAAAAAAAAAAAAAAAAAAAAAAAAAAAAAAAAAAAAAAAGGCCTTAAAGATAATTTTAGAACTTTTAACATGCTAAACAGAGAGCAATCCATTCTGAATACCAACAATGAAAGGATGTTTGTCTATGTTGAGTTTTTGAAGTGTTTGTCAACTTTATAACTAAAAGGTCTTTACTCTTTAAAAGGATTATTTGTAATTCTTTAAATTCCATGCTTCTTTTTGGCTCCTAGCTTCTTTTTAAGTCAAATAGTAATAAGATGGAATAATTGCTGTTATAAGTTTTTTTAGGGAGACAGCTTATTAAAATATTAAAGTCACTATAGTTTATTTCATGAAAACTAAAGTCTTAATTGGAAGGTTTTTTTTTTTAAATGTAAGGCTTTGTACATATATTACTAACCAATGCTGTGACTTGAAAATATGGACACCGCCAATGTAGCATATAAAATTCTTGGAACAGACCGACCCTCCCTGAGAGCGAGTAATTCTGGACTTGCGAACAATACTCAAAGGAAATACAAGTCAGACAATGCATGTTTCTGGGAAAAAAACTGGGGCCAATTTCTGAGTGGCTTCAGGGCCACTTTAGGACTTGAGGATATACAAAAAGAAAAAACTGGGCTGTAAATTCTTCAAGCTAATGTAATGAGAAAATTAAGGGGGAAAAGTTAAATAAAATTTTCTTATCTATATTCCTCAGTTGCCACAGGCAATTAGTTTTGTTGTTTCTTTTTTTTTTTTGTTTTGAGACAGAGTCTCACTCTCTTGCCCAGGCTAGAGTGCAGTGGCAAGATCTCAACTCACTGCAAACTCTGCCTCCCGGGTTCACGTCATTCTCCTGCCTCATTCTCCTGCCTCAGCCTCCCGAGTAGCTGGGACTACAGGCGCCCGCCACCAGGCCCGGCTAATTTTTTTTGTATTTTTTTAGTAGAGATGGGGTTTCACCGTGTTAGCCAGCATGGTCTCGATCTTCTGACCTTGTGATCTGCCCGCTTCGGCCTCCCAAAGTGCTGGGATTACAGGTGTGAGCCACCACGCCCAGCCCATGTCGTTTCTTAATAAAATAGCTCTGAGTACCTCAATGGTACTTAACAAAAACATGACTGAATTTAAACCATCAAATTAAAAAAATCAATAGGGACATTATTTTTAAGCTATTTTAGTATATATCTGTCCTATGTTCTACTTATGTAGCCGTCTCAAAAACTCTTCCTCTTCCCATTAACCACGCTGTTTCACTGTGCTACTGACAGAGAAAATAAGTACTTTTTGTGTGTGAAATAGAATTGACATGTTTGACAAGTTTTCATATCAGGCACTCTCTTAAAAAACGGTTTGTGTTAGGATTATTTGCTAATGTACTTTTAATAACTTATCTGTTTTGTGGAATGACAAAAACCTACTTTTATAAAAATTCTTAATTTTTACTATTTGAGATTCAAGCAGGAGCAAAATCTGCTATCTCAATTCGACTCCCTTGATGCACTCACAAGCACACTCATTTCAGCCTTCCTAGTGAGGAGAATAAAAAGATGGCCGTGAAAACTCAACTGGTATCCTCAGAGGCTTCAATTTCAGCAGCAGGTTGAAAGGAAAAATACTCTGGAGACTCACCCTGCAGAAGCTCACTGCCCTTATCCTTCCTAGTCCAGGAGAGAGGTGGGCCACATAACATGTGCAGGACTTTCTAGGCCTACTCACTGGCTGCACAACGAAAGCTTGATGAATGAAGCAGAAGCCTGGGCATAGGGAATGAACCAAGATCAAGAAAAGAAGATGGAAACTTTTCAGGGATAAGAAACAATAAACAATACACCCCCATCCTAAAACTCCATTCTTCTCTCAGAGACAGAGACTTCTGTGTAGAGTGCCGTGCAATACAACCACCCAATGAGGTTCTGGAATTCCTTTTTTTTGGGGGGGTGGGGGGAAGGGGGATGGAGTCTCACTCTGTCACCCAGACTGGAGTGGCGTGATTGGCTCACTGCAACCTCTGCCTCCCAGGTTCAAGCAATTCTTCTGCCTCAGTCTCCCGAGTAGCCAGGACTACAGGCACGCGCCACCACGCCCAGCTAATTTTTGTATTTTTAGTTGAGACACAGTTTCACCATGTTGGCCAGGCTGGTCTCGAACTTCTGATCTCAGGTGATCCACCCGCCTTGGCCTCCCAAAGTGCTGGGATTTCAGGCCTAAGCCACCATGCCCGGCCAAGGTTCTGGAATTCTAAATATGAGCAAAGAAGAGCAGGCCCAAGGAAAAAAGTTCATTTTGCAAGGTAGCAGATAAGATGAAGTGGAAATCTTATGTTTAATATAAAAAACACTTTCCAGGACAGAACAGCTCTAACTTCAAAGGCAGTTAAAACCTTACTCAAGTTACTCCCTTGACAATCTACGATCCTAAGACTCAGGAACATGTTTCCAAGCTGTGCAAAGGTTAAAAAGCTGCTTCCTGGACTCTGTCTCTTCTGAAAACTGAAGACACTGGAATATATTACATAAGCTCCCAAAGACATTTATCATGTGTTGTTAAAAAAAAAAAGTCTAAACATGATTCCACTCTTCACAGTTGCTGTTCCGTAAATAGTGGAAGTGACTCAGAGGTGGCTCTAGGGAGAACAGATTTCTGACAATTGTATCCCAAATCCTGTCAAAAAAAACTCTCCCAAGAGGTATAAACAAGATGAAAAAAAAATGAATATATTAGACAGGCTTCTCTTTATAGTCATTCATTGGAAACAACTTTGTGTTATAATTTGAAGTATGATTTGCTAGTGCAAAAAACTTTAAACAGAAACCAGCTGTTCCAAGAACACTTAAGCTAGAATAATTTACCAAACTGCAGTAACATTTGTTATCTTTAACTAAAAAATATCGATGAGCTCTTTATGTGAAGCATAGTCTTTGTAGCATAGAGATTATTTTTTTTCTTCTCAGATCTTCACAGCTTCTCTTCCCATAAAAAGTATTGCGTTTCAAATTTAGATGAGACCTCAAGAGATCATTTCGCCTAACCCTGTTACTGTTCAGATATGGAAACCAAGGTCTAAGAAAGTTGTGGCATGTCCAACAACAAAAAGGCATCAAAGCAAGGAAACCAAAGAAACAAACCTGATTTTCTGGGTTCATACCAAATGAGTATGTTTCATATGGGTTCATACTAAATGAGTATGGTGAATGTGTGTGTCCTCAAACTTTGTATGTTGAAACCTAATCACCAGTATGATGGTATTCAAAGGTGGAGCCACTAGGGGGTGATTAGGTCATGAGGGTGAAGTCCTCACAAATGGGATCCATGCCCTTTTTAAAAGAGGCCCAAGAGAGCTGCCTTGCCCCTTCTGCTGTGTGAGGACACAGTGAGAAGATGCCATTGCCATCAGGAAACTGGGCCTCATGAGATACCAAATCTGCTGGTGCCTTAATCCTGGACTTCTCAGTCTTCAGAACTCTAAGAAATACATTTCTGTTGTTTATAAGCTACCCAGTTTATGATATTTTATTATAGCAGCCCTAACAGACTAAGACGAATACTAAGTGAGGACCCACTAGACTTGGAGAAATAAACCCCTTTTGACTGAGCCAAATGAGGCTGCCCTTGAAATCAAAATCTATCATAAAGTAAGAGTGAGGCTGCAGTGTGGGTCTACCTAAAACTCAATTCAAGATATGTTTTAAGGGAAGAAAATTTAGATTATTTCCTTATTAAAATATTGTTTCTGCCACCTACAAACTATTGTGTCTTTAAATCCAGAAAAACATTTTTTTTTTCAATTGTGGCAATTAGCAACAACAGAATGAAAGGGGGTTTTGGACAATAAATATAATAGTAAAAAGTTACATCCTCAGGCCATCGAGCATACAGTTTTGAAAGTGAATAGCATGGGTCAGGAACTGACCCGGAAGGGTAGTAGGAAACTGTCTGGCATAAGCTGTGTGAGTTGTTTAAGTGTTTGGCTATACAGGTGTGTATTTGTCGATACACATTGAATAAAACATTAAGATATGTGCATTTCTTTGTACATAAAATTTACCCCAAAAGAATAAACAAGAATAAACATGAACTCAAGTTGATGATATGCAGGCTAAAGTATTTAGGGCACTTACTGATGTCTGCAACTTACTTTGAAGCACATGAAGTAAATGAGAGGAATTGATGGATGGGTAGATGGATAGGTCAGTGGAAAGCTGTGACAAAGCAAGTTTATTAAACATCAGTTGTTGAATCTAAGTGGTGCAGCAATGGGTATTTGTGGAAAAAAGTCCACTGGAAAGTCAACTCTTGCACTTAACTCACACGGCTTATGCCAGAAAGTTTCGTATGCCCCTTCCAGTCAGTTCCTGACCCCAGTTACTCACTTTTGAAACTTATGCTCAGATGGCCTGAGGATATGACTTTATGTCACTATCTTTGTTGTCCAAAACCCCTTCCATTCTGTTCTTATTATGTTGTTATTATTCTGTTCAAATTGAAATGTTAGAAAAAATGAAATATTGGGGGTGGGAAAGATGAGCAGGGAAGTCACCATCTTAAGTAATAACTTTTAAGCTTCTCCTCAGGAAATTGGGGAGAGTAAGTACACATATAGCTTAAGTGGTACTTCTTTACTGGGCAATGAAAGAAAAGGAATGATGAAAAAATTAATATATGGACATCAGGGGAAACTAGGTCCTTGAATACCCCACCCAAAGAAGAATTACTTGTCACTACAGGTTGAGTAAACTTTATCCACAGTGCTTGAGACCAGAAATGTCCTGGATTTTGGAATATCTGCATATACATAATGAAATATCTTATGGATGGCACCCAGGTCTAAACACAAGATTCATTTTTGTTTCATATGCACCTCATACACATAACCTGAAGGTAATTTTATACAATATTTCAAAATAATTTTGTACATGAAACAAAATTTTGACTTCATTTTGACTGCAACCTGTCACATGAGGTCAGGTGTGGAATTTTCCACTTGTGGCATCATGTCAGTACTCAAAAAGTTTGGGACTTTGCAGCATTTCAGATTTCAGATTTTGGGGTTGGGGAATGCTCAACCTGTATTGTTGCCACCAACAAAACTGGCATCATCTACAGACAATAAACCTTTAAAAATGCTTTGCAGAAACACAAAGTGTTTTCCTCAACATCTTCCTTGATTTTTGTAGTTGAAACAAGCTCCTGTCATGTGCCATGTGAAGTAGTGTTTCTGCCCTCAATAAGTTTGGTAAGAGAAATGAGGCAGTACACAAATGACTAGGTATGATAAAGATGAGTTAAATACCTCTAAATAATTTGTTTGCTCACTAGAAATTCAAGAGAAGAAGAGAACACTCAGCTAGAGTGAACCAGGAGACTGCAACAATCTTGTTCATTTGGTTATTCACTTATTTAATGTCTGTCTTTTGTAGATCTAGATTAATGTGAATTTCCTTAGAACTTGCATCTTGGTTGGTTTACTCAGTGCTATATCCCCAACATCTGAAATAGTACCTGGTTCTCAATAAATACTTTGAAACAATTGAATAAATGAATATGACCCTCAGAGAGCTACCATATTTCTCTTTGCCTTAGTTTCCTCATCTATAACTAAGAATGTTTATTCCTTGCTCACTGGGTTGGTAACATGATGAAATGAGAGTAAATGTAAAACAGCTCTTAAGTATTCAGGAAAGGAAGAGAAATGGATGTTTTCTTCTCCTAATTAAGAACAACATCAACTGTTCAAGGAATAGAGTCCCTTGGATGATAGAGGAGATCATGGGAATGGAAGGGCAAAGACAGAGGGATGCATCCCAAGACACCGAAAAAGGAACCGATGGCACTTAGGCAGTGATCTACATGAGGGAGTGAGCAAGATAAGGAATTGTGAGGTTTTGAGACCATTACTGGAGTAAAATTGGTGCTGTGAAAATAAACAGGGAAGTTAGCAGAAGGAACTGGTTCTGAGGGGGTTGGGGTACAGTAAGGAGGTTTAAATTTTCATAAAATTTGCAGTTGAAGGTGTAAGAGGCAGCTGGGGCTCAAGAGAGATTGGGCTGACAGGTAGAATTTGGGGGTCTTTTACACAGAGAGGATAGTTGAAGCTGTAAGAATGAATTAGATTAAGGGAGAGATTGTAGAGACAGAACTAAAGAGAAACAAAGACATTACTGTGGAAGGCACAATAATGTCCCATCTCCTGGGCCGACTGTTTACAACCTAATCCCCAAGCGACAAAGTAAAATTATGATAAGCAGCTGCCTTTGAGATGGGGAAGTAGTCTGGTTATCCAGATGAGCTCAATGTAATAATCACAAGGGTCTTACGAAGTAGAAGTGGGGGAGGCATAAGAGGAAGAACCAGAGAGACGGCAGTATGAGAAAGGCTTGGTCCAATGTTGTTGTTGGCTTTGAAGATGGAAGAAGAGGCCACAAGCCAAGGAAGGTGGGCTGTCCCTAGAAGATGGAAAAGGCAAGGAAACTGATTTTCCTCTAGAGCCTCCAGAAAGAATGTAGCTCAGTGGACACCTTGATTTTAGTCCAGTGAGGCCCATTTAGGACTTGTGACTTTTGGTATTATAATACCAATAAATTTGTGTTGATTTAAGCCACTAAATTTGGGAGACTCTTATAGCAGAAATAGAAAACTAATACAGTAGTCCCTCCTTATCCATGGGGGATCACATTCCAAGACCCCTAGTGGATGCCTGAAACTGAAGATAGTACTGAACCTTATATATACTATGTTTTTCCCATACGTACATATCTGTGATAAAGTTTAATTTATAACTTAGGCACAGTAAGAGATTAACAACGATAACGGGTAACAAAATAGAACAATGATAACAATATACTGTAGTAACAGTTATGTAAATGTGGTCTCTCTCTCAAAATAGCTTAATATTTTCAGACCACAGTTGACCGATGGTAACTGAAACTAAGGAAAATGAGACCGCAGATAAATTGGGTAGGAAGCCCACATTTAGAGGGCAAGGCCATGCAAAGGAGACATGGTCAACAAAGTAAGAGGAGAATGAAAACGAACACAGTGAGGAGTCAGAAAAAGAGAGGGAATGCTGTCAGAGCCTAGTTTCTTCAGATACTGCAGGGAAGTGGAGGAGGAAAACAACCAGAAGCCATTAATTTGGACTATTAGGAAGTCATGAGTTATGCTGAGGGAATAATTTCAGTAGTCGTGCATTAGGGGTGGAAGCTGGGTGGTTGTGGCTAAAAAGTTGAGAGGCTGAGTTGAGAGTTCGTGAACAGGTTTGTTAATAAATCAGAGCATTAGGGTGGTAGCATGGAGAGGTTGCCGATGTAGCTGATGTTTAAGATGTGGGAGACCCAAATGTCTAGGTAGGCAGCAGGAAAGGAGCCAGCAAAGGGAGAAACTGATGATGGTGAATAGAAAATAAGGGCCAGGTTCTGGAAGAACTGGGCCAGGAGTGTCTGGCAGGCATTCATTCAGTCTTGGGACAGAAGATATGGTGAGTAGAGTTACAAAGAAATGTTGAGTAAAGAGGAAGTTGTGGTGATAGGGGAAGATATAGGAGCACAGATGGCTGGGTAGCCTTGATCTGGTCCCTAAAGCTGCTTGGTTGGAGCTGCTGCAGGTTAAAACCCCTAGGGCAAGGACGTGGAATCAGAGGCTGCACCAGTAAGAAGAAAGCATTTCCAAGAGATTTTGTAGGGGCTTTGTTGTATTTTTTGACAACAGTCAATTCTGGTACAGACGAACAAGAAGATGGATGAAACTCATAAACATATGTTAAGTATAGATAATGACTACATAATAGCTTATAAGACACAAGTGAAATGTATGTGTTAGATTTAGATAATGAGCAAGTAAGTAGACATACAGTCATTCCCCCTTATCTGTGGTTTTGCTTTTCAAGGTTTTAATTACCTGTAGTCAACCATAGTTTGAAAATATTAAATGGAAAATTCCAGAAATAAACAATTCGTAAGTTTTAAATTCTGTGCCATTCTTCTGATGAACTCTCATGCCATCCTACCCAGGATGTGAATCCTCTCTTTGTCCAGCATATCCATGCTGTGGACACTCTACACCCATGAGTCACTAAGTAGCTGGCTCAGTATCAGCTGGACTGTCTTGACATCATAGTGCTTGTATTCAAGTAACCCTTACTTTACTTAATAACGACCTTAAAGTGCAAGAGCCATGATGCTGACATATTGTTATAATTATTCTATTTCATGATTATTATTGTGAATCTCTTCCTGTACCTAATTTATAAATTAAACTTTATAATAGGTATGTATAGGAAAAAAACCATAATATATTGGGTTTGGGACTATCCATGGTTTCAGGCATCCTCCGAGGGTCCTGGAAAGTATCCCTGGCAGACCAAGGGGGAGACTACTATAGTCAGAATTCATGAGATGTGTAAAATATCAATAAGTAAGTTAGTAACAGATTTGTTAGGCCTAGATCAAGTGTGTAGGTGCCAAGCATAGAAAGGGATGAAAAGACTAAAGAATCGCCTAATATTCATGACACACTAAATAAGCTGAGGCACATGAGGCCCTCATTCATTAGATCTTACATTGATTTCCCATTGGTGACACCCATTCTGGTCCTATATGTCCTCTGCCCAAGAAATGTAAATGCAATCCCCAGCTTCTCATCAGGCTAAGAGGCAAGCTACAGAGGAAGCCAGAGGGAATTGGCTCTGTCTCTTACAAAGCAAGTCGTGTGTCACTGGCAGATACCTTATGTCTAAGTGGAACGGGAATCCTTTCTCAAACTTCAACTGTGGTTCATAACCATATTCTCAATAGGAAAGGCTGTCATGGCAGAGAGGCTGGACATATAAATATTGCTTAACTCAAGGTCCTGCCATACTCCTGTGCCATATCCTAAGTATGTCAGCTCATCCCATCTCTTTCCCTTGCTTCTTGCCTTGCATTTTAAATAGAGGTAATGAACTGTGTGATCTGAACATCTTAATTTGGCCTGTGGCTTCTGGGAGAAATGTCTGGTAGTGTACTTGTAGGCTACTATTGCATCAAGGTCATTTCCCACACTACAGATATGGAACAGGAGCCCCAGAAGAGGACAGCTGGTGTCAGGATACTTCTCCACTTCTAACAATACTCTGAGGCCCAAAAATAGAAAGTGAGGGAAGAATAAAAATGAGATAGGTTATAATTTTTTAGCCTTATAATTATAAATAAGAAATTTACCTGAGAGTCTTATAACCTATGTAAATTAATTTACTTAGAAGTTTGGACTATTCTGACCTTGGTTATATTTATGTTTATTATTTCATATTATAAGAAAAAAATGGTTTCCTGAGAAAATTATTAGTGTGAATCACTAATTGGTTGTCACTTTGTTTCTATTTTCTTAAATACTAGAATTTGCTTTAAATGAAAATCAATATGAAAACCAACATACAAAACCATCAAATGTTTCTATCGGGATAAAATTATTCTGAGGTCAAATCTATATTTATGTGTCTCTCAATGAGAACATGATGCTGTTTTGTGATACAAAAAAAGAGAAAGCAGAATTTATAGAGGTCAGTTACAATGTTATTCCAGATATAGCTTTAACATATAACTAAATGTAAAGCTACATCTGGAATAAGATTTTGTTTGGTTGTGCCACATCAAAAGAATCCTGTTTCACACAAGTAAGTAGTTGTAAATGGTAACCGTTCTTTTAATGGATTATGCTGCAATCTCTGCGTATTCTTCACTAAACATGTCCAGAATCTTAAAAGCAAAGTAGCAAGAAACTTATTCAAAATTGGTTTACTGGCTGGGCGCGGTGGCTCAAGCCTGTAGTCCCAGCACTTTGGGAGGCCGAGACGGGCGGATCACAAGGTCAGGAGATCGAGACCATCCTGGCGAACACGGTGAAACCCCGTCTCTACTAAAAAAATACAAAAAACTAGCCGGGCGAGGTGGCGGGCGCCTGTAGTCCCAGCTACACAGGAGGCTGAGGCAGGAGAATGGCGTAAACCCGGGAGGCAGAGCTTGCAGTGAGCTGAGATCCGGCCACTGCGCTCCAGCCCCGGCAACAGAGCGAAACTCCGTCTCAAAAAAAAAAAAAAAAACAAAATTGGTTTACTAACAATATATAGCAATTACTCATATTTCTGATTATGAACAAGATAAGACAGAGTACCCAAACTTACAATAGGCCATTAATCTACAACAGGACCTTCTCATTTGATATACTGGGTGTTTGCTTGTCATTGCACAACCGACTGTTAGGCTTGATGAGAGACTATGCCAAACAGATGTGCCTGATCCTAACCTGGTACTGAACCAAGCTGGGCCTCTGGGCAACTTGTGTAATTTTATTGCTTGGGCATGCACAGCCATGAATTTTTTAGAAAGGCCAGTACAGAGCTACCACCTTCATGGTCGATGACACATATTTATAAGTTCGTTGATTTTTAAGGACTGTGAAAGACTACTTCACCTGGCAGGATAAATTAAATATGCTGATGTTGAAAAATTGGGTTGAGAGAAATACTTTGCACAGATAATGAGGGAATTAAATCACTACAGTTTGGGCTGAAATGTTATATTCTTCTTACCACAGCTTTACAGGACTTTTCTCCAAAGTCCCACAGACTATCTCGTTTGTAGTTGTATTCTGAATTATTTTCACATTTCAGAACTCTTTAATTTCCAGTTTGATTTTTTTTTTTCCAGGGTTGGGGATGAGGTGTTTAGCCACTCATAATATAGGTACAAATTAATCTCTAAAAATACCTCCAGCAACCCTGGGTTTCTACAGACACAGTTTGAAATGTAATGCATTAGGCAGTGCTCTAGCAGGCAGCCTCCCTTTGCCTCTAGAATAATGAGATGGTTTTATATTTCAATAGAATCTGCCAGAGTACTTGTTTATTGGACACAATCCTATTCTTTTCCCCGTAGTATTTTATGCCCAACACTAACTGAAATTCACATGCTGTAGAAAAACAGCAACTGATGGATAGGTAAATCTGGGTGAAGTCTACATCATTTCGTCCAAAATTTATGTCAACATTTAAAGACCATCTCTTTTACTCTCTGTTTTCCAGCATTTGGAGTCAGAGAACGCAGTGGCAGAAAAAGTGAAAAGTAGTATAAATTTGCCAGGGCTAAAGCAAGACTTTCCAAATAAAAATAAGTTAGGTTATCATGTCAAGAAGGGCTAAGCCCAAACTAACACAAAGTTTGTGTGCATGCATGTATGTGTATAGCGGAAGAAGGGTCATGCTTCCCTGCATCCTTCCAGGTATCTTAGCAGCACAGATAGCCTTGCCTACCAATATATATGCATTTTGCTAAAGCAATACATGGAATCTCTGACAATAAAAAAACTTTTCTATGCTCCGAGGCGATAGTGGCTGATTGAAACCAGGTTAATAGAGTACTGGGGAAGGGAACTGACCCTGATGTTGAAGAAAGGTGCCCTCTAGTGGACTATTGTGTTTTTTAATCTGTTTGGAATAGGATTATGAAACAAAAATAATGTTAAAAGTACGATACATTGTTTTACTAACATTTCAATAATATATTTAATGACTGTAATATAAATACATAGGTCTTCAGCTACATTAGTAAATGTATGTATATATAAAGGTTACACAAATGCGAATTCATCCAAAGTTGCAATCTAGGCCATCTTTGAAGGTTCTAGAGTTGAGAAAACTTTGGATCAAATCAAAGACCTGGTTCTGGGCTTGACTGCACTTCTTATTAGGTGTGTTTCCTTGGGCTACTGCTTCAGAGCTGTCAGCCTTTATTTCCTAATCTACAATATGAATTGAGTTATAAACTGCCCCTGGCCCCCACTTTCAGGCTGTCAGACGGCTGTCTTTTTATAATAATTTCATTTTATATCATGAGGTTTCCACATCAGCAATACAAAATAATATAACAATAATATATTATATACAGCATTGGGTGAGTCAACAAAAAAAATTAGATTTCAATTGAAGGTCTTCCTTATAGAAATTTAATGACAGTAAAGGTGATGAGTTTGTTTTTTCTTTTGACATTGATCATGGACATTTCAAAAACTAAACACACTAGATCATGAGTTCATTATAAAAACTGAATTTAATATGAAAATCATAGTTACTATTTAAAAAATATTTCTAGTGTTTCTATTTTTTAAAAAATGATTTTGTAGGATAAAGTAAAATATTAATGAAAAGAAACAATTTACATAGCATAACTTTTCTGAAAATGTGTTTTCCTGGTATGCCACCCTACAGTTTGGGCTGAAATGTTATATTCTTCTTACCACAGCTTTTTATGTTTCTTACCACAGAAACATAAAATTTATGACTAAACCGTTAACATCATCTCTAAGGAGCTATTAAATTTGTCAATGGTCACTAAATCTTTTTTTCTTTTTTAAATACAGAGGTAGTGTTGAAATGCAATTGCTATTAGTTATAAAGAAATTTTGTACTTAGGAGTTTCCTTAGGTCTGTTCTCTGACCAGCTTTTCTAGGGCGAGTTAAGCAGCAACATGGACTGTTCTTATATCCTTTCTCATTTTCATTCTCTCAGAAGAGAGATTCAAATTATTTTAGTCATTTGAATAGTAGAACAAACACTGTTCTAAAAAGTTTTCTGAAGTATAATAAAAATGCCAGAAAAACATTTAATGAGCTACTTAACTTGCTTTATCCTAAAGCTGTTGAATTAAGAAAGCTTCTCATCTTTTAGAAGCAAGTTATTTCAGAATTATAAAGGTACTGATCAGGAAATTATGCTACTCCCAACACATGACAACAGGTAAACTCATTCTCAGTGAGAAAGGTTAAAGTCAGTCACAGATGATTCCTACGCAGTAAAATTAGTCTGCACATTAATCCCAACTCTTCTAAAACCCTCCAATTTAAACCAGTTTTCCTTGGTGAATAGCAAAGGTAGCCTCTTTCAGACACATAAGTTGGGCCCAAATGTTCACTTATTGAAAATGCTGGGGCTTTTTTATTATTTACCAAGAATGTCAGGATAAAAATGAGCAGTCCTTTTGAGTTTCAGCGTCTTAGATAAACCTACCTCATTCCAACATCTCTCTTCTCCCCTTATCTGAGATGATGCTAAGGGACTTTAGGGTTGGTTTGTTTTCACTCTTGACATTCAATCAAATTTTTTAAATCTAGGAAAATGAACACCATCTACCATACCCAAATACCCACACTTGCTGTCTTCTCACGGCCTCTGATTTCCAGCATAACTGTGAGGAAGAGCAACCGGCTGAAGAAGTACACATTTGCATGGCAGATGTCAGTGGAAACTTGTACTGATGGTTGAAGCTACTTGGGCTGTGTTTGGAGGTTTTTAAAATCAAATTTATTTTCCAAAGGACAGAAGGGATTTCTGCAGCAGAACTGTCACTACAACCGAAGCCATCAGAACTTTGACCTCAATTTCAGATGCCCCACTCACTCACCCAGCTGCCCCTGATTCAATCATTTTGATGGTTTCATGCTCCTTGATTTAGTTCCCAAAGTGATACAAAAAATTAAGGGCTTGCCCTTAATTAAACCTTACCCTTCGTGAATTAAAAATACTTCTAAAAACATAATCAGATTTTGTCACATCTTGGTTTAAAACTTCTCAGTTTTCCACAACATTTAGGATAAAATCCTAAATCTCTAATGCTGTTATCCAGCATTATGTTATTGGCCCTGATCTACCCTCCTGACTTCTTTGCACCTCTCAAAAAACCTTGCTCACACAGCTCTAGGTACACTGGTGGCCTTTGAGTTTTCTGGAAAAGCCAAGCTCATGCCTGCAACTGCCCCAGGGCCCTCACACAAGCTGTTTCTCAACCTGTACACCCTCTGCCTTCATCTGAGTCACCTCTCTTGCTTAAAGTTGGAGGCTTTTCCTTAGCCCCCTGTCTAAATAAGGTCCTGCTTTAAATTCACTTAGCATACTGTTTTTTTCCCTCTAATTTGTGGGATGTGTAATGTTGATTTGCTCCACTAGATTGCATGCTCCGTGAGAGAGCAAGGGCCATATGTATCAAGTCGACCACTGCCCACCTAGCATCTGGCACAGTGCCAGGCATATAGTAGGTGTCCAAAAAATATTGGAATAAATGAAATTCTCGAGAAGTTCTCTCACTTTAGGGCCTTGGGATTGAGAGCAGGAGTGTGCCTGTGACCAGCTGTCATTAGTTCTATTGACTACCTATGGGAAAGCTGGTCAAGTGGCCACTTGCTCACCTCAAGACAATGAAGCTCTCCTGGATGCTAAGTGACTGCCAGCTTGTGAGCTAAGCCTGGCAAGGCCTTTGGGCTGCACTTCCGTCCTCACTGTGAGCTGTGGCTTGGGCAGGCTCAAAGGGCCCACTCACTCTGCAGATGTGCCTCAGGGACAGGGCTGACTGTGCCAGCTGAACTTGAGGGCAAAAGAATCATTTACAGCTACCCAGGTAAGGCTAACACTTACTCAACTGCAGTAACTAGATGCCCCCCCCCGCCCCCCAAAAAAAAGCCTAGATTTTTTTTTTTTCCTTTTCTCAATTTGCCACCTTATGTGATAAATTTGTAGTTCTGGGGATAGCCCAGCAAAACAAGGAAATAACTTAATATTGCCAACTTATACACTCCAAAAAAGTCTGTTGATAAGTGTAAAAAGTCAGAATTCTTATATCTAAAGAAGAATAAAGTATCTCAATTAGCTTTTCAATCAGAGAATAGAAGGCAAAATGGCCAGTAGGAAGACAAATTGGGTTTTTGAAAGACATACTTTTAAATTTGCCTGTCTACTATTAAGGTTTAGGTGAGAGAAAAAAGTAAATAAAAAAGAAAAGAAAAGAAAAAAGAAGCATATTTGTTTTCTTAGAGGAAAACAAACAAATAAAAATGACAGTTAAAACCAAGAAACAACATACAATTTAAGCTGTGGTTTTCCAAAAAGTATTCTAATGTCTGAAGAAGAAATTGTGGATGTGGTGTGAGTCTCTCTCTAATCCAAATGCTGTCCCTCTAGGAAATATTTGCTGTTTTATATTACAGCATCATTACTGTGATTCCCACATTAAATAACTACTAAACTTTCAGTACTCCAGGTACTTGGTTGCCTGTCAAGGTGATAAATTAATTCTGAATCCAGGTCAAGAGTACGAAGAGTACAGGTCTGGCCCTGCTGAACCTGGAAAACCTGTGTGGACTCTTCATTTAGCATTAGTCACCATAATCTAAGTTTGATGGCTATATCTGTATAGGGAGTTTGTTCTTCCCAGCTGGTGAGTGGAATGAGGCCAGTATGCCCTCTGTCCAGATAAATGACAAATGACGATCCAGTCTGGTATGCATGCCTGCCCTGCCCATGTTCTTTCTTTCCTCATCTCAAGGCTACAGTTCTTGGACGTACACATTGGAGGAAACAGATGTCTCCTGTAAAATTAACAAGAGCACTTCTACATCCAGGTAAGAAATGCTCTAAAGAAAGAACTCAATGCTCTGTTTGGCATGAATAATAATAATTCAGTCAAGCTTCACTTGAAATTAAAATAACTTTCAGATTTTCAATGTATTAATATGGGGGGTAATGACAATAAATGAACAATCTTTCTGAAGAGATGATGTTTTTACATGCTGAAAAAATATGATTAAAAATTAGGCGTTCATAGGGGTTTAGATGTACTCAATTATTTTCTTGTTTACAAAGGATATGGTTAAGGTGTTTTCCATTACTTTCAAAATATCCTTCATCCTAAATGTTGACACATGAATGGGATGATAAATCAAATTACGTGACTGTCCTGTGGTCATGTTTTACCAGTTACTTAGTTTTTAGGGGTTAGAATGGGCACTTTGCAGGGCTCTGTGCAAAATGAAAATGGGGAACCATTGTTAAAAAATTAAGAATTTTAGGGTGGCAACAGCAGAACATTAAGCCAAGAGCAGGGCCTTTCAAAGCCTACAGAGGTCACATACCCATGAAGCCTGTCAAAGGTGGGCAGATGGAAGTAGAGAGAAACCAGACATATAGTCATTTATGTCGAGAATTACATAGGTTCTCAGTCTGGGAAGGAAAAGGCATCTGTGACTTTTGGCATGCAAATACCACTGGAAAGACAACTTCCCTTCATAGGAGGGGAAATTCAAGAGGGAGCTGAGGGAGGAGAGGAGGAAACTGACCTGTACCAAGCACCACCGCTAGGCCCCACGCTGGCCCTGACATTGTCATTATTTGTCCTTGCTCCAACACTAAGCTCTACCATAGGATTAACTCCACACTATAGAAGAGGAAGCTAACTGAGGTCGTTGATGAGTTTAAGCCTAATTGCTTCAAGTTTAGAAAAAGCAGGTTAAGAGATGCAGGCACTGTAGGACACCTGGGGGGTATTCTGTAATTTTCAAGGAGGTTTCCCTTATGACCCTCATCCTCTTCATAAGACCACCTACCACCTATTGCTGTCAGTCCAAAGATCCAGAGATCTTGTTCTGATTAAGAACTCTTCTCTTGCCTCCCATACTAGCAGCCTCAACTCTACTGTCTTAGAGACCCCATCAAGCTTCAACTTAAGGTACTTCTTACTCCAATTTATACTCCTCAACTCCTCATTCACCTTATTCACTCTCCTTCCCATATGGCTCTGTCCAACCCTCTCTGGCCAACTCCTATTCCTCCCCAAGTCCATCATAAATCCTTTCTGTGGGCCCTCTCTTATAAGCATTCTTTTCACTGTCTTGCTCCAACAGAGCCTGAAGGCACTGCCTTCTCCTATGGCTCTCAAGTGGTGGCTGCTTTCTCTCCCACCTCCCTCTTGCCAAACGGCCTGTTGGATGAGTAGGTGCCTTCCTATCTACTCTCTTGCTTGCAAACAATTAATTGTCTGTCCTTCCTAACACCCTGCTCTGAATCTCCTACCTGCAGACTGCTGATACCAACACCAGTTAGCCCTCCCAGTTGCAGTTACCTATTCCTCCCCAGATTACTCTGCCTCATGCCTTGAAGAGTCATTTTCCAATGTTAGTTCTGTTACTAGGTTGGTGCAAAAGTAGTTGCGGTTTTTGCCATTGGAAGTAATGGCAAAAACCGCAACTACTTTTGCACCAACCTATATAATTCCTGGAAATTTCCACGTCTGTTAGATGGTCCCTGCAAAATTTTGGCCTGGAAATTCCATCTTCTTCCATTCCATCTCAGCTATACCTGTTCCCATGGCCATATCCTACTTTGCCATTACCAACAACTTCATGCCCTCCATAATTTCGTCTTCAAGCCTCCCATTCTCCAACAGTCTTCATTGTCATTCCAGCTCATTCTTTCTAACTACTCTTAATCCAATAATTCTTCCGTTGCACTAGGCCTTATACCCCACGTACTGTCCACTTTCACCATTCTGTACTCTCAGGGTGTCCTTTCTTCTCTCTCTGTGTCTTAGATTCCCTGACCTATCATTGCAACCCCTAACTCAATCACTTCATCTCACTTGCCCCCTCACTTCATACTCACTTGGCTAAATCCCACCTGTGGATAAATTCAGCTGTTTGCTACTCTGTGCCTGCTCTTAGCTGACATATGTGGCTGGAGAAAAATATACAGTATCTCCCCTTATTTGCCATTTTGATTACCCACAATCAACAAAGTTCCAAAAATATTAAATGGAAAATTCCAGAAGTAAACAGTTTATAAAATTTAAATTGAGTGCCATTCTAAATAGCATGATGAAATCTCACACTATCCCGCTCTGTCCCATCCAGGGCTGAATCATCTCTTTGTCCAGCACATCCACACTGTCTACAGTCCCTGCCTGTGAGTCACTGAGTAGCTGGCTTGGTGATCAGATGAACTGTCGCAGTATCACAGTGCTGTGTCCAAGTGACCCTTATTTTACCTAATAATGGCCCCAAATGAAAGAGTAGTGATGCTGGTGATTCGGATATGCCAAAGAGAAGCTGTAAAGTGCTTCCTTTAAGTGAAAAGGTAAAAGTTCTTGACTTAATAAGGAAAGAAAAAAAATGAATGCTGAAGTTGCTATGATCTACAATAAATCCAAATCTTTTATCTGTGAAATTGTGAAAAAGGAAAAATAAATTTGTGCTAGTTTCACTGTCATGCTTCGAACTGCAGAAGTTACAGCACAGTGCGTAAGCTCTTAGTTAAGATGGAAAGGCATTAAATTTATGGGTTGAAGACATAAACAGAAACATGTTTCAGTTGATGGCAATTGCGTTCAGTACTATCCATGGTTTCAGGCATCCACTGGGGGTCATGGAATGTGCCTTGGTGGATAAGTGGGGATGACTGTAGGATCACACTAACTGATCTCATTTAAATTCATGACCACTAACTTCAAGCGTGCCCTCGGCACTGCCTGGCCTCTCTACATTTTCCCAGTCTGTTTACTCCCACACTCTCCTAGACAACCACAAAACTCCTTGAAAGACTTGTCCAGACTTGCTGTCTACGATTTCTCTCTCCCCTTTATTCTCCTTTGAACACCTTCCAATCAGGCTTTTGTCTTCACCATGCTACATCATCCTAAATCTTCCTCATACTAGATCTACGAGCAACATTCAACATAGCTGGCTTCCAAGACAATGTTCTCTTCTGGTTCTTTTCCTTCATTAAAGGCCTCTCCTCTGCTCATCCCCCATTTCTTCTACTTTTACCCACTGGAGCTGTAGTCACTAACTGCATGTGGCTAATTAAACTGAATAAAATAAAAAATTCCATTTCTTAGTTGCACTAGCCATGTTTTAAGTGCTCAACAGCCACATGTGTCTAGCGGCTGTTGCATTGGACAGTGACGATAGAGAACATTTCCATCTTGGAAGAAAGTTCTATTGTATAACACTACACTACAATATTCAAGGCTCAGTCCTTGGAGTTCTTCTCAATCTAAACTCACTTTCTGGGTAATGTCATCCATTCTCTTGGCTAGTCACTCATACCTCTAGCCTGGACCTTCTTCTGAACTCCAGACTCCTTTATCCAACCACCTACTCCTCATTTCCACTTGCAAATTAAACAGGTATCTTAAAGGTATCATGCCTAAAAAATAAACTCCTGATGTCTCCCAACCCTGACCTCCTAACACTCTTGCACCCACAATCTTCTTTTCTTACTTTTCTTCAGATTTCAGTTACTTTACTTCCCACTCCTAGAAACTAAAATTCATTCCATTTCAGACAGAATGAAAGTTAAATATTTTAAAATATTCTATACCATATTGATAAACTCATTTTAAAATATATACATATATATTTTTCTTTAAGGATTTGTGTGTAATCATAATTTGTAGAAATTTTAATCATTTCATCTCACAGGAAGAAATTATAATTTCAAGTGTTTAGGCTTGGTGTCTGATTTATCTTTAAGTGGAATAAGTTCCTAATACTTATTTTGATTTAAGGTAGGGTTGTGGGGGTTGGGGGGTGGGTTGTAAAAACACCTTTATTCTAGAATTGGTTTTGCTCCTTTATCCCCCAAATCACTTTAAATTACAGAATTAACTTTAGGGTTGTTCTTTTGGGGTCATGGAAGTCTTTTTTTCAGAATGTTCACCAGGTGTTTGGTCAGAGGGGTTCGAAGAGCCAACAGCAGAGTTCTCCTGGTTGCCAGGTGCGTGAGCCTGGTAACCTTGTACAGCTTTCATTCAAGTCTATGTGATCCCCCCCCACAAAACTGCCAGAAATATCTGGCCAATCCCAACCAAGATCAACTCTGGCTCTGGGAGACATGGCTCCCAGGATCTGGTTACCTGAGCCATCTGGCCTGTGGCTGGGAATATCATGCAGGAATGAGCTGAGGGCTAACTCTCATCCTCTGAGGGCTACACCTCACCTAAGGGTGACAGGAAGGCAAAAGCACCTGCAGAAGAATCTGTGGAAGGTCCCAGGTACCAGCTCAGCCACCTGGTGGCTTCCCTTAGGCTTCTGGCCTGCAGTACAAAGAATGGAAGTCAGATCCTAGATAGACTGCCTGGTCTAGAGTCAGGGCTTAATCAAGAGGACAAACTATTATTATCTCTACACTTTCCAGTCCCCATAAATTCCTTTGAAAATTAAAGATTTCTCTGCTATGAAAACATTCCCTGTGAAGCAGTTTAGGGAAGGGGAAATGTTTTTTTAACTGGAGCCACTGGTGACCAGAACATGCAAGTGACAGTCAAACAGATAAAGAGCAGAGCCATTTACTTTTTTTTTTTTTTTTTTGAGGCGGAGTCTCGCTCTGTCGCCCAGGCTGGAGTGCAGTGGCGCGATCTCGGCTCACTGCAAGCTCCGCCTCCCGGGTTCACGCCATTCTCCTGCCTCAGTCTCCCAAGTAGCTGGGACTACAGGCGCCGCCACCACGCCCGGCTAATTTTTTTGTATTTTTAGTGGAGACGGGATTTCATTGTGTTAGCCAGGATGGTCTCGATCTCCTGACCTCGTGATCCGCCCGTCTCGGCCTCCCAAAGTGCTGGGATTACAGGCTTGAGCCACCGCGCCCGGCCCATTTACTTTTAGTAGTGATGCTGGGCTTTTTTCTTTCTATTTTTGTTTTGTTTTGTTTGCCTTAGAAGATTTACATATATGGGTTGGGGAAGGTACGTGGTTTTAAAATATGTGCCTAAATTCTTTGATACTCTTCCCTTGAAAAGAAGAGCTTAATGCCCTTCCCCTTAAGTGTAGGCTGGATATAGTGACTTTGTTCTACAGACACAAAAAGCAGAAGTGACATACCTGCTACCATAGAGGCTAGGTCAAAAGAAGCACAGCAGCTTCATTCATCCATCTCTTTCTCCCTCTCTCCCTCTCCCCCAAGCCCCCACACTCTTCCTTTCTCTCTGATCACCAGCACTGGGGGAAGTTATCTGCCATGTCATGAAAACACACAAACAGCCCATGGAGAAGGCCACGTGGTGAGGAATTGAGGGCTCCAACCTCCAGCCATGTGAATGAGGAGGACCCTCCAGCAGCCCCAGTCAAGCTTTCAGATGACTGCAGCCCCAATGCACATTCTGCCTAAACTGTCATGAGAAATTCCGTGCCACAAACACCAGCTAAGCAGCTCTGGGATTCCTGATGATCAGAAATTGTGAGACAGTAAATGTTTGTTGTGTTAAACTGTAGTAAACTATTATTTATACAGCAATAGACAACTAAGACAGAGGGTAAGGATCATATAGTTAATTTTTGTCAACTAATATTAAGAACCTGCAACATATAATTTTGTTAACGTACAAAAGCCAAATGCTGTCAAAAAGGAAAAGGAAAAGGACCTGTGATGTGACCATGGCTACAGCAGGGTCTCCATGCTGGACACAGCTGACCCGTGCTCTGTGACCTTGGGCAGGCTGCTCCAGCAAGTGCTGCTTGCAGAATGAAGGCTGCAGGAGGTCAGGAGTGCAAAACCCCTGGCACAGCTCCTGGTGCTGATAACAGATAGCAGTGCTGGTGGCAGGGGCAGTGGTTCCTTGCCCCAGGCTTCCCTGTGGTCACACAAAGGCTCTGCTGCTGGCAGGTGGCCCCACTGACCCTGCAGATTCCCAGGCAGTGCTCTACCATGGCTCCACAGTGCCCCTTCCTGGGGAAGATGATACGAAGCTGAGGTGTTTAGTAAATCCCAGAGGGGAGGTAGGGGAGAGAAGCTGGTGACAACATGTCAGGAGGTTTCCAAGTGATCAATGCTGCACTTTGCCTGCTCTTTTCTACTTTGAATCTCAGAGTGTTATTGTCCCCACTTTAAAGTCTACCCAACTATTGTTAACAGCTTTTCAACCACTTTCTCTCCCCAGAACTTTCGCATTAGGCACAGCACTCTGGGGCCAGATGAGAAGAGCATAGAAGGTGCTACCTTGGTGTAGAACGCCTTCTTCATGTACATCATTTGAGGATGCATGAAATTTCCACACCACTGCAGCATACGCGTCGATCCACACTCCGGTCCTGCTTGGGTGTAAGATATGCGGGCTTTGTGAATGCTCCCTGGCTGATTATTGTGGAGGGGGCTGGGCTGCTGTCTGACTTGAGGGTCTACCTCTAGGCTTCAGTCTACTGCAGCTGCTGATGGCCTGTCTCACCACTGGATAAATGAAAGAGGACTGCATGTTTATTTTTAAGTTTGGGTTTTGGGCTGTACCACACTGTAGGTGGATATGTGTAAAAAGGAAAATCAAAACAATGAGGGTCCTAGGGAGGGTCTGGGAAACCTACTTTATTCCCAAGGCCGCTCAAACCAAGGTCGCTCAAGCCAAGGCTTAGACTTAGAGCCTGTGACTGGCAGGTCTTGCACACAGTAAGAATACAGCGACAAAAGCACAATGAGGAATTTCACCAGAAGGTAACAGGCGACACTCCATTCCTTCTCTGTTGTCAAAAAAAGAAAAACCTCTAGCTGAAAAGAAGTATTGATCTAGTCAGTACTTTGCCAAAGGGTCCCATTGGTTAACTTTAATGTAATCTAATTAGTAGAAGAAGGTATTCTTTTTTTTTAGTAATCCATGAAGAAAAACAAACCAAAGTTCAGGCATTTTAAAAAGTCAGCTACAGAGGTACAGATATGGGCAAACACCCAGAGTGGCCACACAAAAGTGAGGAAATTACTTTAAACCCAGCTAAGCGCTCAAAGTGGTTCTCTTTCACTGGAAACCAGATGCAATTCAGTGTTCAGGTTGCTTTATACCACACTGAAGTCATTAGAATCTGCTCAGTGCTGCTTTCATGGACAATGCACCTCCCCTCAACCCCACCACCTGCAGCCCGCCACCCCGCCCCATTGCTTGCTTTTCTCCTTCAGACTTCACCAGCCATGCAAAGCAATCATTCTTAGTGTGCAAAAGAAAATTCTCTACCTAAGTATTGGTTATAGTTCTGATGTTGATGGGTTGCTATTAGCTTAGTTTTATTCATCATAGGTATTTAATTCCTTCATTTAATCCATGCATATTTATTAAGCACTTGAGATAAATGCAGGTATGGTAACAGGCGCAAGGAATACAGAGGTAAGACACATTCCCAGCCTTAAGGCAAAAATAGACACATAAACAAAGAATTATACTATATATCATATTTATATTATTTATTTATAGCCCAACATACGTAATTGGTTAGGGCTCTAATCAAGCCTGGGGGTCAGGAAAGATTTTCTGAGTTCTGCGTTTCAGTGATAAGTAGAAATTAACTGAGCAAGAAAGAGAGAGTGGACAAAACATTTCAGGCAAAGGGTACCACAAAAACAAAGGCATGGAAGCTAGAGACAGCATGAGTTAGGCAGGTCAGCAGACTGGTTTTGTTAGAGTACAAGGAAGTGACGAGAAATGAGACCAGAGGTCAGCAGGGCTGATACGGGAGTTATTTAATGCTGAATTTAGGTTAGGCTTTACCCTAAGGAAGTCATTACAGTATTTGAGAAGGAGACACACTTGAATAGGCAGTCAGGTAGGTAGACTAGGGCAGGGGCTTAAAGAGTACAGGATCACAGGCAGAGGCCGGGCTGGCTCCACTCTGTAATCCCAGCACTTTGGGAGGCTGAGGCAGGAGGATCACTTGAAGTCAAGAGTTTGAGACAAGCCTGGGCAACAAAGCGAGACCCCCGTCTCTATGAAAATTAATTTGTAAAAAGCCAGGTGCTGTGGTGTTTTCCTGTAGTCTTAGCTACTTTGGAAGCTGAAGCAAGGGGATCCCTTGAGTCCAGGAGTTTGAGGCTGCAGTGAGCCATGACTGCACCACTGCACTTCAGCTGGGGTGTCAGGGCATGATCTGTCTCAAAAATGGGTAAGTAAAATACATTTTTAAAAAGGACCAGAGGCAGGCCGCACAGTGGCTCTCACCTGTAATCCCAGTACTTTGAGAAGCCAAGGCAGGTAGATCACTTGAAGTCAGGAGTTCAAGACCAGCCTGGCCGACATGATGAAACCCTGTCTCTACTAAAAGTACAAAAATTAGCCTGGTGTGGTGGCATGTACCTGTAATCCCAACTACTTGGGAGGCTGAAGCAGGAGAATCACCTGAACCTGGGAGGCAGAGGTTGCAGTGAGCTGAGATTGCACCATTGCACTCCAGCCTGGGCGACAGAGCGAGATGCTGTCTCAAATAAATAAATAAATAAATAAATAAATAAATAAATAAATAGGACCAAGGCAGAGAGACTATGTTGAGGTTGAGGTGAGAGTTAATAGCATTTGCAGAATGGGGGTGGCATCTGGGATGGGAAGGGGAGTGATTTGAGACACATTTGGAAGGTAAATTGATAAGATTTGGTGACTGATGGGTTATGGGAAATGAAGACCAGGTAGGAATCATGGGTGTGTTCCTGGAGACCACCACCATCATCTGAGGTGGAGAGAATTGGCATAGAAGGGGAGAAGATGATAATGAGTTACTTTTGAACACACTGCACTTGAGAGGGTTTAAATGCTCTGTCTTCAAAAGGTAAAGGAGTATATATGGTAAACTTAACTGTGGTCTAAAGCAAAGGTGGAGAATGCTGTTGTTAATGGTGACATCACTAATGCATCATAGCACTCCTATTCCCACAGTCCAGACACACCTTCTGCGTCCTTTTCAACATATTGTTTTATCCCCACAAGGTGTCAACTATAAGTTCCAACACATGATGGCTACTACTGTTCGAATGGAGAGTGTATGCCTTGGAAAGCCACATTTCTCCCCAGTCTAAAAGCTTGACTGAATAACATTCTTTAAAACATACATGTCTTGAACACAGATTTGGATGTATCCTTGAAGTAAATTATAGCTTACCAAATGTAAATAACCAAAAACACATCGATCATGAGCGCCAGCCTCATTGGGAACTCTTGTGATATTTCTGAGACTGCTAACTTGGTTTAAGGTTAGGGCAGGGCAGACCATGGTAATCAATAGAGTTTAATTTGACATTTATTAATTGTCCATTATGGGATGGGACAGGGCTTCTCCATATGACTCAAGCAAGATCCAGGCTTATTAACGCTCCATGGAGGGTGTTGGCAGCAAGAAGTCTTCCTGATGGGTTGAGATGATTTGGATTATACCCCCTCCTTAAGGAACTTAGAAGGAAGAGCAACATACAAAAGACTGAGAAATCCTCAGAAATCAATTTAACTTAGTTTGGCCTAGTGTCACCCAGACTTACTTGGCCATGAAATCCTCCTGTCACATGACACTCATGAAAAGCCTCAGAAATTAGGATCATTTCAATCCTCAAAGCATACCCATTTTTCAAACGAGAAATACAAGCTCTAGAATCACAAAGCCACAAAATTGTCAAGGGAGATCTAAAATCAGATCTTCCGGTTCTAGCCTCTGGGCCAAATTCATAGGACTGCAGCTGAAGAGGACAGTAAGCAGTGAAGATCAGAGCTGATACCTGGGCTACACACCCACTTTACAAAGCGAACATCGGGTCCCGGCAGTATCCCTACTCGGCAATATGTGCGGTACATGGGCCAGCTACAGCTTTCTGAGGGGTCCCCATCAGGGCTGACAGCTCATCCTGTCTTTCAAAATCCACCACCATTGCCCTTTTCTTTTGTAGCCACTATAAAACACTACTCTGTTTACTTTCTGCTACACCCATGAGAGGAATTCTGGCCTTTGGGCATTTCCTGTTGCCTAGAAACCTTATAGATCATTGGGTGCAGGAAGCTGACCCTCTGGTAGAGATTCACAGGCAGGAAGTTTATTCAGCGTGCTCTGGAGCAACACCTGTAAGGGAATACAGGCAGTAAGACAGGGCAGAGGGAGAGGCTGGATTCTGATGCAGCTGCAAACAGAGGCCTGACTGATCCAGGAGGATGCTCTGCAATGGGGATGGGCCTTCAAAGTGGATCCACGAAGGGCCAGGCCTTCATGTCCCAGCATTAACCTGTCTTTGGATATGGGTTGCTCCTGCTCCTACCTTGGGCATCCTAGTTCTCCTCAACCACAGGCAATCCCAAAGAGGGTCTCAGCTGAGCACTGTCAGTTGCCAACATTACCAGCAGCTGAGAAGGAAGTCCTTCCCTCCTGGAAGCGGGTGGAGGGAGTGCTGCAGATCTGGGCTGCCTGACAGCATCTTCTGCATTGCTCAGGGCATGCTTCCCACTCAACTGTCAGGTCTGGATAGTTGTCTGCTTTCTATAGACGCTACTAGAATCTAGAGTCTGGGCTGTGGCCTCCATTATATTAACCCTAACTTTACTATGCTTCATATTAGTTTTATCTTGGTACCTATAAAGCTTTCCAAAAGTTTTATATTTCTCTGTATCCTAGCAGGGTTTCAGGAAGTGATCAATAATCAGTACGGATGTAGAGGAAAGAGTAAGAGATTTGGAGCCTGAACTCCTAATTTTATTTCTTTTTCTTTTCTTTTCTTTTCTTTTCTTTTTTTTTTTTGAGATAAGATCTCACTCTGTTGCCCAGGCTGGAGTGCAGTGGCGTGATCGGTCCTCATTGCAGCCTCAAACTCCTGGCCTCAAGTGATCCTCCCACCTCAGCCTCCTGAGTAGCTGGGACCACAGGTGCACACCACACCTGGCTAATTTTTAAACCTTTTGAAGAGACAGGGTCTCCCCAGGTTGCCCAGGCTGGTCTCAAATTCCTGGGCTTAGGAGAGCCTCCTGCCTCCTGGGCTGAAGAGTTCCTTCCAAAGTGCTGGGGTTACAGGTGTGAGCTACTGCACTCAGCAATCACAGAACTGCCACTTATGGATGTATACAATTACACACATCACTTAATTTCTGTGAATCTTAGTTTCGTGATTTATAATATGGGAATTTTAAAAAGCCCTATTTTACCCAAGCTCCAGTGTTACTGTGAGAATAACAAGATGGTGAATTGAAAATGCTTTGTAAAGTAAAAAAAACTAGAGCCAGCGTTTCACAATAGTGAGTACAAAATAGATAGCTGCTATGGTTTGAATATGGTCAGCTCCCTCCAAAACTCATGTTGAAGCTTAGACCCCAACGTAATGGTGTTGAGAGGTGGTGGAACCTTTAAGAGGCATTTGGTTGAGGAATCCACCCTCAGAAAGGGATTAATCTATCTCTTAGTCACTGAGAGAGCAGGCTGTTATAAAGCAAGGCTGCCTCTCATTTTTGTCCCTTTCTGCACACTCCTGCTTTCCCTTCTGGTTCTCAGCCTTTCTCTGCCATGTTGTGATACAGCACAAGGCCCTCACCTGAAGCTGAGAAGATCGCCACGCCATGCTTCTTGGACTTCCCAGCCTCCGGAATTGTGAACCAGACAAACCTCTTTTCCTTATAAATTACCCAGTCTCTCAGGTATTCTGTTATGGCAACAGAAAATGAGCTAAGATAACACCTATTAAAGGAAAAAAATATTGAGCCAATCCATGTGAAACTAGGTGTAAATTCCTTTTGCTAATAACGCTTATAAAAATCCAAGTGAATTTACAAAATATAAACAAAAATAGAATACAATTAATTTCTTTTTTTTTTTTTTTTGAGACGGAGTCTTCCTCTGTTGCCCAGGTTGAAGTGCAGTGGCACCATCTCGGCTCACTGCAAGCTCCGCCTCCCAGGTTCATGTCATTCTCCTGCCTCCGTCTCCCGGTAGCTGGGACTACAGGCGCCAGGCACCCGCCACCATGCCCGGCTAATTTTTTTTTTTGTATTTTTAGTAGAGACAGGGTTTCACCATGTTAGCCAGGATGATCTCGATCTCCTGACCTTGTGATCCACCCTCCTCGGCCTCCCAAAGTGCTGGGATTACAGGCTTGAGCCACCACGCCTGGCCAAATGCAATTAATTTCAATTAACAATACTGATTATTGCGCCAGATGACATTGTTTTATTGGCTTATACACATACGGTACTGACTGTAAGGACAAAGTTCATTTGGACTGGATATGCATGCCATGTAATAATTTGGTTTTCTCCATTCTTTCCACTGTGAAACTGTTCATTTACACAATGCACCATTTGGCCTTCACATAGGAATATCATTTACATATATTAAGTACGCCTCCACTTGTTTAAATTTTCCATTTTATTTGGTCATAAGAATATGTATCATGATTTCAATTTGGCCTTATGTATCAGAAAGTCCGTATAACAGTGACTTGAAAAATTAGGAGCAAAAGAAGTGCAAGACTTATACACGGAAAACTACAGGCCGGGCGCAATGGCTCAAATCTGTAATCCCAGCACTTTCGGAGGCCAAGGTGGGTGGATCACTTGAGGCCAGGAGTTTGAGACCAGCCTGGCCAACATGGTGAAATCCCGTCTCTACTAAAAATACAAAAATTAGCCAGGCATGGTAGCATATGCCTGTAATCCCAGCTACTCAGGAGGCTGAGGCACGAGAATCACTTGAGCCTGGGAGGCAGAGGTTACAGTGAGCTGAGATCACACCACTGCACTTCAGCCTGGGTGACAGAGCGAGACTGCCAAAAAAACCCCCAACGACCTACAAAACATTGCTAAGAGAAATTAAAGAAGATTTTTTTTTTTTTTTTTTTTTTTTTTTGAGACGGAGTCTTGCTCTGTAACCCGGGCTGGAGTGCAGTGGCTGGATCTCAGCTCACTGCAAGCTCCGCCTCCTGGGTTTTAGGCCATTCTCCTGCCTCAGCCTCCGGAGTAGCTGGGACTACAGGCGCCCGCCACCTCGCCCGGCTAGTTTTTTGTATTTTTAGTAGAGACGGGGTTTCACGGTGTTAGCCAGGATGGTCTCGATCTCCTGACCTCGTGATCTGCCCGTCTCGGCCTCCCAAAGTACTGGGATTACAGGCTTGAGCCACCGCGCCCGGCCTAAAGAAGATTTAAATAAAGGAATTGGAAGACTCAGTATTATTAAAATAGCAATGCCCCTCAACGTGATCTATAGATTAAACATAATTCCTATAAAAATTCCAACAGGCTTCTGGGCAGGAATTGACAAGCTGATCCTAAAATGTATATGGAAATGCAAAGGACCTAGAAAAGCCAAAACAATCTTAAAAAAGAACAAAGTTGGAAAACTTAGACTTCCCAATTTTAAAACTTACTATAAAGCTACATTAATTAAGACTGTGTGGTACTGGCATAAGGGTAGACATATAGATCAATGGAACAGAATTGAGAGTCTAGAAATAAAACTTTACATTTATAGTCCATTGATTTTTCACAAAGGTGCCAAGGTAATTCAATGGGGAAAGGACAGTCTTTTCAACAGATGGTGCTGGGACAACTGGATATCTGCGTGCAGAAAGATGAATTTAGATACCTCACACTATACATAAAAATGAACTTAAAATGAATCATATGCCAAGTGTAAAAGCTAAAACTATAAAACTTGTAGAAGAAAGTAGAAGATCTTTGCAACCTTAAGTTACACAAAGAGTTCTTAAACACAACATCAAAAGCATAATCCATGAAAGGAAAAATTGAAAAAACTGACTTCATCAAAATTAAAAACTTTTATGCTTCAAGAAACATCAGTAAGAAAATGAAAAGTAAGCCACAGTCTGGGAGAAAGTATACACAAATACTTTTTCTGGTAAAGGATTTGTATCCAGAATATATAAAAATCACTTGTAAGTTAATAATAAGACAAGCCAATTAAAAATGGGCAACAGCTGCATAGATATTTCACCAAAGAAATATGAATGGCTAATAAGCATTTGAAAAGGTGCTCAACATCATTAGTCATAAGGGAAATGAACATTAAAAATACAATGAGATGCTATTATACTTCATGCCCAGTAGAAGGAATATAATAAAAAGACAAAATAATTTTTGATAGGAATATGAAAAAACCGTAAGCCTCATACATTGCTGATGGGAATATAAGATAGTATGCTTACTTTGGAAAACAGTTTGGCAGTTACTTATAAAATGAAACATAAATTTACCATATGATCTTGCAATTCCTCTCCTGAGAATCTACCCAAGACAAATGGAAACATACATCTGTCCAAAGATGTATATGTATTCATGCAACATTATTCATAAGGTCTAAAAAGAGAAAACAATCCACATGTCCATCAACTGGAAAACAGACAACCAAAATATAATACAGTGATACAACAGAATATTATTCAGCAACAAGAAGAAACTACTGATGTGTGCTACAGCATGGAAGACTATCAAAAACAGTATGTTAAGTGAAAGAAGCCAGATGTAAAAGACTGCATGTTCTATGATCCCATTTATATGAAATGTTCAGAAAAGGCAGATTTATAAAGACAGTGGATCAGTAGTTGCCTTGGCCTGAGGAATGAGGATAGATTGTCAATGAGCAAGAGGAATGTTTTGGGGATAACAGAAAGGTTCTAGGTTTGGTTGCGGGGATATCTACACAAAACTATGCTTACTAAAAATCACTACACATTTAAAACAGGTGAATTTGAGGCCGGGCGCGGTGGCTCACGCCTCTAATCCCAGCACTTTGGGAGGCTGAGGTGGGCAGATCATGAGGTCAAGAGATCAAGACTAGCCTGGCCAACATAGTGAAACCACCTGTATTAAAAATACAAAAAATTAGCTGGGCGTGGTGGCACGCACCTGTAATCCCACTTACTCGGGAGGCTGAGGCAGGAGAATCGCTTGAACCTGGGAGGCAGAGGTTGCAGTGAGCTGAGATTGCACTACTGCACTCCAGCCTGGGTGACAGTGCAAGACTCCGTCTCAAAACAACAACAACAACAAAAACAGGTGAATTTTACGGTATGTAAATTATATCCCTTTGGTTTATTTTTTTGAGACAGGGTTTCATTCTGCCACCCAGGCTGGAGCTCAGTGGCGTGATCTCGGCTGACTGCAACCTACGCCTTCTGGGCTCAAAGGATACTCCTGCTTCAGCCTCCCAAATAGCCGGGACTACATTTGCGTGCCGCCATGCCCCAGCTAATTTTTGTATGTTTTGTAGAGACAGGGTTTTGCCATGTTGCCCAGGCTGGTCTCGAACTCCTGGGCTCAAATGATCCACCTGCCCCAGCTTCCCAAAGTGCTACGATTACAGGCATGAGCCACTGTACCTGGCCATAAATCATATGTTAATAAAGCTATTTTAAAAATTAGCTTTTCTTTCTTTTTTTTGAGATGGAGTTTTGCTCTTGTTGCCCAGGCTGGAGTGCAATGGCACCATCTTGGCTCACCTGATGGTAGGAGTGTAAATTAGTTCAACCACTGTGGAAGACAGTGTGGCGATTCCTCAAGGATCTAGAACTAGAAATACCATATGACCCAGCGATCCCATTACTCGGTATATATCCAAAGGATTATAAATCTTGCTATTATAAATGCACATGTATTTATATGTGTTTATTGTGGCACTATTCACAATAGCAAAGACTTGGAACCAACCCAGATGTCCATCAATGATAGACTGGATTAAGAAAATGTGGCACATACACACCATGGAATACCATGCAGCCATAAAAAAGGATGAGTTCATGTCCTTTGCAGGGACATGGATGAAGCTGGAAACCATCATTCTCAGCAAACTATCACAAGGACAGAAAACCAAACACTGCTTGTTCTCACTCATCAGTGGGAGGTGAACAATGAGAACACATGGACACAGGGTGGGGAACATCACACACTGGGGCCTGTCGGGGGGTGGGAGGCTGGGGGAGGGATAGCATTAGGAGAAATACCTAATGTAAATGACGAGTTGATGGATGCAGAAAACCAACATGGCACATGTATACCTATGTAACAAACCTGCATGTTGTGCACATGCACCCTAGAACTTAAAGTATAATAAAAAAAAGAAAGAATGAAGAAAAAAAAACAGCTTTTTTTTTTTTTTTTTTTTTTTTGAGAAGGAGTTTCACTCTTGTTGCCCAGGCTAGAGTGCAATGGCACCATCTCGGCTCGCTGCAACCTCTGTCTCCCAGATTCATGCGATTCTCCTGCCTCAGCCTCCCGAGTAGCTGGAATTACAGGCATGTGCCAATACGCCCAGCTAATTTTGTATTTTTAGTAGAGACGGGGTAATTAGCTTAATTTTTATACATAATGAAGTGTCTGAAGACAGTCACATCCTGGGCTGGTACAATGAGGGTTTTTTGGTAGTCATTAGAGACCCAGACTGCTTATATCTTTGCTTCCACCACTGCTAGTATGTGTTCTTGCCCTCATGGTCATATCTCAACTTCCTTCCTGGCTAGATGAGGAGAAAGACTGGAGAGTGAGAAAGACACTGACCATTGCTTTTTGAACTTTTGTCTGAGATCAAATGTAGCACCTGCTCGTATCAGCTTAATACCTGATTATGTCCTCTATTGATCTTAAAAGTCAGCCACTTTTAAGGATCTTTCTGGGAAGCCCCTATCTAATAGCTCAGACATCATGAGCTCAAACCTTGCCACATGAACATTCGTAACTGCAAGGAAGTCTGAGAACCATAGGACCATTGCTGATTCCAGTAGGTTCTGTTAGTAAGGTAGAGGGGAGGAATGGATATTGGGTAAAGTAGTTTGAAATCTCTGGGGGCTGAGAAACACTTTTTGGTGTCAATGTATACACAGACAGAACCAGCATTACTTGTATCATAGAGCAGTCCTTGCTTTTAAGGTGATGAACCAGAATATGCTTAACATTAATGGGTTATTATAAAAATAAAAACAAAACAATTAAATATTTAGTGAAAGCATAAGGGCTTCAGAGAAGCTATCTGTCACTCTGTTGAGAAACACTAAGCTGAACAAATGTTCCTTGTTGTTTATATTTTTATTTCTAAGACAACAACTTGAGGACTGAGACATTTGGTATAGTAAGAAGAACAGGGCTCTTGAGTTAGAACTGTCTGGATTTTAAAATTGGCCACACTGTTAACTATGCTTTGGACACACTGCATAATTTAGCTAAGCCTCAATTTCCTCCTCTGTACAAGAGAAGTAGTACCTGCCTTACAGGGTTATTGGGAGGACTTAAGAAGACAGCAGGTGTAAACACCTGCTTGTGCATTTGCTTCTCTCCTTCACAACTCACACTGCAGTGACACAGCCCTGCCTCACGCACCAGCAAAGAACAAGTCCTCATTTTTTTCTTGGCAAAATTAAACGCTGTCCAGCTGTATTTTCCCCACATTTCTCATGCTGAGAATTTTTCCCAAGAGAATTTACCTACTTAGAGATCATCTATTCAGCGCGCGCGCGCACACACACACACACACACACACACACACACACACACAAATTATGATGTGGGGCAGAGGAAGCAAAATGAACAAAAACCCACTACAGATAAAATTAACACATGGAGAACAAAATTCTAAAAATACTCTTATTTTTGTACCCAAAGTTTTGTAATCTTCCTAATAGCTAATCTTTTTACAGAATCGGAGAGATTATGTACTTGGTACATTAAGAAAGGTAGGTGCCTTGTCAAGTGCTTGTGAAAGCAGGTGTGCAGGTGGGTTGGCTGGCATGAACCCCAGGTCATCCATTACTTGCCCGTTTATTCATACATCAGTGTGACGAAGCCAGCATGGAGCCTCTTCCATCACTTTCTCCTCGAAGCACAAATACAGGTTAAAACAGGGGACTGTTCAAATTGGTGGACTGTGATAGACTTACAACTCTTAAGTAGTTTGCAACTTTAGTAGCTTCTAAAAGTCTCTGTTAAACACTGACTGGACAAAATCCATATTTCTGCAAGAATGAGATGTATCCCAAAGAAGGACTCTGAAGCAAAATTGCGAAATTTCTCAAAATGTAGAACCAGTATTTAGTATCTACCTTTATTCTCTACAAAGTAACAGAATTGTAATAATGACAATTTTGATAACACACAGCATTTAGTTTACTTAATTAAGAGACAAGTGCAGGCTGGCAAAACTGATACTTTAGGACACAATGTTACCGTGTGGTTTTCCAGTCACTCTTTCTCTCAATGTTTGATTTTTTTTTCCCTATCCCATGACCTACCTGACTGCTATGATACTCATCTGCCCATTTTTCTCCTCCCCTGTGAAAAGGGGAAAAGAAAGATGGTGCAGGCCTCCACCCAGAGCAGGTCTTACAAGCACTACGCGAGCGGAGGGCCCTGCCCAGGAAGCACTGCAGCTTCTCCAGTGAGCAGCAGCCCTGCCTGCCAAGACTGAACAACTGTCAGGATTTCTACAGCTGTGGCTGCCACTGTTCCCCAGAACTCGCCCTCAGCTCCCAGATTGAGAAATCCTCTCTATCCTTTGGTGCCCTCCACAGCTAATGGCAGTTAAATTCTAATATTGGGTTTGTGCAAAGCTTCTCCAATCCTGACAGCTGCCACATTTCACGCTTGAATTACAAGTCAATTAAGAGCAAAACAAAACAAAAACCTATTCTTTCTTGTCTTGAGTCATTCTATATTATAATTACCATGTTGTTGCCTTTCCTCTTTCTTCCTAACCCAAATCATGAAGCACAGGAGAAGTCTTGTTACCTGCCATGCACAGACCAAAGAAGAACCCCTTCTAACACAGCTTTGCCTACTGCTCAAAGAATTCACAGTAGCAATGTTGATCTGCTTATAATAAAAAATTCTGCTTTCTCTGCTGACCAGATAGTGGGTATTCCACAACACAAAAGCAGTTGCTTAGATGTGTATTTGGGGTTGGAATATTTTCCCATTTGTATAACATGCAGTTTCAAAACACAATTGATTGCTTAGTTGTCTTATTAGGAATACAATTGGATGGGCACGGTGGCTCACGCCTGTAATCCAGCACTTTGGGAGGCAGAGGCGGGTGGATCACCCGAGGTCAGGAGTTTGAGACTAGCCTGGCCAACTTGGTGAAACCCTATCTGTACTAAAAATACAAAAATTACCTGGGTGTGGGTGGCGGGCGCCTATAGTCCCAGCTACTCGGGACGCTGAGGCAGAAGAATCGCTTGAACCTGGGAGGCGGAGGTTGCAGTGAGCCAAGATCGCTCCACTGCATTCCAGCCTGGGTGACAGAGTGAGACTCTGTCTCAAAAAAAAAAGAGTACAATTAGGCTGGTAGAGCTGATATTTATAAGAGAAAGCCATGGCTATGGAAGGGCAGAGGAGAGCTGAACAACGGCCGGGTCTTTCATTTACTCATACAAGTGTTCACTAAGCATGCAGGAGTTCAAGGTGAGGAGCTGGGTGTTTTGCACTCAGCCACCCTCAAAAAGCACACCCTCTGTCTAGAGAGAAAGACACTGTGGATGACAATTTACAGTTGCGAAAAGGACTAGAGAGTGTTCTGAAGTTGCTGATCAGCAAGGTCAGGGAAGCCTAAATCTTATAGTGTCTTTGGAAGACTTTCAATTAAACTCACTTATTCATTAAAGTATTTCCAGAAGTTTTAATTTGCTTACAACCTCTGTGTGTGTGAGAGGGTGTCACAGCCACTGTGATTCTCATGAGAGGTAAACCCATGCCTCTGGATTCTAGAGCCAATGCTTTCCTCAGACACTAGGGGTCAGCAGCTTCCAAGAATTGTGAGCCAGGCTAAGCGCCCCAGTTCCTTGGGTGCTGCTAGGAGTGGGTTGGAGCTGATTCTCAGAACAGCGGGTGTCTAATAGGCACTGTAGTTGCTCTTCCAACACTATTCTCCTTCTTTCAGTAACTACCTTAACTTTTATTTGAGCACCTTCAATTCCTCCTGCAAAGCCCAGGTGCTTGGGGGAAGCTGATCAGGTGGTGGGGCTTGTGGCTCATTATCCCACCCCCTGGCTCCACATATGGGTTCAAGGATAAACATAACACCCTATTTGGAACAATGAGATTGAGGAGAAATCTGCTGAGGATGACTAAGAAAATAGTTCCTGGCTCTTCTGAGAGAGTTCCCGGAAGTGACCTTTTCTTTTTCTCCCTCTCCCTAGATAGTGATGAACAAACTGAAAGCCCTGGAAAGGAAAATCACTTGGCAACCGGAAGCTGTGTGGGGACAGCTGTAAATGAAACTGACTGCAAAAAACAGAGCAGAGAGGTTTAAAGAAAAAAGAAAAAATACCAGGGTTCCTGGTGATGCCCCATTGAGTCAATGAAACAAACACATTCTGAAGCCTTTCCTAACCAGGAGCCAACCAATCTCATCACTGTGAAGCCAGGTTAGTTTGGTTTTCCATGATTTTCATCTGACTGAAGGCATCTCAAGTATACACCGAGGGGACAAAGGCAGCAACTACCAGCAAGCTTTGGAAAATGTGGTAGCAAGTGATCTGTAAGCTACTACTTATTAAACTTTATGCCAGCTCACCCTACCCTGCTGACACCACAGCAGCAAATAAATGAGAGGGAGGGGACCCAGAACGCTTAACTGGTTAAGAAAAAGTGAGTGAGGAAGACGTTGGATACCCATGGCCTGCCTCTTTTCCAGTTGGCTGAGAAGCCCTTTTTATTCATTTGTTCCATTTCCTTACCATGTCCTTAGTAGTGGAGATATATTTTTTGGAAATGTACTGATCACAATTATATTTCCCTACACTGGAAGGACAAGGAGACTCCCTGCAACAGACCTTTGAAAGTAATGAACTGACAGAGAACAGGCCTCCAGTTCCAGCTCTCTGCTACCAATCTCCCTCACCTGCTCAGCCCAAATCAGGCTCTAAATCCTCAGAGCTCTAAAAGAGTGGGATTTTCTATAGTTCATTGTGGGGTTTTACCTGTAACTCAGTAAAGAATCATCGAGAGGGTGAAGGGAGCCCTATTACAACTGTAGGGACCAGGGAACATTGACTCGACCTCTCTACTTCCCTTAGGTCATTATACAAAAAAGAAACATCAAAGGGGTCATTGTACTACTTTTCAAAGGTGTGAGGCCATTGTGATGCAGGGTATGGATTTGGGAGTCCAACAGACCTAAGTTTAAATCTTGGCACATCTCCTTACTAGTCGTGTGACTTTGTTTCCGAGCTTCTACGTCTGTAAAATGGGAATGGATAAAGCCCACCTTCAGGTTGCTCTGAAGCTTAAGTGAAATATACATGTAATTCGTTTGGCATTTTAAAAAGTTGCTAGAATTATTATTTCAGTATTCCTCTGGACGAAGAAACACTGACAGAAGAAAACTAAGAAGTATTCAGCTCCCTAAACATTACCAATGTATACATATACTTCCCTGGGTGCATGCCGATGAAAGCAGTACAAGAAATTGGAAACTCATGCCCCCCATGCAGGTTCTGTATCTATGTTAGGGAGTTCAGCCTTTTAATGGAAGTCACAAGCTTCTGAAGTAACTGCAATTTTCGACTTAGTGAAAGATCTAATTCCTTAGGTAGGTCTTATTTGTAGTGAAGCAGTGTGCAAAGGAGCTGCTCAAAAAAATAAAGGTTATGGTTATCTTTGCCTTTCTTTTTAAAGATGTGGGCTCCTAAAAATTTTTACCATTCACTCAAAAACAAGTGCTCAGAGGAAAAGTTTAGGACTTACACCCATACATCTGTTCTAGAATTCCTATCCTAGGCAAAGGACTTGGTAGGTGTTCTGGAACAGAGGCTGGCATGGAGGTGATCTTTCTATGTTGCATGGCTAACTCGTTTTCATTGATTCTTTCTATGGGAGACTTTATTAGTTTTTCCCCAGTATGTTTTCTCCTTTTTCCTTATTTATAGAACTCCCTCACCCTTTGCAACACACACACACACACACACGCACACCCCTTGTAGCTGGGCATATGGATGCTTAGGACAAAAATACATTCTCCAGCCTCTCTTGCAGCATGTATGTGAGGTCACAACCATGTGACTAAATTCTGGCTAATTGAATTTAAGCAGAGGTGTCACGTGTGACTTCTGGGAAGTGTCCTTAAAGGAAAGGAGATGTGTTCTTCTTCTTCCCTTTCTCCTTCCTACAGTCAATTACAACACAATAGCAGGTGTTTAAGCAGCCAACTTGGACCATGAGGCAGAAAGCCATGTATGGAGGATGAGCAGGATTGAAGAAAGAAAAAACCTTCAGTCATCTTGAACCTGCCTTAGACTCCTGACCTCCACACTTATTTTATATGCATGAGAAATAAACTCCTATCCTTTCTGAGGTTCTGGCATTTTAGGTTTTTTGTCACTTACACCTAAACCTAATCCAAACTGATACTTTGCTATATCCACTGTTTATGTTTTCTCTATTCATCATCATATGACAAGCCACTTATAAATGGAGTATGGATTCATCAGTCATTCCCATCATACTCCCAAAATCCCACTCACATCCTCCAGAATTAATTCCACCCACAGTATAACATCAGAAAGGTCACCTCTCACACATGGAAAGAAATAGAACTTTTTTTTTTTTAAACCAGGCACAAAACCCTTTTGTTTATTTTACAGAAAACCCTATCTATTAAAGATGACTGCTTTCTTCTCCTTTAGCTGGCAACTTTATGAAGTGAAGAAAATTTGCTCTAGTTGCAAGTGACAGACACCTCTTAAATGCCTACTATCAATTAAAAATAAAATACTTGTTACTTGCAACTATCCATTAGATACAATATACTCTGGAAGGAGATCAGGGGCCTTGGCATTCAGACATAGGAGCATTTTTTTGGCTTTGCCACTTACTTGCAATGTGACCTTGGTAAGTGACTTAACCTCTTTTTCAGTTTCTTTATCTATAAAATGAGACCTCATACAGTACCTGCCAAAAAAATAAAAATAAATAAGCTAATATGGACAAGGCACCCAGCACATAAAGGTGTTAAGATAACAAAAGGCCCTCTTTGTTCTTTTTATTTTTTATTGGTATAAGTGAAAGGTTATGGATTTTAAGTCCATAGACCTGTGAGTTAATAAGTTTTAGTTTTTAAACTTTCCTAATTTTATAACCGTAGTGGCCTTAGCTTCCTTACTTAGTTTTATACTTACTTACCTAGCTTACCTTACTTACTTGCTTACCTTACTTACTTAGTTTCTTCAACTGTCAATCAGGCTTAAAACAACAATAGTGATATCATTAATTGTAGCAATAACAACTGTAAACACATTGTATGGTTAGCAGGTGTTGGGGGCTGCGTCAAGTTCTTTGTTTTTATGATTTCATTAAAATCTGGGTTTTTTTCTACCTCCTAGGGATGTTTTTAAGGATATAAATGGAATGAAAAAGTGATTATAAGGATACTGTATGGAACAGAATTTTACAAAATTGTAAGGTATATAGAAACATAGAATTATTTTTGATTGAATAGATAACTCCCTTTAAAAGAAGATATCCTGATTTTTAGAAAGTGAAAGATTTCGATTATAACAGGAGGTTAATTTTTTTTCCTTTTCGAAACTTGCACTTAATTTAAGAAGTAATGTAAAATTATATAATGCCAAAACAGAGGCCCATGCTTATGGAACTGCTTACCATAAAAGTGATAACAAAATGTCCATGCAGAATAGACTGGTTTTCTCTCTTTTCTACTTTAAATAGTCTTCATCATTTGATCCAGGAAAAAAATCTGATAATTCCCAGGAAAAGTATATTATGTACTCATATGTACTGGGTGTAAATATGGATTTAATGCATCCGCATGTACCTTCTTTCTTTTACTTACAAACAAATGTTTATGTTCCAGGACACAGGTTTGGAAATTGACTAGAAATCAGAAATTTCTCCCCTTAGAGAAACAACATTTATGACCGTATCTTACTTACAGTAACTGTCACCATCCCCAACTGAAAGTTCTTCCTGATATAAAATCCTTGTATTCAGAAACCTTCTTTTGTATATAGCTTTTCCATAAACTCAAGAAAATTTTGGCTAAATTTCAGTCACCCCTAAATTTGATATAATAAGAGACTAAAGGACTCAGGATTGGGGAGTGAAAAGAAAGAAAAGCAGATGCCAGCAGTGGAGGTTTTTACAGGGCAGCCTTGGAAAAGATAAAGGAAGAATCCAGCCCACAGATGATTAAAAACTGCATATAAAAAAAAAAAAAAAACAGGCCGGGCGCGGTGGCTCACGCCTGTAATCCCAGCACTTTGGGAGGCCGAGGCGGGCGGATCACAAGGTCAGGAGATCGAGACCACGGTGAAACCCTGTCTCTACTAAAAATACAAAAAATTAGCCGGGCGCGGTTGTGGGCGCCTGTAGTCCCAGCTACTCGGGAGGCTGAGGCAGGAGAATGGCGTGAACCCGGGAGGCGGAGCTTGCAGTGAGCCGAGATCGCGCCACTGCACTCCAGCCTGGGCTGGGCGACAGAGCGAGACTCCGTCTCAAAAAAAAAAAACAAAAAACAAAAAACAAAAAACAAAACAAAACAAAACAAAAAACAGACTTAGTTGCCAACATTTAAATACAGAAATTTTCACATAAAAATCCTATGGCCTGCATTTTTGGTACAGCCACAAACAGCTGGCCATGCACAGTGCTGTTGAGGTCCTTTTAGACTGGCCCACTTTCACTCTCCATTTGTGGGGAAGCATCCCTCATTTAGACATCTGCCTGGATTATATTAAAGGCATATGAATTTAAGGTATCTGAGCTTGCACACATACCTCTGCCCTGTATAAAAATGAAAGTCAGTGAAACTGCAGGTCATGGACCCTTAAAAACAAAAGAAAGATCTGGCATGGTTAGCTTTTCCTTATGTCACTAGAACCCTCACGGACCACCAGTCAGTAACGTCTACATGTGGAGAATCACTGTCATGCAGCCACAGAGCAGCAATTGCTATTGAGGTCAGTGTTCTTCAGACCCAATGGTCTTACAAAGTTCACCTTCTTGCACCAGATAGCATCTGTGTAACATAAAGTTCATAACAATATTCTGCCCCTTTAAGTGTCTGAGTTTCCGACCCTGGCTTTGAATCAGTTCCCTTCCTGTATCTGTTAGTGAGGGAGGGGGCAGCCCCAAGAAGGGCTCCTGGAGCAGGTATGACATTATCCTGGTCAGAGATATCCCCAGAGATCTCTGTGCATTGGAGAGGTAGGTCTGAGTAACACCTGCTCAATTACACTTGACTTCTCCTTCTAAAGGTAGGTTCAGGGAGGTGAGTATCAACGTGGTCATAAAATCAGAGTGTTACCTATGTTTTGTTTATATTCATTTACTCATAGACTCATCTGTGTTTTATGTTGAATGTAGCTCCACTGAGGTAGGGGCTTTGTTTTGTTCACTACCATACCGTTGGAAGTTAGTGCACGGCACATAATAGACACTCAATTAATATGTGGGGAATAAGTGAATGAATGAAAGCGCTACTTTCTTCTTCCTGGAAGTCTTCCAAGATCAGTCCTCCATCATTTCTCATATGGAGGACTTCAACTGGGGGTCCCGACTGAACTAGACCCCAGGCATTGGTGTAGCTACCCCTCAAATCTAACCTCTACCTTGAGTTATCTTTCTAGAATCCAAATCTGTTGTATCACTTCTTCACTTAAAATGTTACAATACGTTTCTCACTATTGTTAGGATAAAGTCCAAATTTTAAAATGAGGCTGAGAAGGCCCTTTTAATCTGGCCCCAACCTATCCCTCCCATCCTAGGCAGCCTTATGAAACTTCTCTGTGTGCCTGGCTCTCTCTTGCACTCCCACCAGACTGTGTGGCAAGCTCCTAACTTACTCATCAGGTCTCAGCTTAAGTCTTCCGTACGTTCTCACCACTACCACTTATTCCCTTATTATCACACTTACACCTGTTGAATTGTCTGTTGGTTGGCCAGCAGGCTTGTCCGTCTTGTGACAAGACACCTGTATCCCTGGCACCTCCTCAAGAAGGCAGCAAGGATACTTCTATTGAACAAACATATTTTATTTTGTGCCAGGTTAGAAGTTGAGGCTCAGCGAGGTGAAGTAATTTGCCCAGGGTTAGGATTCAAACGTGAGTCCAGGGACCCTGCAGTTTGCTTCTTTTCACCACGCTGCCTAGTGGCCTTAGCCTTTTCTTTCTAACAGAGAAGCTAAGGCAGCATACCTGTGTCTCAGTGCCCCAATGGCGTGCACATCTATTACCTCAGGAAGAAAGAATGTCTGTGGAGATGGAATTTGCAACCGGTTACAAAGGACTGCACACACAAATGTGAATAAAGCCTCTTGAACACCAGAGTAAAGGAATGCAGGTCAAATAATTGCCCTGCCCAGGGTCTCCCTCTCCCTCTATTACCCAGCTCCTCTCATTTGCATACATGAGGCCCCAAGTAGAAGATAACTTAGTGGAAAATTCCAGGAGCTTTGCAACTATCATTAAAAGCAAAAGCTCAAGAAATAAGGAAAGAATTTTAAATTCACTTTGTTTTAACTCATGATTATTCTAATTTAAAAGCTCAGATTTAGTAATGTGTTGACGGCCAACTAGGCATAGAAAACTGTAGCAAGTCTCTGGAAAAATAAGTCTTGTTTGGCTGTTTTGTTGTTGTTGTTGTTGTTTTGTTTTTGTTTTTGTTTTTTGAGACAAAGTCTCACTTTGTCGCCTAGGCTGAAGTGCAGTGGTGTGATATCAGCTCATTGCAACCTCCGCCTCCTGGGTTCAAGCAATTCTCATGCCTCAGCCTCCCGAGAAGCTGAGATTACAGGTGTGCACCACCACACCCAACTAATTTTTGCATTTTTAGTAGAGAAGGGGTTTCACCATGTTGGCCAGACTGGTCTCGAACTCCTGACCTTAAGTGATCCACCCACTTCAGCCTTCGAAAATGCTGGGATTACAGGCGTGAACCACTGCGCCTGGCCTTGTTTGGCTGTTATGAAAACAAAGTAAATCATGATAAGGAAGAAGAAAAAGATGAGGAAAAATAACTAACATTAATTATGAGCCAGGTACACACATTGCCATTTAATCCTCCTAAAAAGCCTGTGAAGTTAGGCAGTATTCGTACTTCCATTTTACGATGTCAAAATCATGGCACAGAGATGTCAAGTAATTTGTTCAAGGTCACATGACTAGGAGAAACACAAAAGATTAGGATCCAGTCCCGCTGTTTCCAAAACCTGCTCTTATTCCGCAATGCCAACTTTCCAGTTTGTGTAATACTAATTGTTGAATAAAATTTATAGGAGGCCATTGGTTTGAACTGAGCTTCTGTATTAGGCCCAACAGACCAAAACCAAAATAGAGTTATTCATGCTGAAGTTCCATGCCACCAAGTTGAAACTAAGCTGTTCATCTGACCTTTCAAGAAACCAGCAGAGAAAGATAACAGCCAAACTACCAAACAGGCCAGTTTTAGCTGGCATGATAAGGAAGCCCCCTCTGCTTTAACCTTTGCAAAGAAAGTAACGGAAATAATTCATTTTCTGCTCCCTCTTCCTACTTTCCTCAGCCCTTTCCTGTCTATAAAGTCAGCTTCCTCTGCTCAGCTTATTGGAATACTCATTCTGTTCTATAGAATGAGGTGTTGCCTAATTCTAGAATTGCAAGTAAAAACTAAAGATCTTACCCCGTCTCTACTAAAAATACAAAAAATTAGCTGGGTGTGGTGGCGCAGGAGAATGGCGTCAATCCGGGAGGTGGAGCTTGCAGTGAGCCGAGATCAAGCCACTGCACTCCAGGAGCCTGGGCAACAGAGCGAGACATTGTCTCAAAAAAAAAAAAAAAAAAAAAAAGAGAGATCTTTAAATTTGTTTGTAAGTTTGTTTTCTGAGAAATGTAAATGACATTTTCCAATCATTAGATTTACATTTGTTCCAGAAGATTTTATTTCAAAATATAGCACAGAATTAGACTAATAACATTTCAATCTTACCAATGTGTTCTTCACAATGTGAATCTGCATGAAGCTGGTATCATGCTTAATTCGTTTTAAAGTAAAAATGTAAAGGAAGAAAGAAAAATCCTTTGGGGGAAGAATCTGAAGGTAAGACTGAGGAAATTACAAGTGACTGTAGAAGTTCCACATTTTAACCTAAGAGAAACTAAAGGATCTCCAATAAAATCAAGTTTTACAATGATGTACTAGATACTGTTACCAAGAGGGACAATATAAATATTCAAGTTCAAAAGCATGCAACAACCTTACCAACTTATAAATAGTATGCTGCAGAAATGAGTGGTACTATTGTCTCCTATTAATCTAGAGGATTTTTACAAAACAAAACAAAACAAACAACAAACACAGCCCTTTATGTAAAAAATAATTGTGAAGGGTTTGAGGTTGAACATGTAGATGTGGATCTCCCGGGCAACAGAAAGCCTAAGACCAAACATAACAGGAAAAGTCAGTTAGTCATGGAAAACTGTAATAATTCAGTAGCTGGTTAAGTCCTTGTTCTAACTAAATGACATCATCTGGAAGAAAGACACTGTAGTGCTTGTCCAGAAAATTTCAGTCATTTCCCTTCCTGTCATACAGAGTATATGGTTTTAGTTTTACCTCCCTTTCATATCTTTTGCCTTGATACTCTCCAAGGGTGATTATTACTTCACTTCCCCATGGTCAATGTCACGTCTGTCTGTCACCAAAGTATTTAATAGGTCAGTACTTTGCCGTAAGACAATGGTTCCCAATTCTTTGCATTGCATCTCATGTCCCAAATCAAAACTCCAAATTTTTTTTTACAGTCATGATCATGAACTAGTAAGTGTCACAGGAGAGGGGGGCTGTAGCTCAGCAGATGGCTTTCTCCCTGTCACCTGCAGATGTCATTGCTCCAGTCATGCTGTGTTCACATTTTACATCTCTGCTTTCCTCTGGGAAATCTGGGAAGGCTGGGTGCATGATCACTCCTCCCTGGCAGGTCTCCCTTGCAAGTAGTACATCAAAGCCTCACTGAGTTCTAAGCAGTCACTTTGCCAGCCCAACAACCAAGACTCCTCAGAGCTCCCTCCTCCCCTCTCCCCCTAGCTTCTGATGATTCAACATGCTTTATTATGGCTTGTATTTCTGCTATTCTCTCTTCCACTGCCCCCACCTTGTCTTAGTTCAGGAGTCCTTTTCTTAAAACTAGTATCTCCCCACTAGAATGCATTCTCACCACCATCAGACACCACTCCCCAGCAAACCTCTTTTATTCCATCTTCTACACTGTGTCCAGTGATCTATCTGACCTGCAGTGGCTCTGCACAAATCCGAGCACCTTAGCACACATAAGGCCTGCTATGATCTACTTTTTGCCTCCATCCTTGTCTGTGGTTCACCAAATCTTAGTTCTTACACATTCACATGGCTTGCTTCCTTTAAAATGCATTGCCAAACTCTAACCTCAGTGATTTTGATTCATTATGCCTGGGGAGAGGCCCAGAATCTGCACATCAAATGCTACTAATATATATCTGATGCAGCAAAACCCTGGAGAAAAACTGCTCCACAGCCTCTCTCTTACTATTGGCTTCTGTCAACACAACCTACTCCATGGCCATACAGTACCCAGTGCAAACTGCTCTTCCTTGTCTCCATAATTTTACATACACTGTTCCCTCTGCCTGGAATATCTCCTTCCACATCCTCCTGGCAAATTCTAATTATTTTTCAGGACCCAGCTCAAGATTCTCCTCCTCTAACCTACCCAAATGAAGTGAACACTTTCTTCGGACCACCACTGTGTCTATAGCATAGTTTTACCACATTTATTACTCAGTCCAGGGACTGCTTGCATGTCAGGCACCCCTGTCCGGGTATCAGAGGTATAGTCCCAGCTCTGACCCCTTACTGGCTCTGATGTCTTGGGCAAGTTACTTAGCATCTGTAAGTCTCATCTGTAAATCAAGCCAACAGAAGTACCTATCCCATTCATCCCATTCACCTGTTGGTACTATCCTGGGAAGTACTACTACTAGTGAGGAAACTGAGGCAGAGAGATTAAGTAAATTTCCAAAGATCACATAGCCAGTGAGTGGAAGAGCTGGGATTATTAGCCTTGAAGCAGTCTGGCTCATGCCCACATTCTTAACCACCAGAGACTTATCTTCCCTACTAGGAACTAGGCTGGCTAGAGAAGGTTAGTTGTGCTGCCAAATGTCTAAGTTTGGTTCTATCCTGCTCTAAGGTCACAGATAGTCTTTAGCAGACCGTGTTTAGCAGAAGAATTGGAGCAGAAACAGGGAGGGCTAAGGGACTTATTAACCATATCTATATTGCAGCTCTTTAGTACAGTTTACTGCTCCTTTACTGAGTCCCTGATTTCTGTCTGGCTTTCTTAGGTCTTCCCATTCTACCTCACATCTACAAGACCAAACACGACATCACTTCTTCTGTGACAGAGGTCAGAGTCCCCAGGCCAATCAAATCAGACTCTCTAGGAGCAGGTCCCAGATGCTCACGCTTTTTTAAGAGGACATCACCCTGCTTCCACCCATCATCCCAGCAAGCAGCTAGAGTTGGAAACCACTGCCAGGAGCCTTTCCCCTCCCTTGGGCAGCTTCTTGCATCTGGAGATCATCACTGTGGTGAGACCTACCATTTTATTATAATACTATTTTTTGGCCTCTCCTAGGGGCTCCTAATCATTTTTGTGCCATGGAGGGCCCCTTTGGCACTCTGGCGAAGCCCGTGGACCCTTTCTCAGAATGATATCTTTACATGCATATAGTAAAAAACAGGATCACAAAGAAAACCAATTATATTGAAATACAAGTATATTGACCACTAGAGGTGAGTTCTTTGGCCTTGACCTTCAGGTTCGGAATCTAGTCTTTTTGTGTGTAGGGGTCTAACACAGAAAATTCTTGCTGGAAGAAAAAATTCAAGAATAAGCCACACCTACTCCCTGTTAAGAATCACTGTATTAGTAGCAGAAAAGTTCTCTACCTGAGGGAGACTTCAGCAATGCACCATTTCAGCATGATGAGACCCAACTGTTATGCAATCTGCTTCTGAAACAAGCTATTAAAGCACCTGAAAATCTGAAAATTGGCAGCCTGTTAAAGAAGTCATAAAATTAAAATTCTGAACATGGTATTATCACTTAGAGACTTTGCAAAATCTTTCTCTTACCCATCAGAAACCGTAGAGGACGGAAGCTGTGGCTGACTCAGAGGTTTCTGTACTCAAATGAGAAAAAGTAGAGATTTCAATTTAATTCTTGCTCTGGTAGGCAGAATAATGCCCCCATCCTCCCATATGATTATGTTCTGATCCCCAGAACCTGTGAATATGCTACTTTACATGGCAAAAGGGACTCTGTAGATGTGATGACGTTGCTATGGGGAGACTATCCTGGATTACCTGGGTGGGCCCAATGTAGTTAGACGGGTCCTCGTAAGAGAGAGGAAGGAGAGTCATAGAGGAGATAGGATGACAGAAGCGGAAGTCAGAATGATGTGGGGCCATGACCCAAGCAATGCAGGCAGCCTCTAGAAATTGGAAAAGGCAAGAAAACAGGTCGGGTGCAGGGGCTCACACCTGTAATCCCAGCACTTTGGGAGACTGAGGCAAGTCACCTGAGGCCAGGAGTTTGAGACCAGCCTGGGCAACATGGTGAAACCCCGTCTCTACTAAAAATACAAAAATTAGCCAGGCATGGTGGCACACGCCTGTAATCCCAGCTACTTGGGAGGCTGAGACATGAGAATCACTTGAACCTGGAAGGCAGAAGTTGCAGTGAGATGAGACGGCACCACTGCACTCCAGCCTGGGCAACAGAGTGAGACTCAGATTCTCCGCTAGAGCCTGCAGAAGGAATCAGCTTTGCCAATAACCTGATTTTAGCCCTGTAAGACCATTTCAGACTTCTGGCCTTCAGAAGTATAAAATAATAAATACGTGTTGTTTTAACCCGCCGAGTTTGTGGTAATTTGCTAATGGGGCAATAGATAACTAACAACTAATACATCTGCCTATATCAAATAGGCAAGAAAATGGCCAACAGACACAATATAAGAGAAAGAACCAACCACAAAGGTTAGATTTATCCTTTGTGCCAGTGGTTTTCAATCCTGACTGCATGTGAAAACCGCCTAGGAAGCTGAGAGAGACAGAGAGAGAGAGCATGCACAAGAGTGCACTCACTAATGCTAGGATCCTAAATGAATCAGAATCTTAGGGTGAGGGGTGCGATTTCTTGGGTCTGAACATGTTAAACGTGCTCAAGGATTATGATGCATGGAGAGGGCTAAGAATCCTGCCACATATTAACAAAAGTAGGGTAAGTTACAGTTTGTACACAGCTCTTTTCATCCGAGATAAAAATACACTTGGTTGTAAACATTTTCATTAACTCTTATAAGACCATTGTGAGTCAAGGAGATGGCAAACACATAGTGAAAACAAGCAGAGAGAAGAAAACAGGTTGCTCAAGGCTATGGACAAATTCCTGACTCAGTTCAAAACTGCATCCAAATTCTTTCTAAAATTTTAATTCAGTACTCTAGCCACTAGAACAGAACACATCTCCACACCCAACCCCACATAAAATCTCCATTCCAATGAACAAACTATCAACTTGTAAATAAATATGAAAACCAAAGGCCTGAAAAATGGTTAAAGCATTTGAATTTTTAAAAATTCTCTTGTTAAAACCTTATAAATGACAAGCCAGCCACTTCAAATCCTTAGTAGAGATGAGCAAGGGAACTGTAGCCATTTCCTTCTACGCCAATGACTGAAAACTAATAAACAACTAAAATGACAACTAATTGTGTGAATGAAATACAGATATCTAAGCAAACAAACATTCTACCATTAAATTTTACGGTGTCTGAAAAGTCTGTACCCAAACCACAGATGATTATCAAAATAATAACAACATGTTACCATTTATGAAGCCTTTATTGTGTTCCAGACAATTGTCAAGTGCTTTACCACATACAATCCTGTAACAGCCTTGCAGTACCAGTGTTCATCCTCACATCCAGGATGAAGCAACTGAGCTCCACAGGGTGAGACTCTTAAGTGGTAGAGCTGGAACTCAAAGCCAAGTCTGTCCTATGCTCCGGGCCATGCTCTTCCACACGGCCTGAGTCTCCTCTGCCTCCATATCTTTGGGGCACAGCCTGGCACTTGACAGGCCCCCTAATAAAGGCTCATTGAACTGAGCTGAATACAATACAAGGAGGGCACTATCAGTACCAACTCCATCATCTCCAGAAATGAACAAACAAAGGAATTGTACCAAAAAGAGATGCCCATGGAATTCTAATCTTTAGAAGAAAATGAGTCATTTTATTTTCTAGGCCCAAGATAGACACACACAGATAAAAATAATTATGGGCACACACGTTCATACCCCAAACAGAACATGACTTTTTAAAAAATGTCAAAAGTTAAATAAGAATATTACCCAGCATTCCATTTTCCAGGATTTTAAAAATAAATTGATATTTTTCCTCATTAAGATAAAAGTATTTTCCAATAATCACTGGGGAATAATCTGTATGATAATCAAAAGGGATTAATAGATTCCCTCCTTGTTCTTTATCAATAACAGATTTCTGTCTCACTAATACTACCCTGTTTTGTAGTCAGATAAGTGAATACAACTGATAATAAAGGCCAACAAGGAAGGGAGAAAGCAAAGGAAGCCACAGGCTTCTGCTCTGATGACTGTGAGAAGGATGTTTCCCAGGCTCCTTTCTCACCCAGCTCCCTGCTAGATCCTGCCAATGGGAGGCACGGGAGAATGGCCAGTGAGAGGAGGGCCCAACTCCTGTGGGACACCCCTCCAGCAGCTGCAGAGAAAGCTGGCCCTTGGGCACCCCTGCTGTGATTTGACTGAGGCTGCCAGATGCCCCAAGCAGGACTCTTGTCTCCCCTCCCTGAGGGCTATGCCTGAGCAACAGCAGGCACCTCCCAGGAAGGTTCTGGTAACACCGCCTCTTCCCTTTTGTTGTCTTGGTCCCAGGGGTGGTGGCTGCTTCTTGCAGTTATTAGTCTCTGGGTTATCTTGGTTTCCACATTTTGCTCTTTCTGTGTTTTTTTACTTGTTTAACTGATTCTTTGCATTAAATCTGCTCCCTGAAATTCTTAGAATGGTTTCTATTTGCTGATGGGCCCCTGGGCCAATATGACAATGAAACTGAGAGAGGTTAAACATGAGACTGCACCTCCCTGCACTGAATGGTTGGATCTATTTCTTATCTGCACTATTCCTTTGAGGCAGTTCCAGGGCCACCTTATCCCCTTGCCTTAGGCTATCTATTCAATTGTCTTTCACAAGAAGTCCAAGGCAGGCAAGGTGTGAGGGGTCTGCCCAGACTCAGCCCACGTTCTGATTGCTCAGAAGCGGTTTTAGGGCCAAAGTTTCCATGCTGAGGATAATTGCAGGATTCTAAAAAAAGAATATTAAAATAAATAACATAAAGCTTTTTCACAACACAATTTGGTTCAAAGGATTAAGAAACAAATCCCATTTTTAATGTAAAAATCTTAAAATAGCATGATAAAGGCAGAAAGCCAAAGCTTAGGGGAAAAAAATTGCTTCTAAGTAGACATGAAAAATTTTGAAAACATGAAATGTGTAAGTATTTTTTCAAAGTGAGGGCCTCTCAATGTGCAGAGAAAAATGGAAATAGCCTTTTTGTTTTCTTTTTGAGACAGTCTCACTGTGTCACCCAGGCTGGAATGCAGGGGCTCAATCTCAGCTCACTGCAACCTCCACCTCCTGGGTTCAAGCGATTCTCCTGCCCCAGCTTCCTGAGTAGCTGGGACCACAGGTACATACCACCATGCCCAGCTAAATTTTTGTATTTTTAGTAGAGACGGGTTTTCACCATGTTGGCCAGGCTGTTCTAGAACTCCTGACCTCAAGTGATCCACCCACCTTTCAAAGTGCTGGGATTACAGGCGTGAGCCACCGCACCCGCCGGAAATAGTCTTTTAAAGGAAGATTGTAACTTCACTCAAATTATTACCAAGAAAGGAAACTGAGCATATGAAGGACATACATTAACACATTCTAATGCTGCCCAAGTTCCTCTTTCATAAAAACAGCATAAGTTATATCTAATAAAAAGTTTCTATAAAAGGTAACATTTTAATGATTCACTAAAAGCATTTCCAATTTCTATGAACTTTCAGCCCAGCTGCTGAGTAGAGTCAGAGGAGTAGAGAGGAGCACTCTTTCAGACCAGTAAATACCAAAGCTTTCTGCTGAAAACATCCATTCCCCGAAAGTTGCCCCTGTCTTAATCCAAGTACAAAGTCCAGGGAGAGGGGGCCCTGGTCAGGGGCTGAGAATATGACCCTTCTGGTGGTGGGGGCGGTTGCAGCAAACAATCAAATCACCTGTTTTGGATGATTGGCTGGGATCTCCAGCTCCTTCTGATCACTGACTGCTCACCTTTCAGTGGAGCTGCCCACAGGATGGACTGCCCCTTCCAGGCTGACAGGATTGTTCTGCTCACCACTGTAGGTTTAGTGCTTATCATAAATCAATAAATTGGAATTGCTGTTTTACACATCAGGTTTGGAATCTTGGTTTACTGGGTACATCCCTGATAAATAAAATGATCTTTCTTATGATAACAAAATCAGTTTCTGGTCCACGAGGCTAACGGTCACACCCTGAATTATGTAATCTTATCATTCTCAAAGTATGATCCCCGGACCAGCAGGATCAGCATTACCCGGGACTTGTTTGAAATACAAATTTTGGGACCCAACCCTAGACCTCCTGAATCAGGAGTGTGGAGCCCAGCAATTGTGTTTCAAACAAGTGTTCCAGGGGATTCTGATTCCTGCTCAAGTTTGAGAGCCACTAAATTGAAATGACAGTTATTTGGAGGTGGGGGATTATGGTTAATTTTGTGTCAACTTTGTTAGGCCATGGTGCACAGTTGTTTGTCAATACCAGGTGAGATGCTGCTGTGAAGGTTTGCTTTTGATGTGATTAACATTTAAATCAGTCAATTTTGAGTAAAGCAGATTACTCTCCATAAAGTGGGTCAGTCTCATCTAATCGGTTGATGACATTAAGAGAAAAGAGAGGTCCCCTGAAAAGGAAGAAATTCTGCCTCCAGACAGCCTTTAGACTCAAGATTGCAACATCAACTTTCGCTGGAATTTCCAGCCTGCTGGCCTGGACTTGCCAGACCTCACAACTGCAGGAGCTAGTTCTTTAAAATCAGTCTCTCTCTCTCTCTCTCTCTCTCTCTCTCTCTCTCTTTCTCTCTTTGTGTGTATATATATATACACTACCAGTCAATATATATATACATATATATACACACACCCACTTATATATATACACACACACACACAGCTTGTATACATACACATATACAGGTTGAGTATCTCTTATCTGAAATGCTTGGGACTAGAAGTTTCTCAAATGTTGGATTTTGTTGGATTTTGGAATATTTGCATTATGCTTACTGGTGAGGCATCCCTAATCTGAAAATCTGAAATACTCCAAAGCATTTCCTATAAGCATCATGTCAGCCCTCAAAAAGTTTAGAATTTTGGAGCATTTTAGATTTCAGATTTTTTAATTACAGATGCTCAATTTTATATATATAGGGTACAATATATATTTTATATATATTACATATAATATATGTAACATATATTGCATATATAACATACATATATATTATATATGTGTTATATACACACACACACACACCAATAGGGTGTAATATATATAAGTACAACATATATACATATATAATATATATGTACAACATATATATATTACACCCTATTGGGGGTGTGTGTATGTATATGTATATTACACACATATATAATTACACCCTATTGGTTATGTTTCTCTGAAGAACCCTGACAAATACAGGGTTCATATGTTCATATGTTTAATGCATGTATCCTACATTAGGACTAGGATTTTATCATTTTTTATTTTTAGCACTATATGCTCAGTGCCTAGTATGTAGTAGTTAGGCTCTTCATGCATATTTTTGGTGAATGGATGAACTGTGGTGAACTCACTGAGAAAGGGAATTGGATAATTTGGCCCTGAGAGGGGGCTCCTGGAACTCAGCCAACCCTGAAAATACCCCCACTGAATTCCTCTGGGCAATAAACCTCTCCTCAGGAATCTTCTAGAGTGTGTAGATGAACCAACAGGAAATCACATCCAGGAATTGTGTTAAGTGTCTCTATATTTAATTTCTTACAAGTGAAAGAACACTCTACACTCAGCAGGCCACTCTTCAGCTTTGTTTCTATCCAGGGGCCATGACTGCATTTGGCACTTCTGTAACGCCTTGTATTTAAAACCAGCTTTTAGAGTAGATCCCTATCAGTACTTTGTTTTTCTGGAAAGAGTGAAATTGAAAACTCAGCCTCAAATATCATCTATTTTAGTGTCAGCCCCAGTACGGTAATCTAAATAAGGTGCTTTCCTGAGAGATGGGAACAGACTTTGAGGCCGACACTCATCTCTACTCCCACGTCACACCCTCTGTGGGGCCAGCTCACTCAGAACAGCAGCAGAGCTTAGTCTCCAGGCTGCGGGGATTGTTGTAATACTATTGAAGATGGGTCAAAAGTCATCTCGATAAGATTATTTTGAAACCTCCAGGATAGCAATTCCATCTACTATATGAAATCAGAAAAAGTAAACATTCCTTGGTTAACCTTCATCATTCCCCTACATAAGTCTCAATCACATTTCTTTGAAACCATGCTGGATTTTCAGTGCTGGCTAATGGGATTCAGGCTCAGAGGAGGGAAGTTGGTCCAAATGTGTGAAGTGGACCAAAGTGGCCAGAGGGGAGGACTTAAAGCCCAACTAATGCTTCTTCAACTCAGTAGCCAGTCCTCAGTTTGAAACTTTGAAAGTGCTGTTAAACTGCAAAGTGTTCCTTCCCTTGGAAGAGGAAAAAAACTAAGACTTAGTTTGGTGAATTTGCTCTCCACTTACCTGGCAATTTGCTCTCTACAAATCTGGCATGGTTTCAAAGAAATGTGATTGAGGTTTATGTAGGGGAATGACGAAGGTTAACCAAGGAATGTTTACTTTTTCTGATTTCATATAGCAGATGGAATTGCTATCCTGGAGATTTCAAACACAGAGTACAAGGAAAGACATTCATTATTTCACTAGGAATCCATTCCGCTCACTAAGCTCCTACCAGATGCTGGGGCAGCCTCTGGGGCAGGGCCCAGGTAAGGCTGACAGTCATCTAGTGTCCACAGAAGGAACCAAGAAGCCTGAGTCAAGTGTGTATGAGTGTATGTGGGGTAAAGAGTGATGGAAAAAGTAGAGGGAGATGACACAGCAGCATCCAGTGTTTACAAAGACAATGGACACCTAAACCAAACAAAAAGGACTGGAGGCTAGGCAGAGGCTCATATCCTATATTCAGCCCATATGGGAGCTACTTTGAAGTCAATTTTAAATTAAATCTCACATGAGAGTTGGAATTCTAACTCAACCACTTACTAGCTACATGGAAGTTACTAAATCTTCCTAGGTCTTAATGTTCTCATTTTTTACTTTATAAAAAGGGGTACAAAGTTTGTTAAGAGGACAAAAATAAGATTACATAGGTCAAATCCCTGGTATCTAATCAGACCCAAAGTCAACCCTCAACAAGTTTTCTCCTTGCCAGTGAATACCAAAGCTGGCCAGTCACGCACCTACTCAACTCACTTACTGTGAGTTCTTCTTTGTCTTCAAAACTCTGTTCAGTGTTCACTTTAAGTTTTACAAAAATATCGGGCTTTTTAAAGGGGGAAAGGGTTACTCTAAACTATCTGTCTTGAAAACTGAGGTCCCAGGGAAGGATTCTACATGCTGTGGCTGGTCCAGCTATGATGCTTCATTTCTATTAACCATCTCCCCACTACACACAGACCACAATCACACCACAAAACACATGCACACGCACATACATACACACACACACTTTGATTCAGAGTCGCTTCACTGCTTATCTGACTAAAGGTGAAAAACTAAACTATGATTCATGACCATTCCTTCTCATTTCAGTTTCAGCAACACGAAATCCATTTCTCAGTACATTTCAAGGAAGAATAGTCATTGATATTTAAGAAACACTAATCTTTTTGAATAGACATATGCCAATACCTCTAATAGGAATTAATAACAACCCAAATCCATATGAATCCATTTTGGCTCAATTTGAATAATTTGAGAACTATAATAATCTTTAAAAGTATCTTTTAATTTCATTATACCTTGAAGATAGTGATGTTGATGTCCAGATGACCATCACAATAAGGGTATTATAGATGATTTAGAGGTTAGGAAATGTCTATTAAAACTTGCTGGAATAAAAAGCAGACATTTTAGATTACTATATTTGCTGAAAAGGAGACCTATGTTTAAATCATTCTAACCAATAAAGAATAAACAGATTTTGCTTCACGGCACTACAAAAACTGTTGAGTAAGTCTTCCAGGTATTTCCTGCAGGGTTTAAAAGTCTTCAGATAAAAATAATAAGATCTTATAATGAAACTTATGAACAGAAAGAAATGGAATAAAAATTATAATTGATTTTCCCCATAGAGGGAAGGAAAATATCAATAGCATATTTTAAATAGATGTTTAAAACAACAAAAAAGAAAATATACATAGAACAAAAATAAGAAAGAAGATGTTTTAAAATTTTCCAAACATATATTCATGTCCCCAAAATAAATCTGATGTTTCAACCAGTTTGTTTCATGTAAACCAAACAATCGTTGTCTGTGAAAGTATAAGCCGCCCCAGTGATGGACAGCTCTTTTGTTTCCACAAGCAGCAGCATTCAGTGGGTACACTGGATGTTTTGCTAAAACGTCTAACTAGCATTCTGCCTATTATTCAGATTGATTCGAAAAATATATTTTTCTTTTGACAGTTGGGTGGCTTTTTAAAGAATTACTTGTTTCAAATTACACCCTTCTACTGCAACACTTGAATCTGACACCTGAAGCATAACCTACAACTTGCTGGCTCCCCATCTCGCAACAGAAAAAAAAACCCAAAAAACTATGGTCCTGAGAGGATGGCTCTGTATTTACATTCAGCATCATATATCAGCATTTACCAGGGTGAAGCCAATGGCTGTCAACTCCTGGCTCTTAGTCAATATTTAATCACTGTGCAGTTATGTAGGAAGAAGGAAACATTCCACCTCCCAATAACATGCCTTTAATATGAAAAAAGCTTTCGTTACATTTATGGAAGCCTGGTTATGCTTTTCAGAAAAGCTATCAAATTGAGAAGTTGCACAACTGTTCTGATATGGCATTGTAAGTGCATTGCCATTGGTAGCTGTATAAAACGAATAATACTTAATCATGATTTTTTAAAAGTATTACTGAATTTTGGGTTCACCCTGCAACCTTTTCATTTTATTCATCTGTTTATTTATTAATGGAGAAAGGTGGCTGGAGAAAAAAAATGTATGATATTCTTGTCTAGTTCATAACCTCTAGCTCTGGTTCAGTCTCTGGGCTATGAAGCAAAGCAGCCATACTAAGCAAAAATTTCAAATTGCTTTTTGACTGTTACTTAATTTAAAAGATTCCAGTTTTGTTTTTTGGTAGAGCTTTGTAAATAATTTCCCCAGACCTAGCACCATGATTTAAAACCATTTACTTGGGCCAGGTGCGGCGGCTCATGCCTATAATCCTAGCGCTTTGGGAGCAGAAGCAGGTGGATCACTTGAGGTCAGGAGTTTGAGACCAGCCTGGCCAATATGGTGAAACCCTGTCTCTATTAAAAATACAAATATCAGCTGGTCATGGTGGCACGTATCTGTAGTCCCAGCTATTCAGGAGGCTGGGGCAGGAGAATCGCTTGAACCTGAAAGGTGGAGGTTACAGTGAGCTGAGATCACGCCACTGCACTCCAGCCTGGGCATCACGAGACTCCATCTCAAAAATAAAATAAAATAAAACCATTTACTTTTCCATTTATTCTACAGGGTAACTAAAGCAGCACAAGGCTTAAGTTAAGGGAAAAGAACAAAGAAAACTGAAGGGAAAGCCCACATCACCGGGATTCCTTAGATTCCTACCTGACAAAATATTTCATGTTTCTTGTGAAGCACACAGCTATTCCAATGAACTGGTCAGCTGAGCTGGAGATATTTTTACCATTTAAAATGAGATCTACAATGTTCCATAGGGAAAGATCATGCATTCCTTACAGTGTCAAGATGAAAGAAAAACTGCAGAGAAGGTGAAAGTAGGAAAGTAAAACAGACTAATAAATACTGAAAAATGTCTTCGCTCAAAGGCACAGAGTTTCTCTCTTTCATTCTTTCTGCTAACCCATGACCAGATGAACAGGTGTAGACTTGCTCAATGGGATGACATGTGGCAGAAAACATTTTCACTTCAAAGGTACAAACCATATTTGACATTCAACAGCTTTTCATTGTGGTAGGTAGAAGAGGAAATTAAGCTTTACCTCAGCTCGTTACAATTCATTGGTCGTGCTCGGATATAGTAATCATCCTTCGCTCCTAACCAAGACTCCCCAGTCCAATCATCACATATGGGATGGAAGGGGGACTGCAGGGGTTTCTCTAACCTCCTTAGACCTGCCTGCAAAGCACAGAAGTGTTTTAGAAAGAAGCGCCGGGGTGGAGTGCTCATGTGGCTGGCATGAGAATACCTGACTTTCTGTTGGCAGCTGGCATTACAATGCCTTTACTTCATCTTGGGTTAGTGTGCCTAAAGCTTCAGGTAAATAACAAATAACTAATTAGGAAAAAGGCTGGGACCTCTGTTTTACTATATTCCCAGCTCACAGCTTCCAGTAGTCCTGGGAGAAAAATCCACAAATATGCCAACTACTTTAAATCAAAATACTCAAGAAGTTCCTGGAGGCTGAGAAGTTTAAGACTAATTCATTCCTGGATTCAAACAGCTTCTTCCCACTTATTTCCCTAAAAGGCTCCATCCTCCACTCTACTCCAGTTCTCCAAATATAAGGAACTGACATTTCAAGTATTGTGCCTGTTGTTAAACTCCTTGCAGCAAAAGAATATTTCAAATCAACTATAGGAAATTTGCAAGATTATTTTATTGGGCACAAGATGGCTTTTAGGACTGGTGGAAATTTCCACAAGTGAAGTACAGACTCAGATGCCTGGGATGTGTTTGTGAGGTAAGGGAGTGATTTTCCACGAAAACTTTCCAAACTCCCTCTTGCCCCGAGCCGGGCAGCTCTTGCCATCCCTCCTTTCACCTGGCTCCCAGAAGCTCTTCAGGTCTCCATTCAGCTGTGAATTCCTCAGCACTGTATCTGCCTCAGCAGCTGTCCAAGTCAGTCTCCAAAGTCAACTGAATCACTTATCTCGGATGTTAAATAACCAACCTCGGTGTTTGTTTGATGTCCCTCTCCCTCAACAAAATAAATAGACCACTTGGGAAAAAATCCTAGCTAGGTTGACTCCCGAGTGTCTAGCAGAGTGCAGCTACTGAGAAAATAAATGACTATTAAGTGAATGAGTAAACGAACGGGAAAAACATTGCAGAAGGTAGTGGATTTCCCTGTAGCTTGTGCACCGTCAGCTTCCCCCTACCCAACCTTGTCTCTCCTCCTGGTCTTTCGGTGAGAGTCTCTTTGCTGGACATGCTGCCACAGAAGAAATTATTGCTGGATGTGATTTCAGGACTTATGGGAGGAGAGCTCTCCGGATGCGCTGCCACCAGGTGGCAAGGGCTCCCAAGTCATGCCCATCACAGCAAGGCTGCCCGTAACCTTAGGGACCTATAGTCCTATTCCATATATAAATCAATTTACAAGGAGCAGCTAGCTTGACATCAGATGTCAAGAGAGCAGCGCACATTGAATGCATCCTTTAACCTCTCAGACCCTCTGCTAAACCTGAGGATCATTACAATCACTTCCAGCAAATATACAGAACGAGTTTCTAACTGCGCCTTAAGACTGGATGGATTTGATAATAAGAAGTAAGCACAGAGTGGTGGTGGGGACCTTCAAGGCAGAAAGAAGGGCATAAAGCCATGCATTTATGTTTAAATGATTTTTCTGCAAATTAAAAAAAAGTTTCCATTTATGAAAAAATCTTATATAGAAGTATATAGACATAAGAGGGTATTACATACCAAGAGATAACAGATATTCAGATGTGGCCCTACTATTAGCAAAGAGAAACAGCTATTGTGTGATGAAGGTTACAGAGACTAACCTCCAACTATTTGGTATAGTAGTTTATAACTGAAAGTGGAAAGCACACGTACTCTCTCTGTGGTTCCACCATAAGCTTCAGTTTCCCTGTCTGTAAAATGGAATGAATAGTATTCACCTGCCCCAGTATGAGTATCTGATGAAAAGTAGGTGGCTCAGCACTCTGCCATAGCTTGAGCACCCTCAGCTTCCCCTACCCAACCTTGTCTCCCTTCCTTGTCCTTCGGTGAGAGTCTCTTTGCTGGACATGCTGCCGCAGATGAAGCTATTGCTGGATGTGATTTCAGGACTTCTGGGAGGAGAGCTCTACGGCTGTGTTGCCACCTGGTGGCAAGGGTTCCCAAGTCATGCCCATCACAGCAAGGCTGCCCGTAACCTCAGGGAACCATAGTCCTATTCTACAAATAAATTCAATACATAATAGCTATTATTATTAAATACGACACAATGTGAACATGCTTGCTTTTTTAATAATTTCTGGATGTTTTCTAGATTTTTAGTGCAAGGGTATGAAGGCTAGTGGTCCTGTGCCACAGAGAAGCCCTGTCCTGGGAATGGATGACAAGTGATTCCTTAGGTCAGGTTTAGTGTGTGTCTGTCCACTTCTTCCTGCATTGTCGCCCTCCTGGGATGCACCCACCACATTTGTGTGTTGATGTGATTTCTGTCACTCTTCCCTGTATGACCGCAAGCTCCATGACATGACAGCTCCCGGTCAATTTCCACTCCTCTCTGTCCTCCATACCTAACACATAGTGGGCATTCAATCAATATTCACTCACTGAATCAAGTTATGAAGAAAAAATAATGGCATATATTAAGAAAATTCTTGGCAGACATCATTTTGTGTGCTACGCTTTGCTGAAAAGCTTCACATAAGCAATTTAAAAATATAACTATTGACTGGGCACAGTGGCTCACACCTATAATCCTAGCACTTTGGGAGGCCAAGGTAGATGGATCACCTGAGATCAGGAGTTTGAGACCAGCCTGGCCAACATGGTGAAACCCCATCTCTAATAAAAACACAAAAATTAGCCAGGTGTGGTGGCATGCACCTGTAATCCCAGCTACTTAGGAGGCTAAGGCAGGTAAATCGCTTGAACCTGGGAGGCAGAGGTTGCAGTGAGCTGAGATCATGCCATTGCATTCCAGCCTGGGCAACAAGAGCAAAACTCTGTCTCAATAAATAAATAAATAAATAACTCTTGCTCCAAAATGGATTCAGAACATTTATGCCCGCAGAATTCAGAGACTTGCTTGCTACACTTAGAACACACAAAAACAGTTTCTACAAGATAAGGAACGGTTAGAAAGCAATCTTTAATTTACATTAAAAATATAAAATTTATGCTGTAAAACTAGTTGTTTTTATCCCCAATAATCATAAGGAGATGACGATCTGATTCCTGGGGCTGCTGATAGCCACCTCCTCATGCACAGTCTCCACCTCATCAAGTGGACGCGTCTGAGCTGGCATCAGAGCACACAGGCACACCTGGGGCTGCAGCTAGATGCTGACATTTCAGCTCAGTGTCTGAATCTTGGTATTAACACCACCAGAGTAACAGGTCGAATCCCTACGGGGGCTAGTTACCTGTGACCCTTTCCAAGTCACTGGTGCCACCGTAGGTTCTGCCCTGTCATCACATCCCATAAGTGGACACTATGGGTCACAGAGGTAAAGGAGTATGGTGAGGGTGTGTGGACAAGATGCCAAGACCAGTGAGCCCTGATGTCTCTATGTAGGATGCCGACTTGGCATGTTACATTTATGACACTTTGAACATCTCTTTCACTTGGTGTCTTTATTTCCTCACCACTGGAGGAAAATATAGGGGATTGGGCCAGATGAGCTCTAAGGTCCATTACACCTTTGATATTTAATGACTGGGCAAGAGAAATGTATTTATTAATACTGGGTCTTCACCTGTCATGGTTTGAACTTGAGTCCTAAGTCAAGAGACTGCCTGCTGTTATTAATGAGGGTTCCTGACTTGCAAGCAATAAAACCAACACTGGCTAACAAACCCATGGAATCAACAGGAGGCAGACAGTGGAGCGGCACTTTGGAAACAAGTAGAAACAAGGTCAGGAAGCAGAAGTCACAGCCATGGTCCCTTCATGGCATGGGTTTGGCAACAGTCAACACTGCGAGGGCCTCCGACTGTCCCTGAGGACCTTGCTGCAAATGCTCTAGACATAAAGTCCCTGGGAGCTCTTCCACCTGCAGCAGAGCCAGGGGAGGAGGAGGAGGAGCTCGAGCTGAGATTCCCAGAACATGAGTCAGCCACTTGTAATTACTCTTCCACCAAAATCACATATGACGCGGAAGAGGTAATTCCTCAAAAGGAAGCTGGGAGCTCTTAGGAAGGGTAACTCATGCTGGGTACCAAAACCCATGAACATCCATCATAGGAGGAAGAACCTAAGAAATTAGAGGAGGGTATTTCCAATATGTCCCATCTTCCAACACAGCATGTAATGAACTTCAAAAGAATATCTAAGTTGAAGGAGCTATTCAAATCACTGTGGTCCAGAAAACACAATTTTCCTGAAAGAAATGTTGAGTTAGTGCTATCATAATCCACAATATATTGAACATATAATTAGTTTAAAACAATTTAACAAGAGGAAATTACTGAGCCTGTTGACAAAATCAGATGCCAGATGCTCTATGGGAATTCACTGAGTCACAGGGACATCCTTGTTTTCTTTTCTTTTCTTTCTTTTTTTTTTTTTTTTTTTTTGAGATGGAGCCCATGGAGTTTCATGGACTGGAGTGCCATGGTGTGATCTTGGCTCACTGCAACCTCCACCTCCTGGGTTCAAGCAATTCTCCTACCTTAGCCTCTCAAATAGCTGGGATTACAGGTGTGTGCCACCAAGCCCAGCTAACTCGGTTTTTGTTTGTTTGTTTGTTTGTTTGCTTTTGTTTTTTTGGTAGAGACAGGGTTTCACCATGTTGGCCAGGCTGGTCTCAAACTCCTGATGTCACGGTGTTCTGCCCACCCAGGCCTCCCAAAGTATTGGGATTACAGGCATGAGCCACTGCACCTGACCGGGGACATCCTTCTATGGGCAACAAAACTATGCCTGGTGCCCATTAGTGCTTTAGTTTTTGAAATTCTGACCATTCAATCAGTGAACAAATATTGAACATCCTGACGTGCCAATTTCCCTTTCCTTTTCCACTTCTGCAAGAGTCCCAAACCCTTTTCTATACCATTTCTAATCTGTTCCTCATGACTTAACCCAGTCCTTTCACATCCTGAGTGGCATTTGTTCCACAGGTCACTTACACCTCTGTGGGTTGCCTGTAATGTACCCTCTCCCAAGACTTTCACCAGACACTCATAGAGCCTTCACAATTCCACCAGAAACTTAACTTTAAAGAAGTAAATTCCCAAGCTGAAAAGTTGTTTTCTACTGTAAAACAATAAAAAAATTGGGTATCAGGGAGCAAATAACAAGTGAGAACTTGTGGCTGTCCACAGCCCAGATGGAAAGCAGACTGTGGTCAAGTTTATTTCTACACTTCAGAACTCACAACACAGCCCCCTCACTCCTTCCTCCCTCCCTGTGGAGATTCACCCTCCACAGGCCGTGTGTGCACGTATTTCTCTCTTTATCTGCCCCTTCACTCCATCTGTCTTCTCCAGAGGCAGCCCCAGAGTTCTACCGAGGAGGGATAGAGGCAAGGCAACCTGATTGGAAGAAGAGGCTTGTCTTCAAAAGCATTTACATAGCAAATATATTAGCACCATATTTACTTAAATTTCATGCCTGTTTGGGATGGCTTTGTGGAGGGGCAGTGTAGAATGTGGAGGAACCTAACTCTCCCCTCCCTCCTCAAGTCACAGCCTATGAGGATATATTATCACAGTTGTCTAATAGTTTTAGTATACCCTTTTTAATTTCAAAAGCCAATATAAATCTCAATAAAGTTTGTAGGTGAGGTGATAGTATTGGGTAAATGTTCATTTCTTGAAAAATGAATAGCTTGAAAAACATCCTAGTTATATAAGACACTAACAAAGGGGAAGCTGCTGAAGGATGTTTGAGAACTCTGTGTACTATCTTTGTAATTTATTTGTAAATCTAAAATTATTTCAAAATAAGTTTAAAAAATATATAAAAAATGTTTTCTATTTTTCTAAAGAAAAGTGAATAAACATCCCAAAATTGTTTAATTTATTTGGAATCTATGTTAACTTTGTACTTATAGCCAATAGTTCCAAAGAGGAAAAAAAAGTCCCAACTTTTACATTTTCAACAGGTCCTCCACCATATTATGTATGACAACTGCAATTAAATAAAGTCTCAATATGACTGAGCAATATTGAAGTTTCTTTAGATTCTATATAACAAGAAATTTTATAAAGACTCACCACCACCCCTTGGAATTAAATGGTTTCAGATGAATTTCTAGCAGATGAAACAGCTGAGGCCACATATGTGTATGTGTTTACATTTCAGATACCCTGTTCTTAAAGAGTTCTTTCCTTTTTATTATTCATAAATAATAAAAAATAAATCATGATACATTTCCCTGACTACAAATAACAAATCAATTTTTGAACTGCTTTGAAGATGAAAGAGAAAAGTAAATGCTAAGTAATGGGATGTGTATAAAAATTAAGTGAACTAGAGGTGTGTAGTGGGTCTTGTTTTTTCCTTTGGATGTTATTATTTCTAATTATTTTAAGCATTGAAAGGAGAAAAAAAGAGCTACTCTGGTGTCAATAAATAAGAACAACACTCCTTCATGGGTTTTCCTCCTTAAGATCTCTTCTACAATCTCACCAGACCTCTTGGCAAATGGTCCCACCTTGCCCCAACTCATCCTCATTTCAGGTAAGACATTTAGCCTCTTTGGATCTCAGTTTTCTCCTATGAAAAGTGAGGAGGTTGGATTAGGAGCGAGATGGGTAACTGGTAGCCTAGAGACAGTATTCCGGACAGCAGATATTTGTTAGTCTCACAAATGTGTATGTATATTTAAAGTTATTTGCCAATGTGTAATAGTCAAGATAGTGCTCATAACATCTCAGGCTTGGATCTTGGGCTGCTCCTGACACATCAGAACACTGAGACCATGTTCTGGTATGGCACAAAGTCAGGCGGCAACTGACAGCAGCTGCCCCTTTACCCCGGGACACATCCTCCAGGACACCACGGTCCTCTCCCACTGGGCCCACTGCTCCTATGGGTTATTACCTATGTGACCTCTAGAAGCATCCGAGTTTGCCACCCTTGCTCTGGAGTCCCTCTTGGCTCTAATATTCTCATTCCCAGTGTGATTGTTTACTAAAAAAGAGAGCTTTAATTTGACTTTCAGCACACTGGAACTCTACAGGGGCTTTAGTCATATGTTAATACAGACACAACTGTTCATCTGCTTTGTTTAGAGTTTCTATATGAGACACAAGAAAAATAAATCTAATATTTAGATCACTATACCACAGTAGAGCAGGTATTCAAAATGTTTTAAATTTACTGCTGCCTAAAGTTGTTCTTCTAGAATGAGCTCTTATTTTAAAGGCTATTTGGGTTAGATGATGGGGTCACTGTAGGAAGGATAACAACTCTAACAGATTACTGGTTATACAATTTAAGTGTTCAAAAATAAAATCCCAATGGTCTACTCTCTTACTCCTTGCAGAACCAATTTTAGAGTGGAAACAAAAAGGACAGAGCACTTAAGATGTAGTTGTTCAAAATAAAATGTCAGACTAGGTCAAAATGGACCAAAAATTATGTAAGACTACATAAAGAAAAAAAATCGTCTGTAATTTTCATTAAGTAGGGTAATTTTTAGCTACTGGTGTCATGAAGAGAAAAACAGTAGACTGAACTGGTTCTGAAACTATTTGAAAACATGTTATTTTTATGAGTGTAGATTAGCCTTTAGGTTCTTTTCTAAGATGATACTGTACCAGTTTCCTAGAGGTTCAGACTCCTTTTATTTTGGAAATAAGTTTAACACTACTCTTTCTTTAGGTGGGGAAAAGAGGTAAAAACTATTATGCTGCTGGATTTGACATTAAAAATACCCTGGCATTTCACAGCACAGCAGCTTTTCTGCTTTTGTTTTTATTTTTTAGTACTCTAACCTCGAATCTATATTTACAACACTGCCGGAGATCTTAGGAATTATGAGGAAATTACCTCATTCCCTTTAAACTTTTTCAGAAAGCAAAGTTCTCTCCATATATGGCAAATCAAGAAGGAAGCAGAATCAAGTTACATTCATTTAGGAGCTGCCAAGACTTACCAATTGTTTTGTTCTAGGCATGACTACAACCCACGTGTGAGCAGGCCGACCCTGGCACAGCTGGGTGGCTAGGGAGTGCCTGTCCTCATCTGTCCAACATCAGGCAGTATGAGAGTGGGCCTGGCAAGGGGTCCTGGCCACCACAGGCACCCTGTGCTAGATAAGCCACTTTCTTAGGGACTTTGAATTGGTAACCTGCACAGGAGAGAAAGGCGAAACAGGTAGGCTGAGGACTACAGTGGGGAGATCTTAGAAGAGGAAGCAAGGGGCGTGTGCTGCTGAGGGAAAACAGCATGACCCAATCAGCTGGGGTATGCCCAGGGAGGCACAGTCAGACCATCTGCTGTCTGAAGTCCTGGCTGGGAGGCTGCAGAGATGGTTTCTGCCCTTTCCCAAGCATCCCGAAAAGTAGCCCCATCAACCTGTGGCAAATGGAGAATCACCTGCCCCTGCACCTCGAAAAGCCCAACCCCACATACTTTCTTGATAGAAGTTTTTTGCAATATGTTGTAAAACAAAAACAAAAACCAACTCTGTGAATAACTAAGACATTTTTTCTATAAGGCAGAGTTTTGTAGGGATCAATCATCTCGGACATGGGCAATAAAACCCTCTTGAATTGATGAACTTGCAGAAATCAGGAGCAGACTAATGCAGTGCTTCTTGTAACCCATAAAAACTGAAGCTTTTTGTTTGGGTCTACTATGCTAATATCCCAAGCAAGAAAGATTCACAGTCACTTTCATGAACCGTAAATACTAAGAAGAGACTTTGAGAAACGGAAGAAAAAAAAAGAAAGAAAATTATTAATGTGATATTGCTGATGATGGATGAGCCAAAGAGGTTATTAGGTTACACATAAATATGAAATGTTTGGGTGGAGATACAGAGGCATCAGTAAAATGTACAGATACAAGTGGCAATAATTAGAAAACCTGATACACAAAATCCAACTAAAAAAGTTGGTAACTCTTTAGCTTTCAGTAAGTTTGGCTTTAATACAACCACACGTTGGTTAGAGATAGCAAAAAAAGTGGGTTTACAAGTACCTTTTAAAAAACTATCAACCTGGGGCTGAACAAAACACTGGTTGGGATCATTCCTACCACCTGGGCTTTTCCTAGCCTAAACATCATCTTTTGAACTGCCTACGCTTTACGGGAAATAAACCACTAGAGTAGGGAAAAAGTGAAAATAACATAAAATGATGCAAATATTGAAAAATCAGTCAATGGAGAGAAAAAAATAGATTAAGTATACGCATAAATGAGAACAGACAAAGACAAGTGACAAGGATCGGTGACAGAACATGATTGACATAATTATTTAACAGATACATACAAAGGGCAACAATTACTTTTTTTTTTTATCTTCCATTTTCAGAAGACAGGAAGATAATTATTCACAAAACGGAAGTAGTAGCCAAAACTAAGACAAAATAAATACACAAACAACAAAAAGAAGCAAGAGCATCTGAGAAACAAGGAGAGCTCTTACAGATTTGGAGACTTGGTAAGTGAAGGAGAATGATCCTGGATGTAAGACAAATAATTAAGGACAGTTCAGTCCTACAAATTTAACTGGGGAAATACACAAATAAAAACTCAAATGTATTTCCCTTTCCTTATATTCATTTTTCTATTTCTTGCTCTCACCAGGGGACACTCAAAAACACTAAAAATCAGCAAGCCTTTTAAATTCTAAGTACAAATAAGTGGCATACAAGTGGAATAAGAAGTTCTCGCACATATTCTAACTATGCCAGGCATCCTAATCTAGACGATTTTATGGGCTGCTTCTGAACCCCACAAATATCTTTCCTACTAGCCCTTTCTTGGTTTTGTTATTTCTCCTTTTGGAGGGTACTTTTTAAGACAGAACAAAATCTGTCTTCACGTGTGGGGTGAGCCACACAGAGATCTTCTCTCCCCTAGCTTTCTGTCATCCAGGGAGAGCACTGTTCTGTTGCTAGAAACATACACAGTGATGAGCTGAAGTCTAAAAGGAAGAAAGCAGTCTTGTAATTGTTCTGACAACGTAGGTTTAAAAAAGGAAAAAAATCAATGAAATGAAATCTTTTCTACGAAATCATAAAAATTAGAATCTAATTCCAGTTTTGGAAGCTCTTAAATTATGAAACTGGATCTGTACTCCAAATTAAATTTGGGGAACACCTATTCTTTAAAAAAAAAAAAAATTTAAAGGTGGCATCCACTGAAGCACTGAAGTGGGCCACAGGACATTAAAAGTGGGAATTAGGAGTCGGGTGACTTGAGGCTGGGTCAGACTTGGGCTGAGGAAGTTGGGTGAAGATGTGTAATCTTCATAGACCTCAGTTTCCTCTTTTGAAAATAGTGAGCGTTTGATGAGATGATCTCCCAGAATCCCTTTCTATCTCTAAAATCCTATGACCCTTCTATTGAAAATGCTCAATTTCACAATTGACACTTGAATTTCTACAAAAGTTTAGTGCAAAATAGTCTCCCTGTAAGTGACAGAGAAAGTGCATTTGTGCTGAGAACACAGGGAGCATCTAGCAGCTAAGGAAAAGCATCAGAAAACGCCCTTTTCATTAAAACACTAAGGGACCGATTTTCAAAAGTAAGAAAACAACACCATTCATCTCTTCAGTGACAGAGGTCCAGAAATAAAAACAAATTTCTATTTTAAAATGCAAATATAGGCCGGGCACAGTGGCTCACGCCTGTAATCCCAGCACTTTGGAAGGCTGAGCCAGGCAGATCACCTGAGGTCAGGAGTTCGAGACCAGCCTGGCCAACATAGAGAAATCCTGTCTCTAGTAAAAAATATAAAAATTAGCTGGGCATGGTGGCTGGCACCTGTAGTCCCAGCTACTCAGGAGGTTGAGGCAGGAGAATCACTTGAACCCAGGAGGCGGAGGTTGCAGTGAGCCGAGATTGTGCCACAATACTCCAGCCTAGGCAACAAAGCAAGATTCCGTCTCAAAAAATAAATAAATAAAATGCAAATGTAATATCACAGCATTTGGATAAGCTTTTAAGAAAGGACTTGGAATTACTACTTTAGCACTAATAAGAAAGTTTATAGTGTAGCAACTTTGAGTAAATTAAAGAACTAAAGAGAAAGGCTGGCACAAAATACATTAACCAACTAGATAACAACTGTACATAAAATGTCTACACTTCAGGGAATGTGTAATATGTGCTTAAGGGGGAGGGGGAATTTAAGATAGTTGGACTGTTAAGAGACATACCCATAAGAAGACAAGAGAGAATTCAAGATAAAAGTAGTTATGGGCTGGGCGTGGTGGCTCATGCCTATAATCCCAGCACTTGGGAGGCCAAGGCGGGCAGATCACTTGAGGTCAGGAGTTCGAGACCAGTCTGGTCAACATGGAGAAACCCCATCCCTAAAAAATTAGCTGGGCGTGGTGGTGGGCACCTGTAGTACTACCAGCAACTCCGGAGGCTGAGGCATGAGAATTGCTTGAAACTGGGAGGTGGGGCTTGCAGTGACTCAAGATTGTGCCACTGTACTGCAGCCTGGGAGACAGAGTGAGACTGTCTGAAAAAAAAAAAAAAAGTAGTTATGATGTCACCAAAAGAGCCAGGAATCAAAATCAGAAATTGATGAGTCTGGCCTGATGTTTGTCAGGTGTGAGATTTCTGTCAGGAATGCCAGCAAGGAGTCTGGAACTGGAAATGCAGGCGGAGCGGGAAGGGATGGAGGGAGGTGAGGTGTTCATGAAGCTCTGCAAGTGTGTGATAAGAATATCTGCCTCTGTTTTTCAGATGTGCATCCTGAAAATTTTCCGGAGGATAACTTAAAGGTCCACTATGTGCAAACTAATTGGTAGGCAAAGATTTCTTTTAATCAAACTACATTTTCAAAGACTGTTCTACAATACAATGATCCATCCAATAATAATTGTACACACACATAGCCCCAGAACTAATGGTATATTTTCAAAATTTTAAGAATTGTTTAAATTAGGAATTGTTTAAATTAAGAATTGTGGTTTACCTGCAACCTAATTTCTTTTTAAAAAAGACAAAAACCTAACCATATTTCTTTGAAGTCTAGAGTACATGCCAGTAGACGGAGCAGCCTTTGTAGCTCTTAAGCAAAAATTATCATAAATAAGAAAGTAGGCAAAGAACTTTTCATTATAGTACAAGATATTTCAAGGAAAAAGGTTGAAGCACAATACATTTCACCCTGGTAATTTCCAGTTATAGTTAAAAAAAAAAATTAACACTGTCATGTCATGCTCTCCAAGTAACAGGAATAAGTGATAGCTGCATTCCACACAGAATGCTTTCAATGCTGTGCCCCAGGCTGCAGAATCACACAACTTATTAAACTTATAAACTTTACTATTTTTGTAGGAATACTAAAGACATCTTAATTCAGTCTACAAAACAGATAAACATAGCCCAAGTAACTAAGGAAATAAACTACTCAGCCATTTAAGCTACTTTAGTAGCGTCATTGATGGGGAAGGAGTAACTGGGCTATAATTCTTACAGAATAATACATTGAAAATAACCTATAATTAGTACCATTCTAGGAAAAAATGTAGGCAATTAAAAAAGTGTGCTACTAGCTAATAGTATAAACAAATAAAAAGACAAATTATTTTCAAGTACTTTGGAAATAACTTCGTCAGAAGAATTTGCTTTCAATTAACGTGTCAATTAAAATTGTTCTTATCTTCTCATTAAATGAGGAAAATGCACCTGTCATAGGCACTAAAAAATAATAAAACTGCACTTAAAATGTGTTGAGTCTACAACTAGAGCTCTTCTTTAATTTAAAAACGATTCCTTTTTTAAACAACGGGAGTAAAGACTGGTTGGATGTGACAAGTGATCTCCTTGCTCTCTTCTTGTTTTCTCTTAAGAGGGAGGAAGCAGCCACCCAGCCACCTGAAGGGAGGTGTCCTGGAAAGCAGGATGCAGATGGAATAGAGCAATGGGAAAGAGGGGAAACCTCGTTCATTGCTTTAAGCATCATGTGATGGCAAAGTAAAATAATACTTCCTTGGAAGACAGTTAGGCAGCTTCTTATACAGGTAAACATACACCTACTACATGATGAAGCCATTTTTACTTCTAATTATTCACCCAAGAAAAATGAAAGTGTATATTCAGGCCAGGCACAGTGGCTCACACCTGTAATCCCAGCACTTTGGGAGGCTGAGGCAGGTGGATTACCTGAGGTCAGGAGTTCGAGATCAGCTTGACCAACATGGTGAAACCTCATCTCTACAAAAATACAAAAATTAGCCAGGCATGATGGTGGGTGCCTGTAATCCCAGCTACTCAGGAGGATGAGGTGGGAGAATCACTTGAACCCGGGAGGCGGAGGTTGCAGTGAGCTAAGATAGCACCATTGCATTCCAGCCTGTGTGACAAGAGCAAAACTTCGTCCCAAAAATAAATAAATAAAGTGTATATCTGTAAAACAACTTGTACATGAGTGTCCATAGCAATTTTATTTGTAATAGCCAAAACCTAGAAACAATGCACGTGTCTGTCAACAGATGAAAATGGTATATCCACAAAATGGAATACTACTCAGCAAGTATTGGAACGAACTACTGATATATACAATAACATGGATGAATCTCAAAATAATCACTTTTTGAGTGAAAGAAGCCAGACAAAAATCCACACATATTGTGTGATTCCATTTTCGTATGTTAATTTTAGAAGACATAAACTAATCTATAACATAGAAATCAGATCAGTTGGTTGCCTAGGGATAAGATGGTGATATTATAAAGGAGTGCAAGGATACTTTTGGGGATGCTAAATATGTTCGTTATCTTGATTTTCATGATGGTTTCACAGGTGTGTCAAAACACATACATATGCCATACATATGTCAAAACTCATCAAATTGTACATTTTAACTATGTACAGCTGATGTATGTCAATCATACTGCAATAAAGCTATTTTTATTTTATTTATTTATTTTTTTTATTTTATTTTTGAGACAAATTTTCACTCTTGTCACCTAGGCTGGAGTGCAATGGTGCGATCTCAGCTCACTACAACCTCTGCCTCCCAGGTTCAAGCGATTCTCCTGCCTCAGCCTCCTGAGTAGCTGGGACTACAGGTACCCACCACCACACCCGGCTAATTTTTGCGTTTTTAGTAGAGACGGGGTTTCACCATGTTGGCCAGGCCAGTCTTGAGCACCTGACCTCAGGTGATCCTCCCGCCTCGGCCTCCCAAAGTGCTGGGATTACAGGCCTGAGCCACCATGCTTGGCCAATAAAGCTATTTTTAAAGAAAAAAGTCAAAATGGGCTGAGTCTTCAGAGACAGAAAGCAGGCTAGACATGGAGGAACACACGTCCCCTGAAGGAGAGGAAGCCTCAGGGAAAAACACAGAGAAAAAGATGTGTAATTATATTCCATTTAGGAGGAAGAGTACACTGAGGCAGTGGCCCTCCCACCCTACTTGGCGACAGGTCCACAGAGTCTTTTGAACAGGAGCAAGAGGGCTACAGTGATGCACTAAGGTCCTGGAGAAGCAGAAGAGAGAAAGCCGACTATTTGTGGCCTGCTGTCATAAGAGAGAAAACTGTTCAATCCTACACACCAGAGTCACAGTAGGCAAGAAGATAAGAATTTAAGAGAAACATGAACTTCCGCAAGCAGGACTCCTAATCTGAAATCAAAGGCACCAACCCCAGACCCTTTCTTTACTGTGTCTATGGTCCTTGAATTTAATAAGAGGGTTCACCCACAAGAAGGAATACAAGCCCAGGGCAGGACTGTGAGAAGCACACTGACACCAGATGAGTAGGGGCTGCCCATGGAAGGGGTACTTCTGGGAGTAGTTCCGGTTTTTGGGTAGAGCCCCTCACCCTCTCTGCATGTGTCAGGCATTTATTTGTGCCAGGCACAATGCAAACTACAGGGGATGTGGCTGCCCCAGGTGCTGACATCACAGTGGAGGGCTTGGCCAGGTGCTGGAGGTCTGTCTTGAGCCCCCAGCTCTGAGACGGAGCAAGGATCCAGTCACCAGAGTGTTTCCATCAGGACTCCTCAGGCCCCTTGCAGGCTCTGACACCAAAGACAGTTCCTGACAGCATCCAAGCTCATCACCCTCCACAGATACCAAGAGACAGAGATTAGTTGTTTAAACCCATCAGAAAGTGAAGGTCAGTGCTAGGTTTTAAATCCCACCTAAACATTGTGTGTTTTTAAATTTGCCTCTCAATCTTTCCTGAATTAGGGACAGCTGATTGTCATCCCATTTTTGAGGCTTCAGTCATCCTTCTGTGTGCATCGCCGCAACTGAGAGGAAGGAAAGAGCAATGGATATGGAGTGAGGAGACCTGAATTCTGTCACTATTCTGTTCTGCAGAACCCAACAGTATGTCATTAAAACAAAACAACACAAAAACCTGTCTGTGAAAGGAGACTCATAAGTAAGGGAGTTTTGATGATTTCCCAGTTTACTTATGTCCTTAATTCTAAGGAAGTGCAATAAGGGACTTGTCAATAGGAAACCCTTTAAGTTTCAGGGAGATGGGAGCTGCTTCCTTTCCTTTTATTTCAAATTATTTTAAGCATTAAAAAGAGCGGGGAAAAACTAGACTGGTGTCAGAAGAAAGAACAAAACCCTGTTCATGAGTTTCTCACTGGGCCTGAGGCAAATCACTTAACCTCTCTGGGCCTCAATTTTCTCAACTGTAAAATGGGAGTTGGATTAGGTGTGGGCTGTGTTGCTGTTATAAACATTCATTCATTCATTCATTCATTCATTCATTCATTCATTCATTCACTCATTCAATATTTGAGAACCTATTCCATCCCAGGAATGTCCCAAGCAATAGGTTATAGAGTTAAAAAACAGACAAGAACCTTGCACTCCCACCTACATTTCAGAAGAACCAAAAATAGAGAACTAAATAAGATAATGTCAGACAGTGACAAGCACTAAGAAAACAATACACCAGGAGTGCTTGAGTTGGGGTGGAGTGTTGTTACTTTACTTTAGAAAGGGTGGTGGGGGACAGCTTCTCTGAACTGGTGAGACTTGAGCTGAGTCTGGAATGATGAGAAGGAACCAGACACTTGCCTCCAAGCAGAGGTAACAGAAGGGCAAAAGCCCAGAAGTAGGAATAGGCTTACTTGGTGAAGAGAAGCTATCCCCTTTTCATTGTATACCCCACTCCTAGTGGTGTGTATTAATGCCACTTAAATATATTCATACAAGACACTTTAAAGAGGAGTAAAATATCATTGGATTTGAACAGTTCCCTCAAGGCAGGCCTTCTCTTCCACACGGCTCCTTTGTTGTTCTCAGGTGTCTGTCCTCATGGTCATAAATTCCCTTACCCCAGGCAGCACTAAACAGGATTTAAATCAGTGCTTTTCAATCTTTTATAACAGCGACCCATAGTGAGAAGTAAACTTTATGTTGCAACCCAGCATACATATAAAACTAAACAAAAGTTTTAAAAATCACCAACTTTACTATGACTCCCTGCAATACACTATCAAACATTCTATTTTATTTCATTTTTTTAAAATGCTAAGGTGATTTCATGGGTAACTTACTGTTTGTAAAACACTATTCTAAACCAACATTGACTAGTAATTTTGTTCAAACACAAACCAAAACATGAAAAAATACAGCATTAACCTCCAATGCCACCTCCTCCCTTTTTTCTGTACACATCCTTGCTTTGACACATGAAATCTAAATTTCTCTGTGTAACTTGTAGAGGAAATGACCAGAAGAGGCATTTCCAGGAAAGCTGGAAGTGAAGGAAAGAAACCCAAATATGCAAATATGCAAACTGTTCACTAGGTGAGGATACACCATTGGTTTCAAAGACTGCCCAAGAAGAAAAGATTCATAGTCTTCACAATAACCAGAAGAGGTGTGTATGTGTTGGGGGTGGGGGCATGAGGTGGTGCTAGGTAAGCCATCAAATTTTAAGTTCCTGGAGGGAAGGCAGTCTGTATCCCTACCTTCCCTCACCAGAATTTCAGCCCCGTGTGGACTGATGTGTAACCACAGCACTCAGAACCATCCCTGGCACACAGCACATACATGGGAGCTCGAAAACAATTTGTTTCACAACTTTAGAATAATGGAGCTCACTGTCACCATCAAACCCTAACTTTGCACGTATGCCCAATTATTAAATGTTCCTGGAATGTATAAATGTCATGCAATAGTAAACTAACCTCTTGTTTATTTCCCAGTCATTGTTCAAGCCCGGGTATTAATGAGGTATTTTTCTCAAGCACAAAGTGGGAAAAGGATATTTTCTATTGCAAGGTACAAGAGACAGTATTGGCTGTAATGGAAAGATTCCACCTCTGTTAGTGGCTATGGTAAACTCCTAAACAGCTGGGATTAAAATAAGTATGTTAATTTCATAAGTAGTTTCCCAAGGGAAACTAACCAGCAGGCTGTCAGCCAAGGGTTCTCTCTGATAGAACCACGGAAATTTCTCTGTGAAACAGTTACCATCCTCACCCCTGAAGTCAGAAGTGCATGCACCCAATTTTTAGGAGCCCCGGGGTCCTAGTGTCGCAAAAATTACACCTGCAAGGCAAGCATTTTCCCACCTGCCACACAGCTGCCACACACAGAAAGCAGCTCCTTTCAACTATGCCCTTCAGCCCTAATTAGGATAATTACTAATGATTTCAAATTACAACTGTTGCTTTATCTCAAAACAGTGCTAAACAGGGGAGCTACATTCATGACGGTTTTCTTTTAAGTCATTTATCTGCTCGTCTCTCAGGGGCAAAAAAGATGTTGAGACAAGTGTGAACCTGCCAGAGCTTCTTATTATAGATGCAGCCCTCCTCTCCTCCCTCCCTCTTTTCCACTCCAGCACCCCTCCCGGTCTGGCTTTCCTGAATTGAGGCAGTAGCCTCCGGTAAGAAACTGTAAGTGGCTCCGTTATCAAAACAAGGAGGGATTCACAGCAGAGGGAGTGAGTCAGGCGACCGAGGGAAGAACCCCTCCCTTATCCTGACAGATCCATTTACCCCGTTCCCCCAGGTCAACAATAATTCGGGTTTCATAAAGGAAGAAAGTCTTAGAGGAGGAAAAACAACCTATCCAAATACAGGAGCATCTGCTTAACGCAAGACGGAACGAACCCCGCTGCCAGACCGGTGGTGTGGGCAGGAGAATGTGTGCGCGTGCATAGGGACAAGCCTATATACGGATGAGACATTAGTGGCAACGAGAGGAGAGCCACCACCATTGACAAAGCCACAACTATTACGTTTTGAAATACCCCCGCAGGCACTGACTTTTGGTGCCAGAATCTCCCCAGATTTATTTTCAGGCAAGTGACTCACAACCTGGTCTCCATAAGTAATTCCATTAAAATGAGTCGCCGGTTCCACTAACCCGACTTTCCGCTGCCCTCTAGCTGCTCCTCCTTCCTCTCCGCCCATCCTGCAAACCCAGACAGCTCACAGACCGAGAAACCTTATCCCCAGGGGAGCAGACGGCAGGCTCTCCGGCCTGGCCCCTACCCTCAAGGAAGAATGAATGGGGCCGCGGGCGGGCGGGAGCGCAGGGAGGGGGCGTGCGGGCTGTGCGCGGGGTGTGTACGCGTGTGTGCGCGCGTGGGCACGCACCCCGGCCAACTTACGGAGGTGGAGTTGGTCCTCGCCTGGCCCTGGTTCCGTACCTCCTGCTCCCGGAACTGCAGCCCAGCCAGATGCTTCTCCAGAGCCTCCCAATCCATAGGTGGCACCGGGGGCTCTTCGGGGACGCACGTCCCGCCGTCTGGGGGCTGAAGGCAGAGCCCCCCAGCCGCCGGGCCGAGGCCACTGCGCCGGCCCCCAGCCGGCTGGGGCTTTTGGATCGCCCGGCGGGGGCCCCGGGAACTGCTCGGCCGGCCAGCCACCACCACGTTGCCATTGTGCCTAAGGTCCTGGGGGTCGTGCTGGTGGAGGTTGCCGTTGGGCACCGGGGGCGGCATGGCGGTGGTGGCGCTCCTGCCCCCGCCCCCGCCGCCGCCGCTGCGGGTCCTGGCGCTTACGTCCCCCGGCTCCCGGGCCGGACAGCGGTCATCCCGGTACCCTCGCTGGTTGCTCTCGTCCTCCTCTTCTTCCTCCTCGCCGTCCTCCTCCGGCGCCCACTCATCAATCACCTTCTTCTGGTAGACCGGGAAGGGCTCCTCATAGTCCTCCAGGGCAGACACCAAGTCCAGGCTGCCCCCCGGCGACGATGAAGATTTGCACTCGGAGCAAGGGGTCACTTTGGTGGAGTTGGACTGTGAACTGGCGCGGCTGCTGCTGCTGCTGCTGCCGGCGTCACTGCCTAGATCCATCCCATCCTCTCGGTAATCCTGCGGGGAGGAGGTAGAGAGAGTGAACCGCTGGGCCGAGCCTGCTCCAGCCTCCCGCCGCCCGCCGCGAACGCCCCGGCCCAGTGCCCCGCACCCTGCGCCCGCTGGGTCCGAGGTGCGTCCCCCAAGGAGGCTTGGGGGCGGGTGCCAGCACCAGCCTGAGGCTTCCCTCCTGCCCGCCTTTCCTCTCGCACAGCCAGACTTCCTGCCGGTAACTAACCCTCAAATTAGCAAAGGGGTGCCCAGCCACCAGCGCGTACACTTTTCATACGAGGGGCCCCGCGGCGCGTGCAGACTTTGTATTAACCATTTTGCGCCGGGCGCGCCCCTTTACCCCGCCCCAAGGATTCTCCGAGAACCAGACACTTTCCCAGGAAATTATAATTCCCTGGGGGCGGGAACTGCGAAGAGGGTGGGCGGCTACTAATTTCGCACCTCGCTCTAGGCGCTGAGACCACCCCCCGCCTGGCCCCGCCCCGCCCCGCCCCTTCCCCGCCCGCGGCTGGGAGCCCCGGTCCGCGCGGGAGCTGAGCTTTACTTTCTAAGGAACCGCTGGCAGTCGGAGGTCTCACTCCCGCCTCCGCGCGTCTCTGGCCGGCCCCTCCTCCCACCCACCGGAACTTTCGGGGTAGGGAGCGCCCTCGGCCCGCGCCGGGCAGGGTGGTCCCCCGCCTCCCCAAAAGGTGTTCCTGGCCGGGGCGCGGCGGCAAGTCGCTGCAGGCGCCGCCACCGCCCTAGGGGAGGGAGGACGCGCCCTCCTGGCGGCGGAGCCGGTCCCGCCACCGAGCATGCCCAGAGGCTGCCGGGCGCGGCGCAGTCCGCAGTCCGGGTTTCCGCGGCAGCGGCGGGAGCGGGAGGCAGGCTGGGATGGGGTTGGAGGGGCCCAGGATAGGCCCAAAAGAAGGGGGCACTGGGCGTTAGGGGCGCAGATCTAGCCAGTTAGCAAGGGCGGCGCGCTGGGGAAAGTGGTGTATTTTTTCGCCGACACCCGTATTTTCTTGGCGTGCCTCAAGCCGTCTCTGCGTGACTCGTTACCCCGCCGAGGCCACCCAGCACCCCAGAACACGAGCCTGGCACCTCCTATTCCACGCGGAAATGCCCGAGTGACCCTGTGAAGGACCTCCCTCCCCTCACACACGCATATACACAAGCCCATGTGGGAGCCCGAGTGACGTGTGCTCGGTGGTCATGCACCATCATTTCCCTTCCACCTTCCTCCTCGCCGCTTCCTCTCCCTCCACTGCACAGCTCCAGCCGCCCTGCCGCCGCCGCATCCCCTTCCAAGTTCAGGCTGTGGGTGGAACCTGTTGCTTTAGCTCACGTTTCCTTTCCCCTCCGGGCTGCACGCTGAGGATGACCTCAGCGAGGTGTGTGTATGGGGAATGGAGGGTAAGTGCGAGAAAGGACTCCTGTCTGGCAAGGAGACGGAGGAAGCGGGTGGGGGCGAATGTTCTAAAGGGTTGGGCAAGCCACCAGAGACTCTTTCCGCCACCTCCAATCAAGGGGACCTTAAAGGAGGGGAAGAGGTAGATATCAAGTGAGGGTGCCCCTGGCACATCCGCTGCCTTTGCTTCCTTAGATATTTCAGGTACCTGAGTCAAACCTATGCTGGCGTTTTCAAAAATGTACGGGCTGCCTGAGTCTGGCAGCTAATCTCCTTTGGAATAAGGTTCTGTGAAATGAAAAATACCAACACTTGGAAAAACATAGATGCGTCACAGAGCACCTACTAAGAATTTCCTGTGAACCAACCATTCTGACCTGTAAGAACTGGGAAACTAGGAAATGCTGTTTTCTCTGTGGTGATTGTGAAAAATATTACTTAATTTTATAACAAATTGGAGAGAACCAATTTCTCTGAACTTCCAGATTTGGGCCTGTTGCTAATTATTCCCAGTGAATTCTAGCCTGGACCAAATGACTTCCCTGGCGTGGCACAGTCCAGATGGAAGAACAGGGGAATGCATGGGATTCCTAAGTAGGGAGTGGCTGCCACCCTGAGGATTCTTCTAAGCCCTAGTGGAATGTGGTGCTGAGACCCTTTTTGAAGTGATTTCTGTGAGGCACGACTCTCCTGTCCTAGGTAGACCTGAGCCAGGGAAGATCATCTAACCTTTCAACTCCTCTGGAAGCAGCAATCTTAGGAATAACTGGAAAACGGGACTTCTGGTCTGGCCAGTTCTTTTGTAAAACGGTACTGATGGTTATTTAAATTGTCTTTTATGGTAACATCTGTAAACAGCCTTTCTTGTGCTCCAAATATGGTTTGATTTTGAGATTGCTCTGGAGCCCTGCCTGCCACTCCAGCGGGTGGAGGTGGCCCTGTGAGTAGGAAGATGTGAGTAGGAAATATTTGATGTGCTGGGAATTAGATAGCTGTTTTTCAGTTCACCCTATGACCTGGCATGGCTTAGATCACAAAAAGCTCCCTGCTTTGTGGCAGGACACAGATAGACAGATAAGTACTGATCACCTGGGGTGTGATCATCACCTGGGGTGATGAGAGAGAGCTGTGGTTTCATTCCAGGTTTTGAACATTAGGACCTCCTCAGCCACCCACCCAGACTCTCTCTGAGCTCTGGGCTCATCCCCCTGTTGCCCAGATGGTCCATGTTCAGGGAATGCAAAATAAGGCCTAAGAAAAATGTTTGGCAAAGAAAGTCTACTGCCAAAAATGCATGGCATTTCAAAGCCAAATATAAACATCTTTGAATTACCTGTACTTTTAAACTATTTTCCGACCAGATATTTCTGGATCAGATGGGAAAGTACCAGGTTTCCCTTCTTTTCTCTTCACGCAAGGTGCCTGGCTAGCCCAGTTTCCTTTCTGTTTCCAGCCTTCCATCTCCTGCCAGGAACCCTCCCACTTTGGAACAGGAAGCTCTGCCAACTCCTAGGCCCAGCAACAGCCTGCAGATATGTCCAGCAGGATAGGGAGATGATTTGCAAAGTGATTGAAAGATTCTGTCTTCCTGTTTACAGGAACATTTTTTCAAGTTAGGGGCTTGGAGCTTTCAGACTTAGATTTGTCTCCTGAAACCTTTGTAAATTAGACATCAGAGGTGTGGGATAAGCACCTTCATGCTCTGGCTCCAGCACCTTTCCCCATCAATCAACAAGTCCTGTCAATCTACCTAAGTACAAGGTCCCTCTCAAATACCCACTGCCCCCACCCTATGGGCTGCTGTGTCCTGAAATTACTAAATAGTTTCCCAACTGATTCCTGCCCATTCTCTTCATGCAGCCAGAGTGGCCTTACTAAAATGCAAATCTGAACAAGTTTCTCCCTTGCTTCATTAACTACTCCCCTACCCACCCGGGTCTACTCACTGCTCTTAAAGGAACTATTTCTCCTCCTCCACCCCACTTCTTTTGGTAAATTTTTACTCATCCTTCAAGTCTCAGCTTAAATGTTACTTCCTCAGGGAAAGCTTGCCTGATTCTCTACACCTGCCCTTACTGGGTCAGGTGACATTCGCATGTGCCCATGACACTCACTGCATATTGAGGTTGCTGTTTAATTGCTAATATTCTCTACTAGACTCATGATAGGAAATACATTTTATATCAAGACACAGGCCACACATTCATATAAAAGTATATGCAAGGGAAAGAAAGTTTCATAAAACTCTTATTTTGTAAAATCATATCGAATTCATGTAAAACTAAATCTGGTCACACCTTACTGCATTGACTTCCCAACCCTTAGATGGGTCAGGGCTTCTAATGTGAAAAAAATACTCTAAATTCCATGAAGTGGGGGACAATTTCTCTCATTCACGGTAATTGGAATGGAATAGGAGCTTAATAGGTATTTGTTGCTGGAATTATTAATGATAATATCTAATTCATATCATCCTCAAAGATCCTATGAAGAAACTACTATTATCCCTACTTACAGATGAGGAGGCTGAAGACAGTGAGATTAAGTAACTTGCCCAGTGTCAAAAAGCTGGTAAGGTAGATGGCAGAGTCAGGATTTGAACCTGAGTAGTTTGCATTCAGAATTCTCGTCCTAGTCACTCAGCTCAGTATCCTCTGGTCAAGGTGCATATGAATGAATTTACCAAGCAAAAATGTCAGAAAGGGTCTCCTTGCAGCAACTTCAAACTAGATCTCAGCCTGCCTTGCAGAGGCTCCTTGGGCAGTATTTATGTCTGTGCAGTGAAGAAGGCATCTGGCAAGAACAGCTGTTCCCCTTTGCTCACATGTGCTCAACCTCCTTAACCACCAAGTCCAGCAATATTTAGCAAGTAGGGAGATTTAATTGTGTAAAGGAAGAGTATAGATACTTCCAGAAATGCAATTTCACATTGTTATGAACTATGTGCTGTATGTCCCCCCACCCCCCCAAAACAAATCCTTTAAAAAGAAAGCCATCATGAGATTGGGGTATTTATTTTGGGGTATATCAATAGGAAACTGTCTAGATTAATACTCAAAGATAGGGGTAAGAAGATCGTGTTCCTCAGGGGTCAGTGCTATTTATAGGATTTTAATCTGTAAAGGCAACATTTGAGAAAGGACATGATTGAAATATTTGAATCAAAGAGTATGAATAGACAGGAAAATATTTATTTGCAGAATTTCCAGACTAATCCTTATATTATTAGCCCTGATGCTGAACCTTAAGTTGTGGCATTTAGAGTAATAAAGATATGGCTGGCAAAGGGTTTGTATTTCATCTTTATTACATGAATTACATGCAGGTCACATGCAGTACACAGATGTTCTCCTATTTCATCACCTGAATATAACTACATGGAGATATTTAACAGCCCTGTGGGGTAAAGTGTCCTGGATACAGAACATCTGGGGTTTGTTTCTGGCCCTATCTCTAACCAACTTTATGACCACAGTTTCCTCATGAAGGAGCCCAGACACATGATCACAGTGTTTGGCAAATAGTAACAATTAATTAAATGAATAAATAATGAGTGAACTAAAAAGCTACTTCCAGCTTGAAGACTATGGATTGCATTCTAGAAACCATGAGGAATATAGTATAAAAATGTCTCTGAATCTTTTCATCACCTCTCTTGTTGGTGATATAAAGTTGGTTCCTCCACTAATTAAAAATCAAGGTCTATCTCTGTTAGGCAGGTTGGCCTTCTTGGATGCATAGTAGTTCTCTTTTATTTCTGTAGAGCCAATGGGTTAATCTTAACTTACTAGTCTATACGTGTAGATACTTTGGAGATGGATTCTATGTACATCTAAAATTATTTTCTTCTCACTTTCACTTACAGAGCTATATTTTAATGAAAATATTTCCTTTAAAAAATTAACATATTAAATGTTTTCATTTTCTAGCAAACCATGAGATTATATTTGTTTTCTACGTTTTCCTAAATTAAAAAAAAAAAATGAAATGGCAAAATGTAGGCAAAATCGCACTTAAAAGATATCTCCAACGACCTACTTTCCAAACTTGAAACCGGGACACATGGCTTGACAAACACTATAGTGCTTACAGAAAGTAGGTGAATGTATGTTTGAAATGAAGATTATCCTGAACCATCCGTAGACATTGGCAAATGAAGCAAACCTAACTGCAGCAGGGGGATGGTATCTTTATCAGAGAAAAGTCACACAGAGGGTGTCAGTCAGGACCTCAGCACGTGGCTGCACAGATTGTGCCCTGTATAGCGCGAGGATTGTGAACTATACAACAGGTCTCTGCCAGGAGGGACCATTTGGCACCATTCACATAGATGGCAATGTGAATGGTGCCCTCTGGAGTTATGCAGTGCACAATCTGCACAACAGTACACAGAATCTCTCCAATAATTCCATTGGTAGGAAATGTGCTCTCTTGACAAGATTGGAAAAGGCAGCCTGCTGTTCTTTTTTAAATAAAATCATTCCTCAGATTGGATGGCAATGACAAAAATTCAAATAAATTATTGTGTTTTTTCCTTTTCCAGAAGTTTTCTGCCACTATATTCTACTTTCCTTAAGTTCCTAGCAATTCTTAAAAATGCAAGTCTGGGCCAGGCACGGTGGCTCATGTCTGTAATCCTAGCACTTTGGGAGGCTGAGGAGGGCGGATCACGAGGTCAGGAGTTCGAGACCAACCTGGCCAACACGGTGAAACCCCGCCTCTACTAAAAATACAAAAATTAGCCAGGCATGGTGGTGGGCACCTAGAATCCCAGCTACTCAGGAGGCTGAGGCAGGAGAATCGCTTGAACTCAGGAGGCGGAGGTTGCAGTGAGCCAAGATCGCGCCACTACACTCCAGCCTGGGTGACAGAGCAAGACTCTGTCTAGAAAAAAAAAATGCAAGTCTGTAAGTAACTCTGAACTTAGTTTTTGAGCTTCATTGAAGAGAATAAATTGAACAAAAGGGCATTTAGGAAAAGCTGGGGAAGTTTGTAGACAACTGCAAGGGTCAGGGAAGCATTGTAAGTCATAGGCATGGAAGCCCATATATACATGACTGTAATATAAGATGAAATGTCTCCAAAACTGCATGCCCTCTACTTTAAAGTGTTTAGCTTATCAAAGAGGAACATTTTCACAAGATACTCTAGGAAGTAAAAACCCTGTTTTGGTCATGTCTTGACATAATTCTGGAAACCTTATAAAGTCAGAAAATAGCTACTGGCATTGTCAGTGCAACACAGCAGTAGGCATGGAGGTAGCTTGGTGGGACAGGGAGAACTCTTCAGGATACTTGGCTCTGCCTCTGACTAGCTCTGTGTTTATGGGCAAGACCATCCCTGCAGCTAGCTTTCTGGGCCACTGACTTCCTCATGAAAGCAGAGTTGTATGAAATTGTCTGAGGCTTAGAAACTGCCAGAATTTCATGGGCTGTAACTTAGGTGCCTCCAGGGGCCAGGCAGGTGAGGTAAATGAGTGAAGGGGGCACCAGGGGTGACAGGGAGTTCCAGATCTGAGTCATTAAGTCAGTGAACCACACAGCACAAAGGTATCTGATATGGTTTAGCTGTGTCCCCACCCAAGTCTCATCTTGTAGCTCCCATAATTCCCATGTGTTGTAGGAGGGACCTGGTGGGAGATGATTGAATCATGGGGGCGGGTCTTTCCTGTGCTGTTCTGGTGATAGTCTCACTAGATCTGATGGTTTTAAAAATGGGAGTTTCTCTGCACAAGCTCTCTTTTTGCCTGCTGGCATCCACACAATATGTGACTTCCTCCTTCTCGCCTTCCACCATGATTGTGAGGCCTCCCCAGCCATATGGACTTATAGGTCCAATAAACCTCTTTCTTTTGTAAATTGCCCAGTCTTGGGTATGTCTTTATCAGCAGCATGAAAATGGTATTAGTATATGGTAAATTACCGTATTAGTATACGGTAAATTTGTACCAATAGAATGGGGCGCTGCTGAAAAGATACCTGAAAATGTGGAAGCGACTTTGGAACTAGGGAACAGGCAGAGGTTGGAACTGTTTGGAGGGCTCAGAAGAAAACAGGAAAATGTGGAAAAGTTTGGAACTTTCTAGAGATTTGTTGAATGGCTTTGCCCAAAATTCTGATAGCAATATGGACATTAAGTCCAGGCTGACTGAAGTGGTCTCAGTTGGAGATGAGGAACTTGTTGGGAACTGGAACAAAGGTGACTCTTACTATGTTTTAGCAAAGAGACTGGTGGCATTTTGCCCCTGCCCTAGAGATTTGTGGAACTTTGAACTTGAGAGAGATTATCTAGGGTATCTGGCAGAAGAAATGTTAAGCAGCCAAGCATTCCAGAGGTGACTTAGGTGCTGTTAAAAGCATTACATTTTAAAAGGGAAACAGATCATAAAAGTTTGGAAAATATGTAGCCTGACAATGCAGTAGAAAAGAAAAACCCATTTTCTGAGAAGAAATTCAAGCTGGCTGCAGAAATTTGCATAAGTAACAATGAGCCAAATGTTAATCCTGAAAACAATGGGGAAAAATGTCTCCAGGGCATGTCATAGGTCTTCATGGCAGCCCCTTTCCTCACAGACCCTGAAGCCTATGGGGTGAAAGTGGTTTTGTGGGCCGTGGGCCAGGCCCAGGGTCCCTGTGCTGTGTGCAGCCTAGATACTTGGTGCCCTATGTTCCAGCAGCGCCAGCCATGGCTGAAAAGGGCCAACATAGAGCTCAGGCTGTGTCTTCAAAGGGTACAAACCCCAAGCCTTGGCAGCTTCCATGTGATGTTGAGCCTGTGAGTACACAGAAGTCAAGAACTGGGGTTTGGGAACCTCCACCTAGATTTCGAAAGATGTGTGGAAATGCCTGGATGCCCAGGCAGATGTTTGCTGCAAGGGTGGGGCCCTCATGGAGAATCTCTGCTATGGCAGTGTGGTAGGAAAATGTGGGGTCTGAGCCCCCACACAGAGCCCCCACTGAGGTACCATCTAGTAGATCTGTGAGAAGAGGACCACCATCTTCCCGACCCCAGAATGGTAGATCCACCAACAGCTTTCACTGTGCACCTGGAAAAGCCACAGACACTCAGCAACAGCCCATGAAAGCAGCCAGGAGGGAGGCTATAGCTTGCAAAGCCACGGGAGCAGAGTTGCCCAGGACCATGGGAACCCACCTCTTGCATCGGAGTGACTTGGATGTGACATGGATTCAAAGGAAATCATTTTGTAGCTTTAAGATTTGACTGCCCTGCCAGATTTCAGACTTGAATGGGGCCTGTAGCCCCTTTGTTTTGACCAATGTCTCCCATTTGGAATGGCTGTATTTACCCAATGCCTGTACCCCCATTGTATTTAGGAAGTAACTAACTTGCTTTTGATTTTACAGGCTCATAGGTGGAAGGGACTTGCCTTATCTCAGACGAGACTTTGGACTATGGACTTATGAGTTAATGCTGAAATGAGTTGAGACTTTGGGGGACTGCTGGGAAGGCGTGATTCATTTTGAAATGTGAAGATACGAGATTTGGGAGGGGCTGGGGCAGAATGATATTGTTTGTTTCTGTGTCCCCACCCAAGTCTCATCTTGTAGCTCCCATAATTCCATGTGTTATAGGCAGGACCCAGTGGGAGATGATGGAAACATGGGGCAGGTCTTTCCCCTGCTTTTCTCATGATAGTGAATGGGTCTCACAAGATCTGATGGTTTCAAAAACAGGAGTTTCTCTGCACAAGCTCTCTTTTTGCCTGCTGTCATCCACATAAGATGTGACTTGCTCCTCCTTCCCTGCTGCCATGATTGCGAGGTCTCCCCAGCCATGTGGAACTGTAAGTCCAATAAACCTCTTTCTTTTGTAAATTGCCCCGTCTCTGGTATGTCTTTATCAGCAGCGTGAAAATGGACTAATACAGCATCCAAATTAAAATTCGGAATGAAAAGCAGGTTTCATCCTCAACTCATCCCTAGATCACCACTTGGACCTCTGCTCTTAGCTCCAGATTTCTAGAGTTCCAAGTCTACATGAACATGAAAGAGTCAGGGAGGCTGTACATCTTGGCTTGGGCTGGATGGTCCTGCTTTAAACCTGTTGTCCTGGCATAACTACAATGGCACCCTCCTTCACTCTCAAAAGTGTCCTAGTTTACATGAGAAGTCATACAGCCATCCAAAGTAAGGGGGAATCAGCAGTGACCTAACACAAACTTTTGGGAGCAAGTTCATTTATTCGAATTTGTGCAAGCCTTCAGATGAAGCTAAGTAGGTTTGGCATTGTTTTGTAAGTATAAAGATAATTAAATAAACTTCCAAAATATCCCAACAGAATGGTTCAATAAAAGCAGTATGTAATGAATTTTAAAATCATAGACAATATAGGAAAGGCTATCAATATGTGAAAAATGTTGAAATTCACTAATAATCAAGAAAGAAATTTCAATAAAAGTGAGGTAACATTTTGCCTGCCAGAGTATTTAAAAATTATTTAAAACTCTAATATCCAGTGTCAGGATAGGTGATCAAAGGAACTCTCATATACTGCTGATAGGTTTATAAATTGGCTAATACAAACCTTCTGGAATGATATTTGATAACATGTTTTAAACATCTTTATGAAGTTTATGTCCCATAACCTGTTATTAATTCAACAAATACTATTGAGCACCTACTATGTGTCAGGCACTGAGGGATAAAGTAGTAAGAGAGACAGATGCTGTTTTCTCCAACTAGGATTTCAGTCTAGTGGAGGAGCAGACATTCCAGGGAAAAAATACACAACAATTTAAATTACGATTTGCAATAAATACCCAAAAAGTAGACTCAAATGATGCTAAGAGAGCATGTGGTTAGTACATGCATTGGGGGAGGTATCAGGAAATGGGTTGAACAGCTGAAGACGGAGGGAAAGGTGAATAAAGTCTTGAATAAAGCCTTGAATAAAGGTTTTGAGGATGGAAGAAGCTTACCACATTGGAGTAATGGGAAGGAACCACTAGGTTGGAGTAAGAAAGGAAGGGGAAAAGTGGCAAGTTGATGGTGAAGAGTGAGGAGGGGTTGCAACTAAGATCTTCATCCTAACAGCCACTCAATGATTGTGAAAGCAGATTGGTATTTTTGAAACTCTCTACATGGTGGAGAACTGAGAAATGAAAAGGTCAGAACAAGGCTGGGTGCAGAGAGACTAATTAGGAAATATGTATAGCAGTCCAGGAAGGAGATGATGGTGGATTCAATGAGGATTGGGAACACAGAGAGAAATAGAAATACTAAAGATATTTAGGAAGTAGAATCAACAGGATCTAGTGACTAAATAGATGGGGGTGGTGAGGGAGAGAAATGTCACTGATGGGTTCCAATTTTGTATCATAAGCAACTTGGTGGAAAGATGGTGTCACTTTACTGAAATGGGTAATAGGAGGAGAAGGTTTTGGTAGGGGAGAAGAAACAGGGAAGATAGTGAATCCTTTTTGGACGTTCTATATCTAAGATGTTATAAGACATACAAGTGGAGATGACAAGTAGATATTTAGCTATGTAAGTTTGGAGCTTAGCAGAGAGATCTGGGGCTGAAGATATAAAGATGGGAATCATAGCATATGGATGGTATTTGAAAGCTTGGGTTTGGGTGACATGATCTTGAGACAAATATGGAGTGAGAAGAGAAGGCCAAGTTTCTAGTCCTAATGGACTCTAGCACTTATAGAACTAGGAGAAGAAGCATGAATTTGTAAGGAAGACAGGGAGCAGAAACGGGGAAGGGCCAATAGTTACTGTTCTAATAATATAGCCTAGGGATACAGAAATGAGGATCTAGATTTATGCACGAAGAGGCTCATTGTGGCATTTACAGTAGTGAAAATTTCAAATGTCAAAAAATAGATGTTTACCTACATTGTGACACATTAATTCTGGGTAATAAATGCAGTCAAATAAGATGCTTTTGAAAATTATAACATTAACTGAAATTATATGGTTTGGATCTGCATCCCTACCAAACCTCATGTTGAATTGTAGTCTCCAGCTTTGGAGGCGGGGCCTGCTGGGAGTTGGTTGGATCATGGGGGTGGATATCTCAGGAATGGGTTAGCACCATCCCCTTGGTGCTGTTCTCGTAATAGTGAATTCTCAAGAGAGCTGGTTGTTTAAAGGTGTGCAGCACTTCCCTCCAGCCTGCTCTCTCTTGCTCCTGCTTCCACCATGTGAGACACATCACTCCCACTTTACCTTCTGTCATAAGTAAAAACTCCCTGAAGCCTCCCCAGAAGCAGATGCTGTGAGCCAATTAAACCTCTTTTCTTATAAATTACACAGTCTCAGGTATTTCTTTATAGCAATACAAGAACAGACTAATACAGTGAATAAAAGAGGGTATAAATTATACATACCACATGATCACATTAAAAAAATTAAATGGTTATATGCCTAGAAAAAAAAGGTAGTAGAATGTTAACAGAAGTTAACTATGGATGGTAAGATTGCAAATGATTTCTTACCTTCGTATCTATTTGTATTTTTTAGTTTCTTTGCAATAATCACAAGATTGGTGGTGTTTTAGTCTATTCTTTCACCACTATAAAGAAAAGAGGTTTATTTGGCTCACAGTTCTGTAGGCTGTACAGAAGGGGAGGCCTCAGGAAACTTACAATCATAACAGAAGGTGAAGGGGAAACAGGCACATTTTACATGGCCAAAACAGGAGGAAGAAATAGAGCTGGGCCTGGGTTGGGGGTGGGTTGGGGAGGGTGCTACACACTTTTGAATAACCAGATCTTGTGACAGCTCACTCACCATCACAAGAATAGCCCTGAGGGGATGATGCTAAACCATGCATGAAGTATCTACGAAGTATCCACCTCTATGATTCAATCACCTCCCACTAGGCCTCACCTCCAACATTGGGGATTACAATTCAACATGAGATTTGAGGCCAGGCATGGTGTCTCACGCCTGTAATCCCAGCACTTTGGGAGGCTGAGGCAGGCAGATCACGAGGTTAGGAGATTGAGACCATCCTGGCTAACACGGTGAAACCCCGTCTCTACTAAAAAATACAAAAAAATTAGCTGGGTGTGGTGGCAGGCGCCTGTAGTCCCAGCTACTCTGGAGGCTGAGGCAGGAGAATGGCGTGAACCTGGGAGGTGGAGCTTGCAGTGAGCCCAGATCACGCCACTGCACTCCAGCCTGCGGGACAGAGCAAGACCTCGTCTCAAAAATAAAAGAAATAATTGTTCAGAAGAGCTGGAATTACTTTCTATAAATTCTGTGGTGAATTGCTTTATAAAACAATAATTTTATAGTTATATAAATCACCCACTAATTTCAAGTTTGTTTTTTTTTTGTTTTTGTTTTTGTTTTTTTTTTGAGATGGAGTCTTGCTCTGCCGCCCAGGCTGGAGTGCAGTGGCCGGATCTCAGCTCACTGCAAGCTCCGCCTCCCGGGTTCCCGCCATTCTCCTGCCTCAGCCTCCCGAGTAGCTGGGACTACAGGCGCCGCCATCTCGCCCGGCTAGTTTTTTGTATTTTTTTTAGTAGAGACGGGGTTTCACCGTGTTAGCCAGGATGGTCTCGATCTCCTGACCTCGTGATCCGCCCGTCTCGGCCTCCCAAAGTGCTGGGATTACAGGCTTGAGCCACCGCGCCCGGCCTTGAAGTTTTTGAATATCAGATTTTCTTTCCAAATATAGACTGCATCAGCACACTATGGGGTCATAAGACTGAAGGATGGATTGGCAAACTTTTTCCGTAAAGGATTAAATAGTAAATATTTTTGGCTTTGTGAGTCATATGGTCTCTGTTGCATATTCTTTTTCGTTTTTTTAAAGCAATCTTTTAAAAATGTAAAAACTTTTAACTCCCAGGCCATAAAGAATAGATGACAGGATGGATTTGGCCCACTGGCCACAGTATGCTGACCCTTGGACTAAAGGATGAATTCACAACAATGCATACGTACTTTTTAAATAAAAAGCTAACATGATATTGGAATTGTAGGTGAATCTTCTATCATTAGAGTACTAGAACCAGTTTGTATCTATTTTCAACAGGAAGCAGACTAAATGGAAAAAGTCTAAAAAAGCAATACTTAAAAAAAAAAAGTTTATGTGTTTTTAATGGGAAATTGATCCCATGCAATTATGTCAAAGAGTTGTTATTTTTAACCTAGAAAAGTAAAAGCAAAGGGGATTTTTTTTTTTTTTTTGTAAAATGAAGAGTCTTTTAGTATTTCTTCTAAAATCTTAGGTTTTTGGTATTATGAGGGGAGTGTTGCTGTTATATACAAGAAGCTATTCAGTTGTTTATATCACAAATTTGGGAGCCATCCTTGTCACCCTCCACCCGCTGCCCCATCACCAAATGTGGTTAATGCTGGTAGTGTTCCAAGCAGATCCCTGTTCCTGGCTGCTGTGTACACCCGACCCTACCCCTAGCTGCTGTGAGTGTTTAGCTGTGAAGGACACACAGCTGTCCTTTATGGTGAAATTTATTCCTCTGCTTTCATCAGGCCAAGGATAGACTATCTGATTCCACATCCTACCTGGCATTTTATCCCTGTCTATCCTGCTTCTCTCACTTTCTCACAAGTTTCTCGCTCAATAAAGCATCAGCACCCAAATCCCTATCTCAGGGTCTGCTTCTAGGGGACCTGATATAAGACACTAAGTCCTAATGATTCCACCTTCTAATTATATTTGGCTATACACCTACTGTGTACCCACAAAAATTAAAATTGAAAAGTAAAGATATAAATTATATATATGCATATATATGTATATATGTGTGTATATGTGTGTATATATGTGTGTATGTGTACATATATATGTACACACATATATACACACATATATACACACACGTGTGTGTGTGTGTATATATATATATACATATGTGTGTGTGTGTATATATATATGTTTGGCTTTTTGACCAGTGCCTCTGCTTGGACAAAGGGTATTGAAGTAATCTTATAACTTTATTCTTCTCTATGAATAAACTTCTAAATTTAGTATATGATATCAATACTTTTTATGAATATAAGGAAATGGTTTCAGTGAAGTGATGCCCCAATGATCTGATAAACAAGAACTCCCATAAGGATAAACAAAGAACTTAGAAGAGGGTTAGTTTTCAACTGATATTACTATATAGAATTATTGCTAGTATTACTAGTACTAGTGAGTGGAAACCACCGTATATCCAGTATTATCAATTTTGCTAATTGTTACTGATTATGTTTTAAAATTACACTGATAACTAACAGCCTACAAATAATCTTCTAAGACCTTTCCACTTTATTATACTATAATACGTTCATTGATGCTTAATAGGATGTGAATATTTGCTGACTCTAAAGAATACCTTTATTAGGATTTGCATATGTGTTCAATTTATCTTTTCAATTACACCTACATTAAAACCTTCAAAATTAAGTTTGCAAAAACAGGCTATGTGCAAGCTGCAGAGCCTCTATGACTTGTGACCTTCTGCTCTGTTGCATTTGGGTTAATGATTCACAATAACCTTCAAGAATAAGCACCGAGTAAATCAAAGGGTTCTGCATGGCTCTCCGGGAATGTTGCACACAATGCCCAGCAATCGAAAGCGCGACCTACTGCAAGATGGGAGCTGGGAGCATGATGAACACAAATCCACAGCAATGGCCAAGGAGATGGTGTTTTCCCAATGGAAACTTCACAGCTTTCCCCAACTCCACCTAAAATGGTTCTGTCTTCATTTTTCTTATTCTGGAAGTAGGAAATTAGTTGCTATTGCTCCTTCTTTTTTTTTTTTCTTTAATTCTCTTTCAAGATGGGGGTCTCACTTTGCTCACTCTGTTGCCCAGGCTGAGTGCAGTGGCACAATCTCAGCTCACTGCAGCCTTGACCTTCTCAGACTCAGGTGATCCTCCCACCTCAGCTGCCCTTGTCCCCTCACCCACCCCCACCCCACCAGTAGCTGGGACTACAGTTGCACACATTTCCCCTCCCCAGGTAGTTGGGACTACAGTAGTGCACCACCATGCCTGGCTAATTTTTTGTATTTTTTTAATGGAGATGGGGTTTTATCATGTTGCTTAGGCTGGTCTTGAACTCCTGGGTTCAAGCAATCTGTCCACCTCAGCCTCCCAAAGTGCTGGGATTATAGGCGAGAGACACTGTACCCAGCTTCTTCTTGTACTTTCCCAGTGAAACACATTTTGTTTCAAGTTATTCTTAATCATTTTCAATGGTAACTCCATGGTAAAAAATAAAGTAGACCATTCTTTGGTTTCATAATCACTGAACTGCTTAGTGTTTGGTTACCCATTTTTAGTATATATATTATCCAGCAACAGAAACTAAAATGCTCTTTTTCCCTTCTTTACTTCTTGAAGAACAGGGTCAAAACAGAAACCTCTGAGTATCTTGTTATTTAAATAGAGGCAAGTCCAGATTATTCCAATACTGGAAACGAGTCTATTACCTAGGAATTCCTTTTGACTCTCATAAAATGGCTTTGGTGAGTTATAGCCACATTCTTCATTCTAAGCATCGGTATGATTGCCCAAACCCTGCTCCCATGCTTGGTGGTCCAGGTAGGAGCTGGGCACAGTGCTGGAGGGTGGCAGGGGTTGGCATGAGCTGACACATGGGGCCAAAGGGCAATATCTGGACCTAGGCAGTTAGGCCAAGTCACTATCATGCTGGTACCACCTCCATGATTTTGCCATATTATACTCCATCTCTACTTCTTCTTATATAATTCTTTTATTTGAATCAACTCATTTTTAAATTTAATTTATTCAAAATAGAAACTTTACATTACTACTATCAATGAAATATAAGTATCACTTGCTAACGTAGAAGAGTTATGTTACACAATAAACACATATACTGTGTTTCATCAATTTTGAGACACACTTTAAAAAATAATTGTGATATCTCTGAAATTGGGGTGTAACTTACAATCGATGGCATCTAGCAATTATAATTGGCAACATTTCTCTCGTTCTTAGTGGCATATAAAATAATGTGCTTTACACATAAATGGCATATTAGATCTGATGAGACAAACTATAAAAATGATGTATTAAACTTTTAAAAACAAAAGGTAAAAATAGTAAAAAAAAAAAAATGGAATAAATAAAACTGACTTACAAAATGTATGGCTGAAGATATTTCTTATTAGAAGGATGGAACTTTTTGATCAAAGTAGTTGGATATTCTACTTTATAGTTTCAGACAAAGTGGAGGATCCACATTAATGAGACAAATCTGTCCATTTTTATATTAACCTACATTAAAAATCTGAACTTGCATGGGGATGTGGTTGGAAAGCTCAAAAGATATTTGACTATTTTATGTGTTATTATTATTATTTTATTTTATTTTTTCCTGGGAGAGAAGGAAAGAAAACGGGGGTGCCGGATTTAGAAATCGGTCACTTCCAGCCTCAAGAACTGCCGTGGGCGACCCTGGCCACATGTGCATCAGTGGTTCCTTTGTTATGTGTTATAATTAAGTATACATGTATGTACTCTGCAACTTCAGGGAGTGACATTTCAGCATATCACTGAATAAAACACACAGATGCCTGTGAAATTCAGTGTATGGGAGTCTCGCCCTGTTAGTGGTCTTGGCTGTCTCTGCTTCTCACGGCCATGAGTACTGAACCGTGATCATGCCTTGCCCCTGCTTTATTAAGTTAGGGTAAGGTTGATTACTTGGTCCTACCTATGTTTGTCTCATCCTAAACAACGTTCTGCATGAAATCACAGGTCTTATGTGCTAAGTTTTCCCCCAAATGTAAATGAATGTAAATACAAGACTGCCAAAAGACATTTAGCTGAGTATCACTTAAAAATTACCCTCTCCCACGCTCTGGGAAACATTTGTCTAGATAAAGCATTAAATAGGAAGGACTCACAGAGACAAGGAAGATTGGGTTATATAGCTGGAGCCAGATGCATCAGGTGGGTTAAAGAGAGGAGTTAAGAGGCAAAGACTGCAGGAGCTTCTCAGGTCCAAGACTGTTGGCCCAGACTTCTAGAGAAGGCCGTTGGCAAGGAGGTGCTACCTTAAGGACATGACATAGTATTCATTTATCCATTTCTCTGTTGACACAGTTACTCTTTCATCCAAATATCTACTATGTGCCAGGTACTGGGTTGGGTGTCTGGGGAAAGAAAGCTGAAAGAGTTCGAAGAGTTCGTGGCTCAGAAAGGAAACAAAGAATACTCATGGTTAACAGTTGGGTTTCAAAGTATTAGGGTGGACATAGACAAAGAGTGCTATGGAAAAGGTACTGGAGAGGTGTTTAACTCAATGTGGGCGGCTTAAAAAAGCCTTCCCAAAGGAATCACGCTTGAATTGGGTGTTGAGGTATAAACAAAAGTTGCTCAAGTTCCCCAAAGGCTGAAAGACAGAAGGATATTCCAATTTTGGGGAACAGTATGGTCAAAAGCTTGGAGATGTAAGAAACCATGGTCCGTCTCCCACAAATGAAGGCAGCTTGGTATAGAATAGCTGGAAAGAGAATGAATATTGCAGGATATAGGGAAAGAGGCCGGAAATGGTAGGAAAAGCAAGAGTGGATGTGAAGGATATTGAACTTTACTTTCAACCTGAAATTGATACAGAGATCTGAAGAATTTTAAGACAGAAATGGCTAGATTATAAGTATTTTGTGTGTTGACTGATGTTGAGAAAAACTAAATTTTATATCAAAACATAACCTAAAGGCCTTAGCCAGAGTGCCAGACAGTCAGCAGTATAGATCTGCACCATTTATAAAATGATTTAGAGTCTAATCAAGGAGTAGTGGTGACTGGAAGGGAGTGAGAGTGCAGATGATTAGTGTTGTGGATATAAAGCACTGGATAAGCCACACATCAAGACAATGTAATCTCCCACGTGAGAACTAGAGTATTGAAGGAAAGGAAGAGAAGAAGCAAGTGCTAAACTTCTCAATGAATGTAAGGAAATGGCTGGACCACTGATAAATGATAAGACAATGATAGGATGAGGTAGAGAAGGATGAAGGAATTACCCTTCTGTAAATCCTAAGGGAAGAATTCACAGGGCTAATTTTATATCTATAGTTCTATATTTTTTGCTTTTTTAAAAATAATTTTTCATTATGGAAACATTCCAAGCATTTACATAATTGCATAGTACTATGAACCCCATGTCCCTATCACCTCACTCTAGAGATTATCACCCCATGGCAATCTTATTTCACCTCTTTGCTCCTCTTACCCCCACTAGATTATTCTGAAGCAAGTCCCAGATATCATATCATTTGAAGACAGTGGTCTTCATTCTTCTCAGCCCAAGCCTGTATCAGAATCAGAGGATATGATAAATCTTGCACTGTGACTAATTAGACAAACACCGAAAATTAACAAATATAGAGGCAAAATCTACTCTCTAATAAAGAGAAATAAAAAATAAGACAACATTAACATGACTATGAGTCATTTGGAGAAGAGGATAAAATAGAATAATTTCTAAATAATAGTAATCTGCTAAACAAGGTTACCAGCAAAATCCCACAACATGAATTAAACTAATATGGTTAAATATATGAGCAGGGAATTAAAGGAAATTCAGTTTCAAAATGTGTAAACTAAAGCATCAATGAAATAAGCTATGAAATAAACTACTAGATTGCAGTGAAAAACCTGAAAGCAGAAAGAGACTAGGGCTGAGGGTGGAATGGGAAAGCAAATGAAGTGCAAGTTAGAACATGGCCTAACCCATTTAAAACAGATCCCAATTACTTCCTCCATTTGGTGATTATTACTATGCATCTGCTATAGTAGAACACTGTCTGGGCTCTGGAATTTTTAGTAAACCATCTCTTCCGCTTAAAGAAGAGGCAACACTCTACCTGGGAGCACGCAGGGGCGTTTACCTGATTCGGCCTGACTCTTACCCAGATTCTTTATTAAACACCTGGCTCCTTAAGAAATGGAGGCAAGTGGAAGAGGTTCAAAGAAGTGGAACAGAAGATAATTAGAGGAAGAGATTGGTTTTAGCAGAAAGATCAAAGGAACCAAATGCAGGGAACTTGGCTAAGCAAGAGCTCAGGAAAAATGAGCTATTTGAGGCATGTAAAGAGTGAAGCAAATAAGAAATATGGAGCGGGTGCACAGAGCATAATGAACAGCCGTGTGATAGACATACACATAGGAAAAGGCAGGCCGAGGGCAGAAAAAACTGCTCACCTGGCACAGGATTACACAGCAGTCCCATTGAACACTTTCTCCTTCTTTTTTTTTTTTTTTTTTTTTTTGAGACAGAGTCTCGCTCTGTTGCCCAGACTGGAGTGCAGTGGTGCTATCTCGGCTCACTGCAATATCCACCTCCTGGGTTCACACCATTCTCCTGTCTTAGCCTCCCAAGCAGCTGGGACTGCAGGCGCCTGCCACCATGTCCAGCTAATTATTATTATTATTTTTTAGTAGAGATGGGGTTTCACTGTGTTAGCCAGGACGGTCTGGATCTCCTGACCTTGTGATCCACCCGCCTTGGCCTCCCGAAGTGCTGGGATACAGGTGTGAGCCACCATGCCCGGCCCCATTGAACACTTTCTGACATTCAACAGGCTTCTGTTCAATGGCTACCTTGAACACCAAGCTGTTAGAATGCCAGCTTTCAAAGAGGTAGGCATCATTTTTAACCTTTCAACTTTGGACAGGAAAATGTGCTTAATCAGTACTGCTTTGGCAGGCAGGATGGGCAGAGGAAAAACTATTTCTCTGAAATGTAATTTATAGATAAGTTCTAGTGCTCCTCACTCCTACAGAATTTTTTCTAGTCAGCAAAATTTTTACCAGTGAAGGCAGACAGAGAGAGAGAGAAAGAAAGAGATTGATTCTGTCTGTACTGGTTCTAATGGGTTATATTTAAAGTTTTTGCCTAAGGTCTTATTGACTTGATTTTGGCAACATTTTAAAGTTCTTTGATCAGTTTCTTTCAGACACTGGGTCTTTATGTTTTATGGAGAGTTAAAATTTATCCTTTTATTTTTAAATATATCATACATACAAAGCAAAATATAAAAACATGTATGTGCAGTTTAAAGAATAATGCTTAAATGAATGCCTGCATTTCTCACCTCCCACTGTAAGTCAGAATATTTTGTTTGGCACCTTTGAGGCCCTCTGGGTGTCTCACCTTGATGACGTTTCCTTTTCTACCTCTTCCCTCTCAATACTATCCTAAAATTCACCTTAATTCCTTGCTTTTCCTTATAGTTTTACTATACGGTACAGTATATATACTGTTTAAAAATTTGGGGGGTGCTTCTTCTTTTGAGACTGTGAGTTAGGGGTTCATCTATGTTCATTCATTTAACTAGTTATTTTTTAAATTAAACTCTTAATTTTGATATTATTGTACATTCATATGCAGTTTTAAGAAATAATATAGAGAAAAATCCCTTGTGCCCTTTACCCAGTTTCCTGCCAATGGTAACATCTTGCAAAACCACAGTAGAGTATCAAACCAGGGTACTGACACTGACACAGTCAAGATATAAGACATTATACACAGTAGAGTATTAAACCAGGGTACTGACACTGACACAGTCAAGATATAAGACATTCTCTTCACAGCAAGGACCCATTATGCTGCCGTTCATGGTCACACCAGTTCTCTTCTGTCCCCATTCTCTAACTACTAATCCGTTCTCCAGCTCTTTACAACTTGATTCAAACTAATGAGGTCAAGTATATGAGCAGGAAATAAAAGGAAATTCAATTTTAAAATGTGTGAACTCAAGTAACCATTAATCTGTTCTCTAACTCTGTAATTTTGCCATTTCAAGCATATTATATAAATGTAGTCATACAGTATGTAACATTTTGGGATTATTTTCTTCACTCTGTCATTCTCTGGAGATTTATCCAGGTTGTTCTTAAGTGTCAATAGCTCATTCCTCTTTGTTGCGGACTAGTATTCCATGGTATGGATGTACCACAGTTTGTTGTACTGTTCACCCACTCAAGAACATCTGTGTTGTTTCCAGATTTTGGCAGGCTCTTTATTTTTTAAAACAGAGAGATATTTTTAATGTGTATGGATATTTTTAATGTCTTAATGTTCTGTTTCTAATCCAGATTCAGAAAAACCAACTAAAATGACAAAGACCAAAGCAACTACCCCTTAGGAAAAGATTAAGAATCCATTCAGCCTATGAGAGAGGCTCAGAAGGGATTGATTGAAGCCTAAAGGAAGAATATTAGCTTGTTCTTCATCTCTTACAGTTATAACAGTTAGAAAGAAGATAGTCAGTTTTAGGAGGAATACACTCGAATTCACTAGTCCTCTAAAGAGTATATCCAAGGCCGGGCGCGTTGCCTCACTCCTGTCATCCCAGCACTTTGGGAGGCCGAGGTGGGTGGATCACCTGAGGTCAGGAGTTTGAGACCAGGCTGGCCAACATGGCAAAAACCCATCTCTACTAAAAATACAAAAAAAAAAAAAAAAAAAAAAAGATTAGCTTGGTGTGGTGGTGGGCACCTGTAATCCCAGCTACTTGGGAGGCTGAAGCAGGAGAATTGCTTGACCCTGGGAGGTGGAGGTTGCAGTGAGCCGAGATCGGACCATTGCATTCCAGCCTAGGTGACAGAGTGAGACTCTGTCTCAAAAAAAGAAAAAAAAAAAAAAAGAGTGTATCCAAAATGAATCAGAACAAGGTTAATTATTGCCATTAACCCCATACTTATACCATGGTCTCATGGTGGTCCCTTCCCTCACTACCAGGACAGCATGAAGAAGAGTTCAAAAGACTTGCTTCTGTAAACAGTGGGCAGAAAAAATAAAAATAAGTGAGTTCCTAACACTTGCTACTTGAGTTGCAAACAGAGCTCAGAAGAATGGATGTACTAGCCTTATATGGCACATCATGATGATGAAGTTAGAGGCATTTGTTATTCCTTGCTTCATGGACAATATTTTGAAGAAATCCCCAGGGGATACCACTGGAGATTCCACACTTTTGGGGGCAGTGTCTTCTTGTCCCAGTCCTGCGATAACTCCCAATGGCAGCATCTGCTCAGCCCTAGTGCAGGAAGAGGCACAATTAACTGCATTGCTTTTCTTTTCTTTCTTTCCTTTTTTTTTTTTTTTTTTAAGACAGAATCTCATTCTGTCACCAGGTTGGAGTGCAGTGGCACAATCTCGGCTCACTGCAACCTCCGCCTCCTGGGTTCAAGCTATTCTCCTGCCTCAGCCTCCCCAGTAGCTGGGACTACAGGTGTGTGCCACCATGCCCAGCTAATTTTTGTATGTTTAGTAGAGACGGGGTTTCACCATGTTGGCCAAGCTGGTCTCAAACTCCTGATCTCAAGTGATCCACCTGCCTCAGCCTCTCCAAGTGCTGGGATTAAGGTGTGAGCCACTGTGCCTGGCCTCCTTTTTCTTTTTGACTCTTTTTCTGAGGCTGGAATCCCTCATGCATGGTGCTCCCTGGTTAGTCTAAGACTGATCAAACATCTGGCCACTACCCAAAAGTTCTGATACTGCACCCTATCTCAGTCCCCTCAAATCCATACTCCTGGAACTGGACCTTGTTTGGGGTTGCCACCTCTGCTGCCCTCTGGGTTTCCTCCCTTGTTCTCAGCACCACATCAGCAAGACTTTGCCATTTTTGGTAACTTGGCTAGACAGGCCAGAAGTTTGATCCCATATGGCCTTTCCTATGTCCTTTAGCAATTCTAATGAGGCCTTGATGGTTACATATTTTAAATAAATGAAAGGATCAAAGCTTATGAAGAAAAGATGAAGGCAGCTTTAAACTTTTCGATTTGTTATGTTTTTTTTTTCTTTTTTTCTGGAAAGAGCTTAAATAGGCATGCAGTTTGAGAGTAAGGAATCTAGAAACGTCTGCTCAGCAAGTTTATACTAGCTCTTTATAACTGTAAGACATTCCATAAAAGCTCGGTAAAACTCTAGTATTTCTAAAATCCTGTGAAACTGGTACATCTCAGTGGAGACACAGGGTATTAGAAACTGTGATGTCTGAAAATTACTGCTATAATATCTGAAATCCCTCTTTCCTCTCTCTCCTTTTTTAATTTTAAGAAGTCCAGAATCTTATGGGCAGAATATATGGTTTTAAGCAAAGCTTGCTCTTGAGCTTTGGATTAGCCTGGGCTCATTCTTCTCTATTTTTATGTTCACATTATCCATTCATTCAACAATAAACATTTATTGAACATCTAATGAGTGTCTGGTACTCTCCAGACACTGGAGATTCAAAGAAAAGGCCATGATACCAATACCTCTCTTCACGGAGTTGAAGAGCTAGTGGAGGGAAAGGGATATTCAAAGAAAAAAGGAAATACAGTGTTGGGAAGGGGGAGTTGGGTGAGGTGGATGGCTTGGTTTGGTTTGCAAGAGGCTTTAGGGGAGTGTTGAAGATCTTGAGCCAAATTATAAATCCACTCAGAGCAAATCAGGGTCTGAAAAAACTTGATTCAACTCCTTATTTCTGAAGCCCAAGAAGGTGACCTGGTCCAAATGTGTGTGCCTAATTAATAGCTAAGATAGGATATCTTAATGCAAGGTATTTGGTCTTCCCCCCCCCCCCCCAAATATACAATTCTGGTTTCCTCCCTTTTTTGGCTACACAACGAAGTGGCCTGTCTCTCTTAGGGGCATACCTACGGACCAGAGATGAAGGCAGAGATTCCTCTTTATAGTAAAGTAAGACCACTTGCTTTTTAAATTCTTGGAATCTTGGCTTACGTAGCTTGTATGATGGATTTAAAGAAGATTTCATTGGATTTTTGGGGGGTAGGGGGATGACCCTATCTTCTTTCTGTCTCTCTTCTCCAGTTTAATCCAGAAACTAGAAGACAGGCTATGGGTTGGCAAGCACCTGCTTCCCTCAGTTTAGTTGGAAGCTGTGGTCTGTTGTTCCACCTGCCCAGCACCCATTCTCCAGTGTTCCTGAGGTGACTCTCCTCTCAGGACACAACAATCTTTTGGGAAAGACCCTCATCCTGACTGCAGAGGCACCTACCACTCAGTAGAACCATTCACCAGTATGGGGATAGCCTGCAGCCAGCTTTTCCCCTCTCTTTTCTTGCCACCCACTTCAGCTCAGCCTGGGGACAGGATGCTCCTCCCCTCAAATGAGAATTGAGTTGTTCTCCAAGTGAACTGACAAGTTTCCACATTGCTGCTTTGTGAATCTCTGCATTTGCAGAGACACACTGAGGTCAGTATGGGGGCCACTTGCTGTGGAGGTGCAGAAAGAAGAGTTGGCTATGAGACAAGAGGACAACAGTAAGAATTTTCTGAAGTCTTGGAAGCTGAGTTGCCTTTGTCAGGGAGGAGCCAATGCACCTGGAAAGTATTTGTGAGGCTTTAATGCCTAAGTAAAATTAGTACTGAAATACCTGAATCTCTGCAAGAGATTCTGATGTTGAATGTTACTCTTTCAACAGAATAAATGTAGACTTGGTCCCAGTTATAAAATGATATATGTAGGCTAATTCATATTGACCCTCAGAGAAAAAAAAATCACCTATTGTTATTCAAGAAGCACAAGTAATTTTATCTCTTTTTACAAGCCCAAATCAAATAGATTACCTTTCTGAGCAATGAACAACTTGAAATGCAGATAGATATGCAAGGTTAAAGAGCAAGAGGATAAGGACTTGCATTTGAAAGAGCAAGGTCTTCTATAATTTGGTACCACAAAATTCTCTTAAATGAATGTAGAGGAAACCAGGGGATTCTGAAACTGAAACAAATATCTCAAGGAAAAAGAAAAAGATAACATACAGGTGTCATGGGAAACAGCATTTTATATGTATTTAGCAACTTTCCTCTTGAAGGAAAAACACTTCTCAAAACCTTCACCAATACTCCTCTTGTCCAGGCCACCGTCATCTCTGTTGTGGACACTGAAAGAGCTGCCTAGTGAATGTCCCTGTTTCACCTTTGTCCCTTACAATTCACTCTCCACTCAGTAGCCAAAGTGATCTTTGAAAGATTGTCTTTTGAAGCTTGCAATTCTCCAATAGCTTCCCACTGTACTTAGGATAAAATTCAAACTTCTTAGCCTGGCTTTAAAGGCTCTTCAGGATTTCTCAATAGAGACATTTTTTTTCAGGACAATATGAGCAAGACAAATCTTGTGTGAATCAAGAGCAGTGCAAGATGTTTATCATCCCTGGTCCTTGCCCACTAGAAGCCAATAGTGTCCTGCCCTCAACTCTAGCATTGTATATGCAAATTGCCACCTGTGCATCTTCAAACATCCTCTAGGCGGAAATAGAGATGTTGCAGCACCTCCAGCTGAAACCCCCTACTAGCCTATGCAATCTGGCTCCTACCGACTTTTAACGTCAGGATCTTTGCATTGGCTATTTTCTCTGCCTAGAATGCTCCATTCCCAGACCGACCCATGTTTGGCTTCTTTTCCATATTCGATCTTACCTCCTCAATCAGGCCTTCCCTGACCACCTATAAAATAGCAAAACACACGCACACTTGGGCACACAAATACACACAGAGTTTCTCTCTCTCACTGAACACGCTTTATCACTATTTACAATTTCCTTCTTTGTTTACTCATTTATTGTCTCTCTCTTGCCTCTCTAGAATGTAAGTTCCATGAGAACAATATATTTTGTTTGTTGTTATATCCCCAGTGCCTGGGGATACATTTTTGTAAATATTTGTTGATCAAATAAAATAGATGCCATTACGTTATATGCCATTTAATCACATTTATAATAAATGTTAGGATGCAACAGAAAAACATTATTTAATTAATTGTTCATATAAAGCACGGAGACACTAAAAATAACAAGTCCCACAGTGAATATGAACATGGAGACAGAAACTAAACTAGAAATGTCATTACCTTCCTACTAAGTCACACTGGATTATTTCAATATAAGGCAATCCATTAGATAGGTCACATTGAAAGACATAAATATGCAAAGACTATAATTAACATAACTCTCTTGTCCCAGCCACTTTAGGACAACATGCTTATGTTGGTTACTATCTATATACCGGCTGCATTTTTTTTTTTTTGAAATTTAAAGAAAAAATTTATTGAAGATCTGAAAAACAATTCCGAAAAGATGGACTTTTCCAGAAAACTAGCTACACAATGCATTGTGTCAATTGTGTTAAAATGTGCATTAGACACAAATACAAAAACCATGAATATTTCATTTCACTTTATAGTTTATTACACCTTCTCAAATATAGGCTCAAAAATTTCACCTTTCAGAGAAAGGAAGAGACAAGGAAATAAATTTACTGTTTCCTCTGGAACAAACTTAAATACATGTCTTTCAACTGATTCTAGATCCTAATCAAATTGATCAATGAACAAGGCAAAGCATCATGTGGGGACGGCAAACACAACACATACCCACTGCCACTTTCCACTCCCACTCCCGTGCAGTTTGGCTTAGCAGTTCTAGAGCTCTCTCCTACCGAGCACCCATCCCACCTGGGACTCCTCAATCCAGTGCTCCAGGAAGCTGCTGCCAATGAATTGGAGTTGACAGATAAGTTAAAAATCTATTTGCCAGCCCTGGAATCATGGAAAGAGCAAACACTGTTCACATCAGTCTGAGTATGATATCTTCTCTTTATCACTTGTGAGATCTTGGTTACTTAACCTCTTTCTGTTTAATGATACCAAATTTGTATTTGAAATAATATATGTCTTTAGCACAGTGCCTGTTACAATTAGAATTCAATAATAGTAACACATAACTGTAGTGAGATGGCTGTACTTCACCTCCAAAAATAGAAGAAGTATTATATAGAAAGGCGAGAGTAAGTGCAAGTTACTGGGAACACTAGAGTGAGATTTACTATTGGACTAGAGGAGCAGTTCCCAAAGTATAGCCCCAGATCACCTGTAAACTTGTTAGAAATTGCAAACATTCAGGCCCCAGCCGAGACCTACAGATCAGAGACTCTGGGGATAGAACCTGGCAATCTGTGTTTTAACAAATCTTCTAGGTAATTCTGATGTATGCTTTCTAGTTTGGGAGACACTGCACCAGAGGGGCAAGCAGGAGTGGAGAATAGAAGTGATGAAGTCAGGGGAGAAGGATGTCTACTCACCTGATGATTAATCAGGCCGAAAACAAGGAAGTGCTGCCCCTCACAGAGGCTATGACCATATCAGTACTCCCCACTTTAGTGGAAATTTCCCATAGACAGGATATGAATTTGCCGTAAACACAAAGGACAGACCCGGAGCACACTAAAAGAATATGGGCTTCAGCCGGGCGTGGTAATCCCAGCACTTTGGGAGGCCGAGGCCCGCGGATTATGAGATCAGGAGATCGAGACCATCCTGGCTAACATGGTGAAACCCTGTCTCTACTAGAAATACAAAAAATTAGCCAGACGCGGTGGCGGACACCTGTAGTCCCAGCTACTTGGGAGGCTGAGGCAGGCGAATGACGTGAACCTGGGAGGCGGCACTTGCAGTGAGCCGAGATGGCGCCACTACACTCTAGCCTTGGCGACAGAAGGAGACTCCATCTCAAAAAAAAAAAAGAGAAAAAAACGAATATGGGCTTGTATTACAAGGGTAGGTGTGAGGGGAATGTCCCCAGTGCAGCCCCGGTGCAGGCATGCAATAGACTGAACTTCAGTCTCTCTCCCTTGGAAGGGTAGGCAGCCGTGGTTCCTGATTGTTTCAAGTGCAGCTTTGACTGAAGGCAAGAAGCTGGCATAGACTTCTTCAAGCTTCCCCAGCTTGGTGGTTTCATGAATGAATTACATCTGAAAAGCTTAAGGAGAATAGTTGGGGAGTTGGGGAAGAAGGGAGTCAAAGATGTATCAAGAGATTCAACTTCACTAGGATCTCTCATTTCCATCTGTTTAATGCTTTCCCCCGTTCTAACTCCTGCCAGTGTACCAGACACAGAAATACTTGCCTTGGGGTAAAAAGTTAAAAAATATTTTTAAGGAGCACAGCCAATCCAAAACTCTTTGAGACCCAGCAGCTTTTAAGCCACACCTGCATTTGTAGGCTGTTTCCACAGTTAACCCCTGTAGCAGGTTGATGGTCGCCTCAGCATCTACTTCTTTTTGATCCACCTAATTAGAAACATAACTTACATTTTTATTAAAAATTGAATTTACACATCCTTAGAAACATATCCATACTTGCAGATTGTCTAAAGCGTGTAGATAAGATCTGGGGCCATTACCTTATTATTAAGGTACAAGACTTTGTTAGAGACTATTAGGCATTCAGATCCAACATAATTACTGAGCACCTGTCCTGGCACATTTCATGCGTTCCCTGAACCACGTGCATAGGTATTATTATCATTCTCATTATGCAGGCCATAGATCGAGGCTCAGACACATGTAGGAACTAGCCCAGAGTTTCAAAGCTACTTTAAGTGGACAAGTGTGGACTCTCAACACCAGTCTCCTGACAGAGGCGGTGTTAATCCATGACTAGAAGATAGGCTGTGTGTGTGACCTGTTCTTAGTTTAGTTAAAAATGGCATACTCGGTTCCCAGCTTATGTACATGCTGGGATGTGCACTTCCAGTGGAATGTTTCTGCTACTGAAATTTGTCACCACCTTCCTAAACTGGTGAGAGAATTTGTTTGGGTCATACACAGACTCATTGCAAGTAAGGCAAACCTACTCTTAAAGTGACCTAAACAATGAAAATGCTGAAGTAAGGATAATCATGTTCTTAAAGACCCCTGTGTGAATAGGCTAGGAATTTTTATAGAAAAGTAGCAATTGGGGCCAGGCGTGGTGGCTCACGTCTGTAATCCCAGAACTTTGGGAGGCTGAGGTGGGCAGATCACCCGAGGTCAGGAGTTCAAGACCAGCCTGGCCAACATGGTAAAATTCCCATCTCTACAAAAATATAAAAATTAGCCAGGCATGATGGTGGGTGCCAGCTACTTGGGAGGCTGAGGCAGGAGAATCACTTGAACCCGGGAGGCAGAGGTTGCAGTGAGCTGAGATCACATCACTGCACTCCAGCCTGGGTGACAGAGCAAGACTCTGCTAAAAAAAAAAAAAAAAAAAAAAGTAGCAATTTTTGAAATACTTCTAAGAGGTGCCTTATAAGAACCAAAAAAGTTCCTTTTAAAATACTTTTTTAGCTTATTATTGGAATAGACCACCTTTATAGAGATGCTAAGATAACTTACTATTGTTCTTTAAGAATATGGAGTAATTTTATATTAAAAGAAAACAATCAACAATTCTTCACATCTCTGAACACAAAATAAGTGGAAGTGGGTTTGCTTAAGAAGAGCTTCCAAACAGTGAGGTGGCTGATGATTAGGAATGGGTTTCCCAGTGAGTTGGGCATCCTTCTATGAAGGGAATGGACACAGGGGATGGAATAACTGTAGTTCTAAAGCTGAGCTACAGAGCTGGTTTCCATTTTCAAAACTTATTCCTCTGCCAAGGAACAGTATAGTTTCCCAAGTAATAGAAAAAGAAAAAGAAAAAGAAAAAGAAAAAAAAAGGAGAAATAGCATTTATGGAGCCTATGCTGAGTTCTGGGGTCTTCTGATCCTAATTAACATTCATTCTCTTTACAAATAAGAAAGCTAAAGTTTAGACTGGCTGAGTAATTTGCCTATGGTTATGGAAATAAATGAAGAAACTAGAAATATAACTCAGATCTGCTCAATTCTAGGTCAGAAACTGAGGCACAGATAAAGTAAGCGGCCTGTGTGAAGTTGTAAGATCCATATGTGACTGAGGGCCGCGAGAGTCACTGTGTGAAATGTTTGGGAAGACACATCATTTTTTGCCTTTGAAATGCCTTGATTTATCTTATAAGAGATAACAGTATGGGCTGGGCATGGTGGCTCACGCCTGTAATCACAGCACTTTGGGAGGCCAAGGCAGCAAATCAGGAATTCGAGACCAGTCTGACCAACATGGTAAAACCGTCTCCACTAAAAATACAAAAATTAGCTGATGTGGTGGCGCACGCCTGTAATCCCAGCTATTCGGGAGGCTGAGGCAGGAGAATCACTTGAACTTGGGAGGCGGAGGTTGAAGTGAGCCGAGATCGCGCCACTGCACTCCAGCCTGGGCGACAGGGCAAGACTCCCTCTCACAAAAAAAAAAAAAAAAGTAAATAATAATAATAATAATAACAGTATGGGACTTTTAGAGATTTTTCAGCTTTAAGGACAGAATTTTGTTTTTCTCAGTGGCATCTATATTTGAAAGCAATGTATTTGACACTGCTTTCTGGATTTAGCTTGGTACAAAATGAAGCAAAACTATACCCATGCACTCTGCTCTCTTCCACATTGTGAATGCAGAAATTAACTTTTTGCTTGGGACACCAATGTTTCTGAATGAGAAAGGTCCAAAGTAAAGCCCTTTGTGATTTTAAAGTCAAGAACAGATCTTTCTTTTCAGTAACCAATAATCACCACTTTGCCCATCCATCAGAAGTCAGAGGAGAAGAGAGGAACCCTTACACTAACAAATCCCTCTTGATAAAATCTTTTTTCATGAACATTCTGTCTTTAGAAAGCACTAACAAGTGGATAGAACACTTGTTAGTTAATAATAAGAAGAATTCTTCAGTGAATACTCAGATGAATGAATATTCTTAAAAGGCATGCAGTATGTAAGGAATTTTAATCCAGCCTTCTTGTTCACTCCCCCACACAACAACTGTAGAGAAACCACTGCCTCTGAATGATGAATGGACCTAGACTCAATTAGGAGGGAAGAGGACCCCCAGCCCTGTAATTTAGCATCTCTCCTTTTAAATTCCCGGGTGGACTCCTTTTTTGGCTGTAGGCTCAGTTAAACGGCTTTGATATTATGTAAAATGACCATCAAGTGTTTCTCCTTCTATACCACACCCATCTCTTTTCAAGCTCTCAATAAAATCCCAACCCCAGCTGTATATACTTCTCAATCTTAGAGAGAAACACACTTCTGCTAGCAAATCTTTAGCTATTAAAAAGTTTTATTACCTAATTTCAAATTAATATTGTACAAGGCTCCAGACCATGGAAGAAAAAAAATCAAGAAGCTGAATTAGTAAATGACGGAGCAGTAATTAGCTTAAATGAGATTTCTTCCAGCCCTTTGCTGAAAATCCCTCTTCTCTGCACGTGATACTAAGAGGATGCCAGAGATGCATTTCCACAGTCATAGTCTTGTTTATTTATTTAGTCTCCTACTGCAGTACTTCACACATGCACCCCCACCTTCTGCTCTGTGGCAGCCAAACCCTAATGGTTAAAAAGCCAGGCTGCATAAAGGGTTAAGGCTGCAGCCTTCCAGGCGTATAGACATTGCAAACATTGGCATGTAACTTTCTCCTCTGCAGTCAGTCCTGTAGCTTGAGCTCCTGGAAAGCCTTCAGCACTTGCAGAAGCAGTATTTCCTACCAGCTATGTTTGGTTTTAACTTGCAGTTCACCAGATTATATAGCTCAAGAGTCTAAACTTATCCCTCCACGGTCTTATCTAGAATTTGTCCCTCTTCCCGTGCTGAATTTGTTTCCCCCGCCCTGCCCTGGAAATGCCTCAGGGCCTTCTGTAACCTTGCTGCCTTCTCCCCACAGGAAGTTAGATGCATCCTCACTGGCTGCATTACTGCACATTTCCCTTGTAACCTTGTTTTTTCCTTCGACTCAAACTTCCCCAAACAGCACCATCTCTGCTGACCCTGAAATTCTCTAGCTCTTTCATTCCAATATTTCTAACCCGCCATGAGAACGATTATAGAGGGCAAACTGGGGAGAGAAGGTTTGGGAACTCACCTGCACAGCAGCAAGGATCAGACACAGGATGGGGCTGCCCGCAAACTTCCCAGGGACTGTCTGCAGCCAAGTCTCTTGGCCTTAAAGGGATAGGGCGCTTTTCACCATATAAGGAAGACAATTTCACTTGACTGCTTTGGAACCTGTTTGGGCAAAGCAGCTCCTTCTCTTGACATTGCCTGCCAGGCTTCAGCCTTTTGAGGAAATTTGGAGCCTGACAATTCACAAGGATCTGCACATAGTAGGCAATTTAATAATTCCTAAATAAGGGGCCAGGCGTGGTGGCTCTTGCCTGTAATTCCAACACTTTGGAAGGCCGAGGCAGGTGAATCACCTGAGCTCAGGAGTTCGAGACCAGCCTGGCCAACATGTGAAACCCAGTACCCAGTCTTTACTAAAAATACAAAAATTAACCAGGTGTGTTGGCGGCCTTCCAGCTACTCAGGAGGCTGAGGCAGGAGAATGCTTGAACCCAGAGGCAGAGGTTGCAATGAGCCAAGATCGTGCCATTGCACTCCAGCCAGGGCAGCAGAAAAAAAAAAAAAAGAAAAAAATCCTAGATAAGGCACAAGAAAGATATTTGGTGGGGTATTTTTAAAGGCCAGAAAACCCTTTATGTGGGGCTTATTCTCTTACAAAAAGGGTTTCTGGCAACTGTGAAGTCTTCCTCAATTATATGAAAGGGCTTCTGCTTCTATTTCAGGTTTGGCTTCCTTGAAACAAATAATCTTGCTCACCTCAGAGAGGAGCGGCAGTTTGCCCCCTTCCTCCTGACTCGGAGACAAAAGAGAGACGACTGAAGAGTGGTAAAGCCTGTGCTGTGAGATTCGGATTGTAGCACTGCACGCTGAAAACAGCGAAGTGGAGATGATTTTGCTCTTTCAGCGGGTAGAGAGCCCTTCCGAAACCGATAAACACGCACAGTCCTCAATGGAGGCTCTCTACCAGCCTTGTCTACTTCTGAGCACACCTCTTGGACTCCCTTGGCTAAAGCCCACAGCTGAAGTTTGAGGGTTCCTTTTACCTTTCCAGCTGGCAGGGAAGAGGATGTGCTTTAGCAACAGCAAACATTTGCTACTGATAATATTCAAATGCAAAGCTGTCCTGTTGATTGGGGGTGGATTAAAAGTAATTATAAAATGTTAGATTCTAAGAAGACAGTAGAGCCTAATTTGGTCATCACTTGTGTGGTAACATACTTCTTTCTTTGCTGCCAACTGGATGTTGTCTTTGAAAATGCTTTGACGTCTGCCAGGTGGCTCCAGCCAGCACCTACTCTTTTTTGCTTAGCTTACTATGCCTGATATCCAGTGTCTGAATCACAGATTTGGGATCTTTTAAAAATGGAATTTGGCAGTTGATTATAGAGTCTCATACTATCTTCACATCTTACTTTCTTGCATAAATTTTGAGTTTTAAGGAAAAAGACCACTCCATATTCCTCCATATTCTGATTAACACCCAGCATGGAATAAGCATGTAGTAGACTGGGAAACCCTTGTTGGATTTAATCAACTGAATAGAATCCTGGGTTTTTGTATGATGTCTAGATAGTTTTATGAATAAAGTAGGTGTTTACTAAATAATTGTTTAGTAAATGGCTAACCCATCCCAGCCTCACTGGGAAAGAGAGGGAAAGGGGAGCTCGTCTTCATTTTGCTGTGGTCAAATAAATACATGGTTTCTTTGCTTTGCTCTCTCTTTTATATCAACTAGTAATTTTCATGTCATTAAATTTTCTTTAAGGGAAGAGGTCAAAGGAATATCTTTAAAAGGTAATTATTGTGATTACTGTTTGATCCAGTAATCTGATTTCTAGGAATTTAAGCTAATAAAATAATTAAACAGAAGCAAAACATTATATTAATAGAGCTACTCATTGTATTACTATCTATAATAGCCATAACGAGAAATTACTTAAAGGCTCTAAGGTTATTTCATACAGCAATAATAATAGCTCATGCTGATTGATTGCTCATTATGTATCAGGCACTGCTCTAAAAGCTTTATGCAGATTAACCCACTTAATCTGTAATCTCACTTAATCTGTCTCAATTCTCATGACAAACCTATGAGGTAAAAATGTTCATCATCCTCATTTTACAGGCTGGAAGACTAAGGCACAGAGGTTAAACAATTCCCATTTGGACTGAGGTATTTTGGCACCAGCACTTATAGTCTTAGCATCATTCTTTGCTCTCATTAGGACTTCCTGAACATTATAATAGGCACTAGGAACAGACAGATTTATGAAAAAGAAAGGACTCCACTTCATATAGTCATTAAATATAACAATTATGAAAACTATGTACAAATGAGGAAACATCCTAATTTATATGGACATACATATTTATAGGTATATTATGATGCCATTTATTTTATATAGATAGATATAGTGTAGATATAAATTGTGACCCTTTTATTTAACAACATAACTTGGATATTATTCCATATCCAGGCCTACAGATCTCCTTTACTTTTTAAATGGCAGAATACAAGGCTGTCTTCTGGGAATATACCGTAATTTAACCAATGTCCTATTGATGTACGTTCAGACTGTTTCTAGTCTATTACAGCTAAAGTAATTGTGTAATGAATATCTTTATTTGCCATATGTGATTTCAACAATAGCCAAAAAAATCTTATTTTTATTGATATTACATTCAATTAATAATTTGATTTTGGGAAAGTTGACTTCTTTATGATATTTAGTCTTTTTATCTAAACATGGGGAATGTCATTTCATTTTATCAAGATTCAGTTACATATATTCTGCATGTTTATTGTTATTTTTATTCTAATGTATTTTATTATTCTAGAAGCTATTTTAAATGGGAACTTTTTCATTATGTTTCCTAACTTGTTTTTGTACAGAGAAGTTATTGATTATTGCATTTAATAACCAGCTTTTGTACTGAATTATCTTATTGTTTCCAATAATTTTCTATGTGACTCTCTTTTAGCTATGCGATTATATCATCTGTAAATAATTATCACTTTGGCTCATCCTTTTCATTGTTTTATACATTTATTTCCTCTTATTTAATTGGGTAGTACTTAAACAATATTAATTAAATACGTTAAACAAGGTCACCATTTCCTCACATTATTGGGAAGGCTTTTTGCATTTCATCATTAAACAACATGCTGCCTTGGAAAAAATAGGTAATTTTTTTACCACTGCCACAATATTATAAAGAAAGTGTTACCTGGAACACATCTATTTTCTTTTCTTTTTTCTTTTTTTTAGATGGAGTCTCACCTGTCTCCTAAGCTGGAGTGCAGTGGTATGATCTCAGCTCACTGCAACCTCTGCCTCCCAGGTTCAAGTGATTCTCCTGCCTCAGCCTCCCAGGTAGCTGGGACTACAGGGGTGCACCACCATGCCCAGATGATTTTATACTTTTAGTAGAGATGGGGTTTCACTATGTTGGCCAGGCTGGTCTTGACCTCCTGACCTCAGGTGATCTGCCTGCCTTGGCCTCCCAAAGTGGTGGTATTACAGGCAAGAGCCACTGCGCCTGGCCAGAACACATCTATTTTTAATGACTGAACTTGATAGCTCCAAAATCCCCTGGCCTGACAGACAGGAATAATTCTGCTTCTAACTGTCCCCCACTATTTCTCCAGGGATCCAGGGCCTCTCAGAGTTCACCTGAGCTTTCCCAAGGCATGTTTGTTCTCTCTACTCTGCTGTTACTACTGCAAGTGACTTTCACAAGATGCTTCTGAGCCTAGCATTGCTCTGCTGGTGACCACTGCAGCTAACCCATCCCAGCCTCACTGGGAGAGAGAGGGAAAGGGCAGCTCCTCTTCCTTTTGTTTTTCAGACTAATGTGAGACAGATTCTTCCCTTTATCTCATAAGACAGCTGATGCCAGGAACCAATTTAACAAGACATTACTGGAAGTTGACAGTGAGTGGGGGAGAATTAGTATAGCACACTCTAGACTGGCCTTAGGGTCCCCTGTGAAGCTGGTTAGCTGCCTCATTCTCCATCCTCTTTCAGATGTCGAGAGAATTTCTGCCTTTTGGAGCTTGGACAATATTGGTCACCTACCCAGAGAGAGGAGAAAGATAATCGCGATATAAATGTAAGGCCGACTTCTTTAGTCTTTGTTGCCTGCCTAGGTGTGATCAACTCCCAGAATGATAGTGAAAAGATCCATTTCCTTCTAAGAGGTACTCAACTACCCACCCACTGGCATATGGTCTGTCCCTAAGGCATTAGCAAGACAATCACAGCATAATCTGACATCATGCAGCTTACATATTTTAAATGTGCCCTGGGGAGCTAACAATGGGCCCAGATTTATTGAAGTTACTCTTAAATTACAGATTGCCTTTTTTTTAAAGACAGGATTTTTAAATTTGATGATGACATGGCTGTGACCAAAAAACAAACAAACAAACACAACAACAACAACAAAAGTTTTTTGGGGCCTGAAAGAGCAGAACCAGGAATCATCTGGACACCCATTTAGGGGAAGGACTGACCAGTGCATGAGGCAGCCTAGATATACTGAACAGGGGCTTATTAATTTGTTGACTATCATGAAGGCTTTGCTAGCAGCCCTTTGTTTCATATAAAAATATAGGCATGAAACCAAACATATATTCCCTGTGTGTTGGCCATACTTTACTTTGCTCCCTAGACCCACACTAGGTGAGGAAATCAAAGTTCACCCTAATCACTTCCTCTAGGAAATTTGATTCATCCTATAAGATAACATCCCTCAATCCTCCAAGCCCTTTATTGCTATGCTTAAGCACTTTTTTAAAAAGTAAATAAATATATTAACGAATATTATTGATATTTGGGGCTTCATTTTCCAATCCTTGCAAGTTTATGCACCTTCTTATGGTGGGAATTTATGCAGTCATTTGAGAAGATTTGTTAAAAGTCTATAACATGCTGGGCGCTTCAGAACCCCAGGGATACAGCAGTGGAAAAAAATAGGCAAAATCATGATACTCATGGAGCTTATGTTCTTGTGGGGAGGCAGACCAGTAAATAAATAGAAACAAAAATGTCAGGTAGTAATAAATTCTGTGATGAAGATAAAATAGGATACATGAAAAGGTGACTGGGTGTTGATTAGGAAAAAACTCAGAATTCTTGAATTTGAAGCTGCTCACATCTTTCTTTTTAGAAAAGATTCTGCAGCATCTACGAGCCAGTTCACCTTGCAAATGATTGGTGTTCAATAAGCATTATAGGATGGTTTAAAAAATTTAGTTTGGAGCCTGACCAAAGTTTCTTTTTCATGGCTTTAACTACATTAGTTCATAGAGGATTTGTTTTTTGATGTCTAAATCAGGTGGTATCCTCAATGGGCTTTTAATGCAAGCTTCCTCTCCTATGTTTCCGTCATATTGCCAATTGCCGCTTATACAGGTTACATAAAAGCAAATGCAAAAAATAAAGTTATCTCAAATTCCGGTCAAGAAACACCTGCTAAATAGTTGGCATTATCCTTAGATAATCTTCTCTTCGAGCAATTTTGGAAACTCCCTAGTTGTACTTCTGTAAAGCTTTGCACCTGGGAAATGGCACAGAGGCTTTTATGAGAAATGCTATTATAAGCCTCTCGGTAGAGCTGAGAGACAGGAGAGGCTGCGGGAGCCCTATTTTATAGTACAGTAAGGTTAGCCATTTACTGTTCCCATAGGCTATTTCACTTGCAATAAAGGTCAATGGGCCTTTTTAGGGAGGAGAGCTAGACCCCTGTCTAAAACTGCCATCTTCAGCAGTCAAAAAGACAGCCTGCTTTAGATTCTTCTGGAAAGTGGTAGGATTTTTATTTCACTGGGAGAGTGGTTCAATATGATCAGCTGATGAGCATGGCAATAAGAATTCACAGACTTCAGAGCAGAAGACTTAAACCCTAAGGTAGCTTGACCACAAAGCTAAGCAAGGGTGTGTCAGTCTGTGGCTCTGCTTGTTACCTTCATTTATGAACTCTGCCAAAAAATGCAACATTTCTGTACCTGGAATTCTTTGTCCCTAGACTTCCTGAGAGATTGGTGTCCTAAAAGACAGTGGTTTGCAACCCATGGAGCTGCAAATCCAGTACAGCAGAAGTCGTCCTACTAACAGTTGAATGAAATCAAACTGAGTATTTCCTTAAAGACACTGGGCTTCAACATTTTTGTTCAATATCTTCTAAAGGAATTTTGAAAATCTATATACGTTCCTTCAGTTTTATGTTATAATCTAAAAGTTTTCATCAAAACTTAAATGGTTGCAAAGGGTGTAATATATGGTCTGTTGTAAATATTGGCTTTCAAAAGTAATACTATTACTCAGCTTGTTATAATATATCTAATGGAATATAAGTAGTATAGCACCATGACACCCACCATCATCCATTTAGTAAGCGATAGGAATTTTACATCATTTCTTTTTCCCTTTGAATTCTTATTTCCATTCTTTTACAAAATTTTATTATAATAAAAGATCTTTCTGTGCTTAGGAGTATTTAAATTTTACCTTAGTATAATTACACCTTAGTTTTCTATAATAAATATAAAGTGAAATTACAATTTGTTTCTTTCCTGTGACCTTTGGCTCTGTTAAAAGACAATGCATCTGGATGGAGCTGTCATTGCGATTATTGCCAGTAGTACCTGTGGCAGAGACAGTACTCTGTGCTCACCACACCCTTTTTCTTCTTGAAAGTCCAAGAAGTTTTTATTTCGTAGTCTTCCACTGGGAGAGTGGGCAGAACTGAAATCTTGTTTCCTATCCTAGACAGTTAAAAGTGTATTGAGACCAGGTGTGGTGGCTCACACCTGTAATCCCAGCATTTTGGGAGGCTGAGGCAGGTGGATCCCTTGAGGCCAGGAGTTCGAGACCTGACCAAGATGATGAAACCCCATCTCTACTAAAAATACAAAAATTAGCTGGGTGCAGTGGTGTGTGCCTGTAGTCCCAGCAACGTGGAGGCTGAGGCAGGAGAATTTCTTGAACCCAGGAGGCAGAGGTTGCAGTGAGCTGAGATCGTGCCACTGCACTCCAGCCTGGGTGATAGAGGGAGATTCTGTCTCAGAAAGAAAGAAAGAGAGAGAGAAGAAAGAAAGAAAGAAAGAAAGAAAGAAAGAAAGAAAGAAAGAAAGAAAGAAAGGAAGGAAGGAAGGAAGGAAGGAAGGAAGGAACGAAGGAAGGAAGGAAGGAAGGAAGGAAGGAAGGAAGGAAAGAAAGAAAAGAAAGAAAGAAAGAAAGAAAAAAGAAAGAAAGAGAGAGAGAGAAAGAAAAAGTGAATTGAATTTCTCTGTCTCTCTCTCTCTCTCATCTTCCCAAGTGGAACTAGAAACTCTGGTGGCAGAGATACAAGATGGAAGCAGAGCTATCTGGGTCACCCTTGGAAGAGAGTCCCCAAGAAGGGCTCCTCATCTGCATCAAACTGTGCGATGAATGAGCAATCAAGTTTGTTGTGTTAAACCATTGAAGTTTTAGGTTTACTTATTACAGTTAGGGAGTTTATACTGTCCTGATGATTATGGGGTATAACTGATGAAAACAACATGAATATATTATAACTTTAGACAGGTAATTATTAAGATTAGAAAATCAAACTCTTAAAATGCATCTCAATGAAAACATTGAGAAATCTTGTTTGTGTAGATGGGAATGAAGACAGCCGTGGCAATGTCTCTCAATTCCCATTGAGTTATATGCACAAGGTGATCTATAAGAAAAAATTTTTAATAATCTGTCAATTTAGCAACCGCTTGACTTGCAAAGGAATTTTTTTTTTACCCAGGGATTCGAGTCACTCATTTTCTTGACATCCTCCCCAATATTTCAAATTACCATTTTTTTGGAGCTCCAGAGTACTTTGTATCCCATTGCAAATCACCATAGCAAGATTTTGTGAAATGGGAGAAAACTACTGGAAAAGGGAGGTGGGTAAAGATTTCTCAGACAGTCAATTTTATGAACAAGTTATATGCAATTTGAAAATCCGTATATTAATTCCCTAAAAACTATCTATATCAATATACTCTTTGACGGTCTCTATGAATGCCCTGGGGAAAAAGATGCTGGTTAGGGAAGAGGGAGAGGAGTCAGGAGCTGCAGTGTCTCCTGACCTAATCCTCCTTTGGCTGCAGAGCTTTACCCAACCCTTGGTCCATCTTTCCCTGAGCTTCCTCCTAACCCACATTAGCTCCCAGTAAAAAAGGTCCTGATCAGGATTAAAATCTGTAACACATAAGGAGTTATTTTAAATCAATGAGAAAAGTATGATTACTCTAACAAAAAAGATGAGCAAATGATATGAAAAGACAATCAACAAGAGAAGAAATACAAATGGTTAATCCCTATAGAAAATCTTAAAACTCACTCAGAAATCATAGATATGCAACTTAAGATAATGAAATACCATTTTGGAAATCAAATTGGAAAGAATACATGAACCTCTAGTGGTGGTTAGGAGGAAAATAAACTGGTTCAACTCTTCCAGGTAGCAATTTGGCAATGTGCATCAAAAGTCTTAAAACGTATAAAATTGAGCTAGCAATCCCAACTCTAAGAATTATTCTAACAAATTATGAATATGGAAAATGAAGATTCAGCCTCAAGTTTTATCACAGTGTTCTGGTCAAGGTTCTTTTGGTTGTAAGTATTAGGTTGCAAAGTATCTTTCATTTGAAATGCCTCTCCTCTACTGTTTTTGCTGGATCTCTTAGTTAAAATTCTTGGTTGATTTAGTCTGATTGCTTGCTGAGTGCCAATAGATTAGCCTCATCCTAGCAGCTGTTTGGGAGAAGAGGTGTCATGATGTATAGGGTTGCTTCTTCCAGGTACTATATGGGGTTAGAGTTGGGTTCTTCATATCAAACAGGAAATGAAATAAACATAGCATATCTAAAATGATGAAGAACAGAACCAATTTAAAATTCTGACCTAGTATGTGAAGCAAACTCTGACATCATGCAATAAGATAGTTATTAAAAATGTTCTTATGGAAGAACACTGACATCATGCAATGAGATAGTCACTAAAAATGTTCTTATAGAAGACTACTTAATAACATGGGACTAGACTTGTGATACTTTTCTATTTTTAGAGAAAACATAGAAACACTGCAAAAAAGAGTGTAACTTCATTTTAAAATTCGTATATTTGTAAAGAAACAATATGCAGCAAAACTGTAGTAATAGAAATATGTGGATGGTGGGACTACCAGCTATTATTAATTTCTTTTCTTTATGAAATCATTATTTTCTAAATTAATTACAGTTAACATGTATAAGTATTTTGATAAGAAAAACAACATTACGATCCAGCAAGAATTCTTCAATCTCCAAGAGGACTGAAAAGAAACAAAGTGAATCTCAAATTTTGGATGAACTATTAATAATTAGGTTCTTCTTGGGGATTCAGACAACAGGCTGCAAAACACCTACCCAGCTCCTGGAAGCGCTGAGCATACATGGGCTCTGCTCAGCAGCAACAGCAGGTTCCAATTGCTATAGCCAGGGGAGGAAGAGATGCCACGGAGAGGAGTCCCCACATCTGTTCTTCCTGCTCCCCACTTTCCTCCAGGAATTCTAAAGCCCTTCAGCTATATTTTATGATTTCTATATGAAGACATGTAGTTTAGGGCAAAGAAAATTGGACTCAGAAACAGAGGGTTCAAATCTGTTCTGATACTTTACTAGTTAATCATCATTAAGCCACTAAACCTCTATGAGCCACAGTAAAATGGAGAAAATAATAGGCAACCTGTTTATTCATATGGTTGTTTCAACACTTTAACGAGACAATATGTGAAAGTACTTGAAAAAATGATATGCATACAAGCACACATACATGCTTCTCTCTCACACACACCCTCTCTATACACACAAATACACATACACACACATGCACACACACAAAAATACTGTATCTCAAATGTATACATTAAACAACTGGGGAAATACAAATTAGAAACCTAAATCCTTGATTAGACCTTGGCTAAACGTAAATGAAATTATAGATCCTGTGGATTCGATGAGATGCCTCGAGAAGAAAATGTCTTGTTGACGCAAATACTTTGAGAAGTGCTGATTATTATTCTCTCTATAAGATAGAAAGAAAGACTTTCTGTTGGTGCCAGGCCAACTCAGAGTCAGAAGAGAATAAGCAGGATTCAGAGGAGGTTTGATTCAAACTGGAAGAGACAAGAGGGTGCAGAACTTGAGGAACAGGCCCAATAGGCTGAGTGCTGTGGCCCTGCTGGTGGAAGAGAAGGTACAAGAAGAGACCACTCTAGTGGATGATCCCTTTCAGATGAAAACAGGTGGTATGGTATCCACCATAGTTTCCTAAAGAAACTAAACAAAAGGCACAAAAATAAAATCAGTGAAGAGGAAAACCCTGGGGACACTGTTTTCTGCAGAAACCAACTGAAGGGATGCAGACATAATAAAGTGCGTTGAGACAGAGCTGAAGAAGAGGAAAGAGATTATGGAAGACAAGGAATAGAAAGTCAAACTGAAGAACACAGAGGACTGCCTTTATGAACTTCAAGAAAACATTTGTGTTTCCTCAGCAAAGAAGACAGAGGAGATGCTTTCTAGCCAGATGCTGAGTGGCATCCCCAAGGTGGACCTCAGCATCAATGCTAAAATAAAAAATAATATCATTGCCATGGAGGATGCCAAGGCCCATCTGGGAAAGAGCAGCAGAACAAAAAGAAAGACAGTGAGACGTCCTTTGTGCCTACCAACGTGGCTGTGAGTATGTGCTGAACAACCAATTTTTATCATGAGGAGCTCAACAGCCTCATACACAGAAACAAAGAGCCTTGAAAGCAGGTGACAGGGAGAAGCCAGAGCCTGAGTGGTCCTTTCCAAATGGCAAGCATCCTGTTAATGAGAAGGCCCCTGATGACTATCACTATGAGAAGTTCAAGAAGATGAACAGGCGGTACTGAGATGTGTAGAATGGAATGTAAATACCAGTTCTTTCTCCCTCCATCCCTTTCACTGAAAAATGCTTCCTGGATAGAACCATGCTCATTTGCCATTAAACAGTTCCAAAAATAGACTTTCTTACTCCTGCTGCTTACCTGCTGGATTTTTCAAGCACTAAATTCGTAACTTTTTGAAATAAAGCAATGCATAGATTTCCTATTTAAAAGCAAACTCTATTCTTGTGGGCACTAAATCTTGTTTGTAAAGGTATTGGCTTTCTCTTAACATTTGTTCTTGGTCGGGAGGAAGCAACTATGTGTCCATGGTATGCTATTAACAATACCCTTTAGACTGTGCTTTTATCATTATATATGCAATCTTGTCTTCTACTTTCACATATTTGAAATGGGTTCAGAAATCCATCCTTCATTGTTTAGAGTGGGTCTAGCTGACAGCAGAAAAATACTAGAATATCAGAGGAATACTGGTATATTCTAACTTTTACAAAGTTTTTTATTAAGAAAGAAAAGGCAACACTATATATATTTTTATCACTTTCAGAATTTAATTATTAAATACAAAATGAATTTAAAAAATGAAAGATAATCCTCCTGCCATCGCCACCATCCTGGCCTCGGGGGCGTCGGCCTCCAGGTCCCCGGGAGGAGAACTCCCAGAGCTACTAAATCCTCACTGGAGGCAGTGGTTTCTTATGCGAGGGGACGTTGCGGAGGGCCCAACTTTGGGAGCCGGGCCGGTCGGTCTTTGAGGTCCGCAGAGGGACGTGATGGGCGGGAATGTGACGACCCGGCTCCTCCACTGGTGGGGCCGCCTGTGGTGCTTACGGACTCGGCAGATCCAGTGTCCAGTGGTAATCTGTGAAAATGGTTCGCTATTCACTTGACCCGGAGAACCCCACGAAATCATGCAAATCAAGAGGTTCCAATCTTCGTGTTCACTTTAAGAACACTCGTGAAACTGCCCAGGCCATCAAGGGTGTGCATATTCGAAAAGCCACGAAGTATCTGAAAGATATCTCTTTACAGAAACAGTGCGTACCATTCCGACATTACAATGGTGGAGTTGGCAGGTGTGCCCAGGCCAAGCAGTGGGGCTGGACACAAGGTCGGTGGGCCAAAAAGAGTGCAGAATTTTTGCTGCACATGCTTAAAAACGCAGAGAGTAATGCTGAACTGAAGGGTTTAGATGTAGATTCTCTGGGCATCGAGCATATCCAAGTGAACAAAGCACCTAAGATGCTCCGACGAACCTACAGAGCTCATGGTCGGATTAACCCATACATGAGCTCTCCCTGCTACATTGAGATGATCCTTACTGAAAAGGAACAGATTGTTCCTAAACCAGAAGAGGAGGTTGCCCAGAAGAAAAAGATATCCCAGAAGAAACTGAAGAAACAAAAACTTATGGCACGGGAGTAAATTCAGCATTAAAATAAATGTAATTAAAAGGAAAAAAAAAGATAAAGAATGTTTACTTTCTTCTGAAAACAGGAGCTAAATAGGCCAGGTGTGGTGGCTCACACCTGTAATCCCAGCATTTTGGGAGGCCGAGGCAGGCAGATCACCTGAGGTCAGGAGTTCACAACCAGTCTGGCCAACATGGCAAAACCCCATCTCTACTAAAAATACAAAAATTAGCTGGGCCGGCTGGCTGGTGCCTGTAAACCTAGCTACTTGGGAGACTAAGGCGGGAGGATCGCTTGAACCCAGGAGGCAGAGGTTGCAGTGAGCCGAGATGGTGCCACTGCACTCCAGCCTGGACAGCAGGGTAAGACTCTGCCTCAAAAAGAGAAAAAAGAAAAAAAAGAAAACAAGAGCAAAATAAACAAGAAACATTGCTGAAAGATAAGCTAGGGGAGCAAAGGTCTTATTTAAATTGAAATATTTTACTGTAGTGTTTAGAATATAATAAATTATAACCCCTTTCTTCTAACGTTTACTGAGAAAGGCAACATGTTCTCTAAGTTACTCAATTTTTTTTTTTTTTGAGACAGGATCTTGCTCTGTCACCCAGACTGGAGTGCAATGGCGCAATCTCAGCTCACTGCAACCTCTGCCTCCTGGGTTCAAGCGATTCTCCCGCTTCAGCCTCCCAAGTAGCTGGGACTATAGGAACCTCCCACCACGCTTGGCTACTTTTTGTATTTTTAGTAGAGATGAGGTTTCGCTACGTTGGCCAAGCTGGCCTCAAACTCCTGACTTCAAGTGATCCACCCGCCTCAGCCTCCGAAAGTGTTGGGATTACAGGCATGAGCCACTGTGCCCACCCAGTTATTCAAATATTAACAATAATTTGACCATTAACCATAAAATCTGAGATTACCACAAAGCTGGTAAAACATCTCTGATACAGAACGTTGTATTTGTTTGCTTCGCTATGTGTAGAATATATTATAAGAAATTCCCTTTGTTCTCAGCTGAGTATGAGCTATCCATTTTGGAGAGGCCACCTATTCCTCAGTCACTAAACTCACCAGCCAAATTAAACCCCCACCATACGTACTGGCTAGGTTCTCTTATTAGTCCAACACCTTGGCTCTAGCTTTCTCTGTATAGACCCCCTGAATCAAAGGATGCTTCTAGCAGATTCAGCTTCCAATACAGAGAAGTCTGACTTATTTCACGTTATTCCAGGTTACATGTGGGCAGTGGGCAGTAAAAGAAGATAAACTAAATTTTACTATATGCATTTATGTGTTGTTGAAATATGATTTTATCAATAATTTACTGTCTTTGTAATAATAAATACCTTTGTAAGTGCTTTGAATATAGCACACTATAGACACTATTATTCATATATAAACTGGAGTGAGGGGTTGGGGCTTCACATCTTCCTCCATGCACTGAAGTGAACCAAAAACTACCCTCCAGTTACTTGTCCTGAAGCTGGATCTGTTCACAGATGCATTTCCTTTCTTCTTTCTTTTCTTTTATTTTCCTTCCTTCCTTCCTTCCTTCCTTCCTTCCTTCCTTCCTTCCTTCCTTCCTTCCTTCCTTCCCTTCTTTCCTTCTCTTTCTCACTCTTTTCTTTCTTTGTTTTTCTTTCTTCTCTCTCTCTTCCTTTCTTCTTTCTTCCTTCCTTCCTTCCACTCCCTCTCCCTCCCCCCTCCCCCTCCCCTCCCCTCCCCTTCCCTTCCTTTCCTTTTTCTTTTTCCATCACTCAAGCTAGAAAGTGGTGGCATGATCATAGTTTAATGCAGTCTTCAGCTCCTGGGCTCAAGTGGTCCTCCCACCTCAGCCTCCCAAATAGCTGGGACCACAGGTGTGCCACCATGACCTGCTAATTATTATTATTATTATTGTAGTGACAAGTGTCTCTCTATGTTATTCAGGCTGGTCTTGAACTCCCGGTCTCAAGCGATCCTCCTGCCTCAGCCTCCCAAACTGTTGGGATTACAGGCATGAGCCACCAGACTGGATCACAGATGCCTTTTCTTGACATCTATGTTACTGGCCTGCCCATCCATTAATTTAAAAAAAATTGAATTGCCAGCATTAAAAAGCTCAGGTGATCTTTGCATAAAAATACAATATGGTGAATAAAGTGGATTTTTAGTTTGCATACATTCTACATATTGTCACTCCCCGCCCCCAGAGGCTGGGCAACTGAAAGGGACATTTCTAAGCTGGGCAGTCAGATGTGATTTAACTTAAACTTTGACCAACGAGATTCATTCAAGTAAGATTTAAAAGGCAGGCGTCCTGGCTGCTCCTGGTGGTTGGCATGATCAGTTCAAGCCCGCTTTGGGGTTTTTTGTAGCAGCGTTACTGCTACAAAAAACCCTTTGTAAGGGTCAAAAGGTGGATGGTGTCAGCAGCATCTTTACGCTGTTGTTATTTTTGTTGGTAGTGTGGCCCTGGACGGGTGAAGCATGGCTCTGGAACCAGCAGCAGCAGCAGCAGCAGCAGCAGCAGCAGCAGCAATATCTTCCCATTTCCTATGTTGTTCCCGGAGCAAACCGTTCAGGGGGAAGCTTACTGATTTCCGGTCCTCTGACTCAGGCAGGGTTAGCAGCTTCCTTTAGGGGCAATTTTTCCTTGTTCCCTGTCAGCAAGTCCTGGAGGCCTGGCCTTAACACGTTCTAAGCACCTAATTCCCTGTGTTGAAGCCCTTTGCCCTTTATGCTTAAAATAGCTAGAGTGGTTTCTGTTTTCTGTAATAGAACTCTAATACACAGGAAAAATAAGAGACCTAGCAACATCTGGCTCCTATTTCAGTTCTGATAACAATAAGCTGGTCATGAGCAGTCAGCTCTAGGTTGCATATTCTCTACCACACCTTATTGTAACCCCCAAATGGATATCACTTGTCAAATGCTATTTTATCATTGTATTTTTTAGTGTTTGTTTTTAACAGACATCCATTTCTCTTCATTGTTTTACCTTCTTGCACTGTGTAGGGATTTGAGTTTGAAAACTTACTAATACCTACCCAAAGCTTGGTGGAAAACATTTTTTTAAAAAATTTCTTAAAGAATGTAATTCTTTCATTTTGAACATACTCCAAAATGTCCCCTAATTAAAGCCAGAAAACTGGACACCTGAACTGCATTATTTAGGTCCCAGTTAGAACTATTTTTACTGAACAATGAAACCAGCGTTATTAATCCTAGATGTGTTATTGAGGAAACTGTAATGTCACCTCTACAGGGACACAACAAACAGATTTCTTTCAAGTCAAGTTTTATCTTATAATCACGTAATAGGTCACGTTTGTTTTTTGCATTGGCTGTTAGAAAGGTAGGGCCAGAGGCTACTTGAAGGGCTGACTTCTCACACTGTACATGGCTTTATTTAGGCTTTTATGCTGTGTACTAGCCCTACTCCTGACTGAGTCTCATGGTTACTATCCTGTTTTTCTCTTCAGCAGATTTATTCCTATTTTTAAAAACATTTCATTGTGCTTTTTTCTTTTAGTTTTATAGTTTCAGATCTTACATTTAAGACTTTAACCCATTTTGAGTTGATTTATTTAAATTTAATTTTTATTTCTTATTGACAAATAATTACATATTTATGGGGCAAAATATGATGTCTTAGTGCACATATACATTGTGGAATAAACAAATTAGACGAATTAACATATCTGTCCCCTCACATACTTATCATTTCTTTGTGGTAAGAACATTTTAAATCCACTTTTAGGAATTTTGAAATATACAATACATTATTTTAACTATAGTCACCTTGTGCAATAGATCATCAGAACTCGTCCCTCCATCTAACTGAAACTTTGTACCCTTTGACTAACATTTCCCCTTGCTCTGCCTGCTGCCTTCCCCTCCCCCACCAGCCTCTGGTTCCAGAGAGATCATGCGGTGTTTGTCTTTCTGCGCCTGGCTTATTTCGCTTAGCAGAATGTTCTCTGGATTCCGCTATGTTGTCACAAATGACAAATTTTTGTTCTTTTTTTAAGGCTGCATGTTATTTCATTGGGTATATATATAGCATATTTTAAAAAAAGCAGTTCATCTGAGAATGGTCACTTACGTTGGTTCCATATCTTGGCTGTTGTGAGTAGAACTGCAATGAACATGGAAGTACGAATATCCCTTCAACATACAGATTTGTTCTTTTGGATGTATACCCAGAAGTGAGACTGCTGGATCATATGGTAATACTATTTTTAGTTTTTGGAGGAATCTCCATATTGTTTTCCAAAATGACTGTACTACTAATTTACATCCCCACCAATAGTGTGCAAGGGTTCCCTTTTCTCCACATCTTTGCCAATACTTATATCTCATCTTTTTGATAATAGCTACTCTACCAGGTGTGCGGTTTTTATTGTACTATGTTTAATATCCCTATTAAATCTTCTTGTAACAAGATGGAGAATGAATATTTTAGTGAACTGCCTTCACTTCCCCTGCTCTACTCCTTTGATTATTTCTAATACACATCTGTTCCTTAGTTCTCTCTGTGCTCAAGTATGCATTTCCTCCAGTGTCTTAACAGACCAAGGCTATTCATGGGTGTGTTTGGGGTTTTGCAATCTAACAAATATTCTAAAGATATGGTCAAGTCAAACAGTGAGAAACTTTTAGAAAAAATCAATTTGTTCAATGATTATTGCTTAAGAATTGCAGGAGCTACAGATTTCTGTGTAAATCAAATGGAAGACTCAGTTTTTTGAGGAAGCAAATAATTATACTTCTTTTGATGACATAAGACTGAGAAATATCCAACATCTGATCCCAAGTAACTTGTTTTTTCCTTTTTTTAAATTAAATATTTTATTTTGAGATATTTATATTTCACGTGCTATTGTAAGAATAATATAAGACCTCTTGTATACCTTTTACCCAGTTTCCCCTAAGGAAATATCTTACAAAACTAGAACAACATCACAGCTAAGATATTTACAGAGATACAGTCAAGACACAGAATATGTTCATCGTCACAAGAATCCTTCATGTTGCTCTTTTATAGCTATATCCCCTTCCCCACCAACCCCACCCCCTCTTCAATCCCTGGCAACCACTAATATTTCCTTCATGTGTATACTTTTTAAATTTCAAGAATGAGCCAATCTCTGTGGCTGGCCTAAATGTTCCTCATTAGTAAATACACTACACTTACCAGCACCCTTCCCTCACGTTGATCCATTATTTGCTCTTCTCTAACCTACCGTATGCCTAAGAAGGCTGACCTTTGAGGATCACATGACCCAGGCTCCCTGTTCTCTGGTTTCCAATTGGGTTCAGCTGTTGGAGGAACTTTCAGAAAATGGAGGGAGTGGGAGAAGACAGATTAAGAGTATTCATCACTCTGTGTACCTCTCCACTCCAATTCCTTATCATGATTAGGGCACTGGCTATATTAGCTGTGCTGGAAGATTGCATCTCCAGTTAGGTGGTCCTACTTCCATGGCTTGAGGTTCTCTGTAGATTCTGGTAACTTGGTTCATTGCCTTTTAGGCCTAAGAGTGACAGCTCTCCACTCTTGCTAGTTCCTGCAGTACCTCACATGTTGAGAGGTGACAACATGCTAGCAGCCCTAGCTCTAGGTGCCTCCTCTGCCTTGGCGTCCACTCTGGTGGCGCTTGAGGAGCCCTTCAGCCCACCAGGGCACTGTGGGAGCCCCTCTCTGGGCTGGTTGAGGCCAGAGGCCGCTCCCTCTGCTTGCCGGGAGGTGTGGAGGGAGAGGAGCGAACGAGAACCGGGGCTGTGGGCGGGGCTCACAGGCCAGGGCGAGTTCTGGCAGGTGCGGGCACGGGCTCCGCGGCCCGCACTCGGAGCAGCTGGCTGGTGCCACCTGCTGGGGGCAGAGAGTGGCTTAGCACCCGGGCCAGCAGCTGTGGTGGGTGCGCTGGGTCCCCCAGCAGTGCCGGCCTGCGGGGGGGGGGGGGGTGGCTCAAGTTCTCACTGGGCCTCAGTTGCCTCCCCACGGGGCAGGGCTCGGGACCTGCAGCGTGCCATGCCCAAACCCCCGCCTTCCACCGCAGTGGGCTCCCCCGCCGCCGGAGCCTCCCCAACTAGCACCGCCCCCTGCTCCACGGTGATCGGGACCATCAACCGCCCAGGGGTTGAGGAGTGTGAGCACATGGCAGGGGACCCGCGGGCAGCTTGGCCTGCAGCCCAGCTGTGGGATATACTAGGTGAAGCCTGATAAGCTCCTGAGTCTAATAGGGACTTGGAGAACCTTTATGTCTAGCTAAGGGATTGTAAATGCACCAATCAGAACTCTGTGTCTAGCTCAAGGTTTGTAAATACACCAATCAGTCTGTATCTACCTAACCTAGTGGGGACTTGGAGAACTTTTATGTCTAGCTAAAGGATTGTAAATGCACCAATCAGCACTCTGTGTCTAGCTCAGGGATTATAAATGCACCAATCAGCACTCTGTCAAGATGGACCAATCAGCTCTCTGTAAAACAGACCAATCAGCTCTCTGTAAAATGGCCCAATCAGTAGGATGTGGGTGGGGCCAGATAAGGGAATAAAAGCAGGCTTGTGTCAGGCACTGCTATAGCCCAGGCTATCAAAGACACTTGCTTCATGTTCTGGAAGATAGGGAGAGACAGAGATTTTTTTGAAAAGAGGGAAGAAGAATAGAAGGAGAAAAAGAAGTGGGAGGGAGAGAGTTAAGGAGGAAGAAGAGAAGAAATACTAGAGAGGAGAGATTGCTTCAGATGAGAAAAGGGACAGAAACCTTGGTCAAGTGAGTTGCCTGCTGTCAAGGAGTGAAGTTATCTTGGAAAATGAATTTATTAGGCACCACCTTGATGAACTGAAAATTAGGAGGGACAAAGGAATCCAATAATAATTGAGATTGCATTCCTCGATCTAGAACAATTCTTTACGAAAAAAGTTTCCTGATCTAGGCAAGAGTAATATTTAATTAGGTTTGAAGAAAAATGAAGAATTATGGGATATTGTTCACAACAGATTTGTGGATTATGGTTCACACTACCTACTTAATGATTTGATGATTCCAGCCTTAATGCTGAGATTTTCAGGATCCGAGAATGGACTGTTTTGTAGTTTAAAAGGTTCTTGCTCTATCTTCAATAAATAATTTGTCATTGTCATTTCATGTCAATTTATGGATTATCACCAAAGTTTAATAAACACTACACATTGGCTTAGTCTAATCATTTTGCATCTCTTATTTCATTTGTCTTAACCCTGTGAAATATATATTTTCCTAATTTTGCAGATAAGAACCCTTAAGTGCTGAGAGCTTAAATAACTTTCCTAAGGACACACAACTCATATGTGGAAGGTACGGAATTCAGCTTTATCTTTTAATGACTATGCCATATTGCCTTTTGATGAGGCATATTTTATTCAATGGTCTTGACCGCTCTTCCTTGCAGGGGAGGGAGGTAGCTCCTACACATCCTTTGCATCCCTGATCAAGAGTCATATACTTAAAGAGCTATCCTCACGTTCCTGTCCAGGTATACCCCAAATAAAAGTTATGATAGCACTGTGCATTCCTCCTTTGTAACACTTACCACCATCGAAATTTTATTTGCTTGTGTGATTTTGTCTGCCTTCTCTCCTCTAGACTGTAAGCCGCATGAGAGAGGCCATGTCTCGTTTTGTTCCGTTACATCTCCAGCACTTAACACAGTGCCTGACACATAACGAGTGCTCAATAAATGTTTGTTAATTGATTAAATGAACCCTTTGTCTTTATTTCATAGAATTAAAATTAGAGTCAGAAGTAATCCGAGCTACTCACCATCCCACTCACCCTTTAGAGGTCCTTTGGCACCATTCTAACAAACTGGTCAACTAACTGATCTTGAACACTCCAGTTTTGGATCGGTCTGACTGCTAGTGGCAGTCACAGTTCAGGGAAGTATAGTAATGAGCTCCAGTGCTCTCCCTTACCCTACAGCTCATGAAAGACTTCACCCAAGTTTTGTCTTCTTTAGACTGTGTGTGCCCAGTGCTTTAGACTACTCTCCTATGATCATCCTGTCTGTATTCTTCTGAATGTGTGCTCCTCATGTTTGGTATTCAAGGAAAACATCTCAACATTGGATATAGTCTGACCAGATTTATTAGATTCTGAACCGACATTCTGCTAATTTAATCTCGCCACTAATTTACACAGAGTTTGCAATTTCAACTTCCATTTAAAATATGTGTAATGGAGGTAGTTTGATCACTGTCCAGTGTTTCCTAAGTTCCTGTGCTGTGCCTCTCTCTTCCACACCACCCTGTTCCCCTTGACACACTAGAAGCCAGGAATTCTCATCCACCATATTTAAGGGACTGGCAAGAGGCTTAAGAGTATCCTGGACAATTGAGAAATGTGGGGATATTCATATGGGGCAGTATAGATGGAGTTCAAAAAAGTCTTGGGACACAGGTGAATGTTCTTAGGCTAAAAAAACCACAGGTGTCATGAGAACACCCATTAATAGAAGGGATAGCAAAATAGCCCCTCCCCCCATGCTGTGTGTAGTGCTCTTTCAAGCTATAATTAGTTATCTCAGCTTCCCGTGAAAGCTCCTACGTAGCTCCTACACATCCTTTGGATCCCTGGTCAAGAGTCATGTCCTTAGAGAGGCATTCTCATATCCATCCTGCTACCGAATTCCAACAGTTCTGCATGGTCTTCTGATGTTGACCATCTTCACCTCCACCAAACCTCTTCCCTGAGTGACTCCAAGTCAGGTTCTCCTCTCCCCTATCCCTGACTCCAGGTGCTGTTCTGTCTCTATATCTGCCAGCTCTCCTTGAGGGGAGGCTGAGGTCTTGGTCCTTCATCTAATCTCTTTCTGTTTCTATGTCATGATCTCTGGAGTCCCTCAGGATGGTGCTTTGGTTCTCAAAAGCATGCTTCAGAGTCACAAAGCCAAACATGTACTATTTATTCCCTTTTATTCTCAATGTAACCATTCTACTTTCCTTGAGACAATGTGGTCACATAAAAGGAAGCTGGGAAAGAAAAACCCAAAATTAATTTTTGAAAATATTGTATTGTTGGCCGGGCATGGTGGCTCATGCCTGTAATCTCAGCACTTTGGTAGGCTGAGGCAGGTGGATCACCTGAGGTCAGGAGTTCAAGACCAGCCTGGCCAACAAAGTGAAACCCTGTCTTTACTAAACATACAAAAATTAGCCGGGCGTGGTGGTGCATGCCTGTAATCCCAACTACTGAGGAGGCTGAGGCAGGAGAATTGCTTGAACCCAGGAGGCAGAGGTTGCAGTGAGCTGAGATTGTGCCATTGCACTCCAGCCTGGGAAATAAGAGGGAGACTCCCTCTCAAAAAAAAGAGAAAGAAAGAAAGAAGAAAGAAAGAGAGAGAGAGAGAGAGACAGAGAGAGAGAAAGGAAGGAAGGAAGGAAGGAAGGAAGGAAGGAAGGAAGAAAGAAGGAAAGAAAGAAAGGAAGGAAGAAAATATTGTATTGTTACAATCGTGTTGCTGCTAAGCTATATTGGTATTTGTGCCATGAATTCTTTTGGCTTCAATAACATGATCTGAACACTTTTGAATGGAGGTTTTTTGGTGTTGATGAGATTATTTTGTCTAAAGGAAATTCCCATTTTAATTTTCAATGGAATTGCCTAATATAAGATATTCTTTCATTAGAAATGCTCATTTATTCAAGAACCGTTTATTGAGTGACTACTAAATGCCAGGATGTTTGCTTTTCTACTTTCCTTATTTAAAGAGCATATGCCTCGGAATTATCAGAATTGATACACTCTGATAATGAACAAGCTAGTCTTTGTTCTAATGGGCTAAACTTCTAGTACAATTTTTTTTTCTTTTTTAGAAAAAATTGCTGGAGTGCAATGATGCAATCTTAGCTCACTACAACCCCTGCTTCCCAGGTTCAAACAATTCCCCTGTCTCAGCCTCCTGAGCAGCTGGGACTACAGGTGCGCACCACCACACCCATCTAATTTTTTGTATTTTAGTAGAGACAGGATTTCATCATGTTTCCCAGGCTGGTCTCGAACTCCTGAGCTCAGACAATTCATCCGCCTTTGCCTCCCAAAGTGTTAGGATTACAGGCGTGAGCCACCGCGCCTGGCCTAGTGCAATTTTAGTATGGATATATTCATGTATTCATTCAACATGTTTTCTGAGTCCCAGATTAACCTTTAGCACTCAGTGTAGGAAAGACATGGCACCTGTACTCAACTGTAGTGGATAAAATAGATAAATAAGACAATAATTTCTTTAAAGAGTCTTTAAGGTTATTTGATGCAGACAAGGAAGGTCCTTGAGTCAGGGAGGACTTCTCAGAGGATGTGAGCCTTGGACTTTAATTGGGGGGATGAGAGGAAGCTCACCAAGTGAGGAAATATGAGATAGAGGCTTCAGAACTTGCAAAACACAGAGGCAAGAGGAAGAAGAGTATGTTTGGAGAATGACAACCTGTAGACCAAGCAGAATGACTTTTGTCCAAATATAGTTCATCATGTAAGAAAGAACTTAATTTCTCTGAATCCCTGTGTTTCTTGTTTTTTTTTTTTTTTTTTTTTTTTTTTTTTTTTTTGTTGTTGTTGTTGTTGTTGTTTTTTCTTTTGAGATGGAGTCTCACTCTGTTGCCCAGGCAGGAGTGCAGTGGTGCTATCTCGGCTTACAGCAAGCTCCGCCTCCCGGGTTCATGCCATTCTCCTGCCTCAGCCTCTCGAGTAGCTGGGATTACAGGCGCCCGCCACCTCTCTTGGCTAATTTTTTTTTTGCATTTCAGTAGAGACAGGGTTTCACTGTGTTAGCCAGGATGGTCTCGATCTCCTGATCTGGTGATCCCCCCGTCTCGGCCTCGCAAAGTGCTGGGATTACAGGCAGTGAGCCACCGCGTCCGGCCTCCTGTGTTTCTTCTTTCTTAACAAGAATAAAAACTTGACAGCCTAAGTGGAAGCCATCCACATGCTTGCTGGTATGAATGAACTGTATCATGCTGAGAGACACTGGTGCCTCAGGATACTTCAGTGCACGAGAAAGCAGAGAAGTGTCAGGGTTGGCTCCAGAAGTAAGATTGCTTGGGAATCTGTTTTTTTTTTTTTTTTTTTTGTCCTAAAATATTATGGTATGTCCTGCTGTGGGACCTCTAGTTCAATTCTGCAGTTTTTTGTGACACAATTTACATTGTGATTTGTATATCAGCTACAAATCCTGGGAAAAATCCATACCAGGCTTTGGTAGACGTCACTTACTGTCAAGCATGACTTCAACTTTTCCTCTACCACGTGCTCTCAGGTTAATAAGAGGAAAATGCTTTTGAAAGGTGAATATTTATGGAAGACAGTTTGGAAACACAATTTTCTTCAATGTAAATGGTTGATGGAGTTTTTATTTATTCAATCTATAAGTGCCCTGAGATGCTCCTTAGTACCGCAAATGAAGTTCCTAAATCATTTCTTTGTGACTGACCCTTCTTACCTGCTTCAGTCTAAACAGAAAGGTACCACATTGGATTCTAATCACTTGGCTGAATTAAGATCAATGCTATGAATTCAGCTCAAGATCCCTAATAACAGCCTCCTCCTTTATACCTCAGCACTCAGAGGATGACAAGTAGATAAAGAACCAATGTATGTATTATGTCAATTATGCTCACAATTGTTTAAGGAAGAATTGCCAATTTTATAAATGGAAATGCAAGTAAAAGGCTATCATTGACCTTTTAACTGATAGGTCTACTTGTTTCAAAGGTCGTCACAAACTTTTGCTATATCTTGGTCTTGAAAATAGCCCTTTTATTGGACTGGAAAAAATGTTTTAAAGTTTTGAAATGTGCAAACCTTGTATAATAAAGTTGGTATAGTTGAACCTCGGAAAATTAAACGCATGAGTACAATTGCACTTTCTGTTTCAAATGCTTCACTCATTTTCTGAAAATTTCAATGAGAAACTAATATCAGATCCTAAATTAACCTGCTAGGAGGAATCTGGACAAGTTATTTTCAGAGCGCATTTTTTTCTTTTCCGAATTCATCTTAGCTTCTTGCTCTTAGCTTAGACTTTGAAGCTCACTTCTTCACATGTATTTTGTCAGGAGAAGATTAGGCTTGGCTTTATGAACTGTCATGGAAAAAGAGATGGCCAGAGGGTCTTAATTTACATACGAAAGTGAAAGGAACAGGCATTGAGTAAAATTCTGTTATCATTTTGACAATTAGTAGTTTCTTGGGGTATTAGGAATATTATGAGTGACTTAATAGATTACTTTGGTTTAGTCAAAATTTACTCACAAAATGATAACTGAGGAGAGATTTCCTTCTGCCTCTGAAACACGTAATGAAATGAGGAATTTGGGGGATTTCTTCTTTATCTCCATCTCATTTAGTGCCTCTGAAAACTGGGGTGATGAAGCAGTGATTCAGGAACAATGACCAATTACACTATGCCAACTGGAGATTTTATTCTAGCTAGAAAAGTTTTAAAAATAATTCCCTTGTAGGCATTTAGTGCTATAAATTTCCCTCTACACAGTGCTTTAAATGTGTCCCAGAGATTCTGGTATGTTGTATCTTTATTCTCATTGGTTTCAAAGAACATCTTTATTTCTGCCTTCATTTCATTATGTACCCAGTAGTCATTCAGGAGCCGGTTGTTCAGTTTCCATGTAGTTGTGCGATTTTGAGTGAGTTTCTTAATCCTGAGTTCTAGTTTGATTGCACTGTGGTCTGAAAGACAGTTTGTTATAATTTCCATTCTTTTACATTTTCTGAGGAGTGCTTTACTTCCACTATGTGGTCAATAAATGCAATCCTCCATATAAACAGAACCAATGATAAAAACCACATGATTATCTCAATAGATGCAGAGAAGGCCTTTGACAAAATTCAACAGCCTTTCATGCTAAAAACTCTCAATAAATTTGGTATTGATGGAACATATCTCAAAATAATAAGAGCTATTTATGACAAACCCACAGCCAATATCATACTGAATGGGCAAAAACTGGAAGCATTCCCTTTGAAAACTGGCACAAGACAGGGATGCCCTCTCTCACCACTCCTATTCAACAGAGTGTTGGAAGTTCTGGCCAGGGCAATCAGGCAAGAGAAAGAAATAAAGGGTATTCAATAAGGAAAAGGGGAAGTCAAATTGTCCCTGTTTGCAGATGACATGATTGTATATTTAGAAAACTCCGTCTTCTCAGCCCAAAATCTCCTTAAGCTGATAAGCAACTTCAGCAAAGTATCAGGATACAAAATCAATGTGCAAAAATCATAAGCATTCTTATACACCAATAACAGACAAACAGAGAGCCAAATCATGGGTGAACTCCCATTCACAATTGCTTCAAATAGAATAAAATACCTAGGAATCCAGCTTACAAGGGAGGTGAAGGACCTCTTCTAGGAGAACTACAAACCACTGCTCAATGAAATAAAAGAGGACACAAACAAATGGAAGAACATACCATGCTCATGGATAGGAAGAGTCAATATTGTGAAAATGGCCATACTGCCCAAGGTAATTTATAGATTCAATGCCATCCCCATTAAACTACCAATGACTTTCTTCACAGAATTGGAAAAAACTGCTTTAAAGTTCATATGGAACCAAAAAAGACCCTGCATTGCCAAGACAATCCTAAGCCAAAAGAACAAAGCTGGAGACATCACACTACCTCACTTCAAACTATACTATAAGGCTACAGTAACCAAAACAGCATGGTACTGGTACCAAAACAGAGATATAGACCGATGGAACAGAACAGAGCCCTCAGAAATAATACCACACATCTACAACCATCTGATCTTTGAAAAACCTGACAAACACAAGAAATGGGGAAAGGATTCCCTATTTAATAAATGGTGCTGGGAAAATTGGCTAGCCATAAGTAGAAAACTGAAACTGGATCCTTTCCTTACTCCTTCTATGAAAATTAATTCAAGATGGATTAGAGACTTAAATGTTAGACCTAAAACCATAAAAACCCTAGAAGAAAACCTAGGCAATACCATTCAGGACATAGGCATGGGCAAGGACTTCATGTCTAAAACACCAAAAGCAATGGCCACAAAAGCCAAACTTGATAAATGGGATCTAATTAAACTAAAGAGCTTCTGCACAGCAAAGGAAACTACCATCAGCATGAACAGGCAACCTACAGAATGGGAGAAAATTTTTGCAATCTACTCATCTGACAAAGGGCTAATATCCAGAACCTACAAAGAACTCAAACAAACTTACCAGAAAAAAACAAACAACCCCATCAAAAAGTGGGCAAAGGATATGAACAGACACTTCTCAAAAGAAGACATTTATGCCGTCAACAGACACATGAAAAAATGCTCATCATCACTTGCCATCAGAGAAATGCAAATCAAAACCACAATGAGATACCATCTCACACCAGTTAGAATGACGATCATTAAAAAGTCAGGAAACAACAGGTGCTGGAGAGGATGTGGAGAAATAGGAACACTTTTACACTGTTGGTGGGACTGTAAACTAGTTCAACCATTGTGGAAGGCAGTGTGATGATTCCTCAAGGATCTAGAACTAGAAATACCATTTTACCCAGCCATCCCATTACTGGGTATATACCCAAAGGATTATAAATCATGCTGCTATAAAGACACATGCACACGTATGTTTATTGTTTTGGCACTATTCACAATAGCAAAGACTTGGAACAAACCCAAATGTCCATCAATGACAGACTGGATTAAGAAAATGTGGCATATATACACCATGGAATACTATGCAGCCATAAAGAAGGATGAGTTCATGTCCTTTGTAGGGACATGGATGTAGCTGAAAACCATCATTATCAGCAAACTATTGCAAGAACAGATAACCAAACACAGCATGTTCTCACTCATAGGTGGGAATTGAACAACGAGAACACTTGGACACAGGAAGGGGAACATCACACACCGGGGCCTGTTGTGGGGTGGGGAAGAGGGGAGGGATAGCATTAGGAGATATACCTAATGTAAATGACGAGTTAATGGGTGCAGCACAAGAACATGGCACATGTATACATATGTAACAAATCTGCATGTTGTGCACATATACCCTAGAACATAAAGTATAATAAAAAAATAAAAAATAAAAATAATTCCCTTTTCATTACTACACGTAAGTAAACTCTCTCAAGCTCGTGTATTTTTCATTGTCAAAATGGATTTATTTCCCTGTTAGAACTTTCAGGAAATTTGTCAAGATCCTGCAATACCCTAACCTATACCCCAGGGTACCTCGAAAGTATAGATTTGTTTTGGGGTAGGTACAATGATCATCAGCTACATTTTACAGATGAGTAAATTGAGAGCAAGCTTTGGAGCTTGGACTTCAATCCAGATCAGTCTTCATTCAAAGAACATGCTAGTAACCACTACACTATTCTGACTCATATTGCTTGAAGTCTGCCCAATCGCTCCTGTTACTCTTTCCCTCATGGTGCCTTTTTCTCTCATGTAAACTATTTGCATGAGAAAATAGAATATAAGGAAAAGAAGAAAAAGGTCACTGAGGATTAAGAGGGCCACTACATAGCCTTGAAAATCTAAGAAAATGATAAGACAAATCACAAGAAAAATGGACAAATACATGATCGTGATCCAATATTTAAAAGTATATATAAAAAATAATAGATCACACAGAAAATATGTAGGACCCAGTATATAGAAAATATACTGTCTTTTTACATATTTACCATGTATTACATTATAAAGGAAAAGAAAAGTTTAAATATTAGTTCTTAAAGCATCAAGATCATACAAACCATCTTCTTTGATGACTTTGCAATTACATATCAAATTAGCAGTTAAAAGTACCTATTTCTTTGAAAATTTAAAATCACACCTAAAAACTCAAGGTTTAAAAAGGATACACTGTTGATAGTAGGGAAGGTTGTGCCTGTAGTGGGTAGGGGGTATATAGGAACTCTGTACTTTGTGCTCAGTTTTGCTATGAACAGAAAACTGCTCTAAAAAATAAAGTTTATTAACTACAAAAAAGGATGCACATACACTCATAATGAAAATGACAAAAATGTTAGAATTGAATGACAATGAAAGGCAATTTAAAACAGAAAGGGTAAAAAAGTTCACCATAGTTCCTTCTGTAGATAGAGATGATCATTCTCGAGAGTCTGGTGTATATTCTGGAAGGATATATTGAATGTTTATTCTGCCAGGCCTTGTGCTTAATATTATCCTATTTAATCTCATAACGTCTCTATCAGATAGGAACTTTAATCATCCTCATTTTAAGATGAGGAAACTGAGTCTTAGAGAGGTTAATTTGCCCAAGCATGTTAAAATCTAGGTTTTCTGATTACCACACCATATCACATCACACCATGCCATGACATGACATACCATACCTACTGCCTGTAACTTGTGTTCCCCCAACCTTAATTTATTTTTCTGTCTCAGAACTGCATCTCTCTTTTTTTTTTCTTTTTTTTGAGATGAAGTCTCGCTCTGTCACTCCAGGCTGGAGTGCAGTGGCACGATCTTGGCTCACTGCAACCTCTGCCTCCTGGGTTCAAGCAATTCTCCTGTCTTAGTTGCCCAAGTAGCTGGGACTACAGACACATGCCATCATGCCTAACTAATTTTCATATTTTTAGTAAAGACGGGGTTTCACCATATTGG